>NC_091442.1:22949371-23300010 GCF_964237555.1 Oryctolagus cuniculus | reverse complement strand
GCAACAGATAAAGGGTTAATAACCAGAATCTACAAAGAGATCAAGAAACTCCACAAAAAGAAAACCAACAACCCACTTAAGAGATGGGCCAAGGACCTCAATAGACATTTTTCAAAAGAGGAAATCCAAATGGCCAACAGGCACATGAAAAAATGTTCAAGGTCACTAGCAATCAGGGAAATGCAAATCAAAACCACAATGAGGTTTCACCTCACCCCGGTTAGAATGGCTCACATGCAGAAATCTACCAACAACAGATGCTGGCGAGGATGTGGGGAAAAAGGGACACTAACCCACTGTTGGTGGGAATGCAAGCTGGTCAAGCCACTATGGAAGTCAGTCTGGAGATTCCTCAGAAACCTGAAGATAACCCTACCGTTCGACCCAGCCATCCCACTCCTTGGAATTTACCCAAAGGAATTTAAATTGGCAAACAAAAAAGCGGTCTGCACCCTAATGTTTATTGCAGCTCAATTCACAATAGCTAAGACCTGGAACCAACCTAAATGCCCATCAACGATAGACTGGATAAAGAAATTATGGGATATGTACTCTTTAGAATACTATACCGCAGTAAGAAACAACGAAATCCAGTCATTTGCAACAAAATGGAGGAATCTGGAACACATCATGCTGAGTGAAATAAGCCAGTCCCAAAGGGACAAATACCATATGTTCTCCCTGATCGGTGACGACTGACTGAACACCAAGAGGGAAACCTGTTGGAGTGAGGTGGACACTATGGGAAATGGTGGCTTGATCAGCATAGCCCTGACTGTTAATGAACAACTTAATACATTATCCCTCTTAGTAGTTTTTTTTATCTGTTCTACTTAATATGACTGGTTTAGATCTGTAATTGATGCACAGTTATTCTTAAGTGTTGAAAATTAACTGAAATGTGATCCCTGTTGAACATGGTGGTGGGAATGGGAGAGGGAAGAGATGTATAATTTGGGACATGCTCAGGCTGACTTGCCCCAAGTGGTGGAGTTGGAAGCATACCAGGGGATTCCAATTCAATCCCATCGAGGTGGCATGTACCAATGCCATCTCACTGTTCCAGGTGATCAGTTTCAGTTCACAGTTGGTCATGGTGAAGGGACTGGGAGTCAAAGGGAGCACATAGACAAGTCTAGTACCTGCTAACGCTAACCGATGGAGTAAATAAAGGGGAGAGTGATCCAACATGGGAAGTGAGATACTCAGCAGACTCATAGAATGGCAGATGTCCTAAATAGCACTCTGGCCTCAGAATCAGCCCTAAAGGCATTCGGAGCTGGCTGAAAAGCTCATGAGAGTATTTCAGGCATGGAAAGCCAAGACACTCTGGCAAAAGATCTCTGCGAGTGAGATCCCAGTGGAAAGAACAGGTCATCAAAGAAGGAGGTACCTTTCTCTGAAGGGAGGAGAGAACCTCCACTTTGACTATGACCTTGTCTAAACAAGATAAGAGTCGGAGAACTCAGAGGGCTTCCATAGCCTTGGAAACTCATGACTGGAGCATAGGGAGATTACTGATGCCATAGACAGGAGTGTCAATTGGTAAAGTCAACAACAGGAGTCACTGTGCACTTACTCCTCATGTAGGATCTCTATCCTTAATGTGCTGTACATTGAGATTTAATGCTATAACGAGTACTCAAACAATATATTTCACTTTGTGTTTCTATGGGGGTGCAAACTGTTGAAATCCTTACTTAATGCATACTAAACTGATCCTCTGTAAAAAAAAAAAAAAAAAAAGAAAAAAAAAAAAAAGAAATTATCAATTCCCAACTTGACTCTCACTGGGATTAAACATGACAATAGGTCTGCTCTGATTTCATCATCATTTAAAAAAATCATCTATTATTTTTCACTTTATGTTTCTGTGTGGGAGCAAACTGTTGAAATCCATACTTAATGTATACTAAGCTGATCTTCTGTATATTAAGATAATCGAAAATGAATCATGATGTGAATGGAAGGGGAGAGGGAGTGGGAAAGGGGAGGGTTGTGGGTGGGAGGGACGGTATGGGGGGGAAGCCATTGTAATCCATAAGTCGTACTTTGGAAAATTATATGCATTAAATAAAAGTTTAAAAAAAAAAATGATTTACTTAGTCCCAAGATGGTAGTATAGCAACAAGATGACCTGAGTCAACATGGGGCAAAATATAGTTAAAAAGGAGAGAAGATGTATGCCGGAGATAGACGCATGGGAAATTCTCAACAGGAAGTCCAGGAGAGCTACAGAGACTGGGCAGGTCCACGCTGAAAGAGCAAATAAGAAAGAGAAGCAGCGGAGGCTTGGACCTGAGAGGTTGGCACCAGCCTCCAGTGGACCAAGTGAGATGGGAAATTGTGGGTCCATGGAGCTGCAAATAGCAGTGGGAGGGAGAGCGTGGCAAACTGCTTTTGAAGTTCCACATGAGAAAAAAATAGAAGGTATAGAGGAACAGAGAGGTCGGGCACACCCCTGCCCACCTCCTCCCCCTACCTGGACCTGCAGCTGGCTGGGAAAAGCCAACTTGTTTGTTTACATTTTCAAACGTAAGCAGGGACTGCTGCCTTTGCCTCCTGAGCACATGCCCATCAAATTGTAGGGGCCACCTCACCTCACCCCGCCACTAGGACAACTTTGCAGAAGAATTTCCTCCCTACCACATAAGCTGTACAACAAGGAAAAGTCCTGAATATCGAAAACTCAAGCCGCTCCATCCACCATTGAGAGGTGAGCCAGGCTACAGCAGGCAAGGTTCTGTGCTTCCACTTAAATGCACAGATCCACAGTAGCTCGTAACAGAGGGAAACCTCACCACAAGAAAATCTCCAGATTGGAGGTGTAGTTCGTTAAGCAGGGCAATGTAACTCTGAACACACCAGAGACTACCACTGGGGAGTCCAGCAACTGTAAGGAAAAGGGCGGGTCACACCAACAGAAGTGAACAATCTTCTCTAACCCAAAAAAACAAAAAAAAACAAAAAAAAACAAAACAAAACAGAAGAAGGCTACAAAGCCCAATGGGGGCCTTACTTGGATACCCTCTCCACTCTGGAACACTGAGCAGAGCACCCAGGCCACATCCCAGCACACACCTCTTGGAACTCACTAAAAGTACAGACATCCCACCAAATCACAGACACAAATTAAAGAGAAAAGCAACCAGGGAAAAAAAAGAAAGAAAAAAATACACAAATACCAAAAAAAAAAAAAAAAAAAAAAAAAAAAGGAAAAACCCTAAATAAGGATAAGGAAGACAGGCCGGCGCCGCAGCTCAATAGGCTAATCCTCCACCTGCAGCGCAGGCACACCGGGTTCTAGTCCCAGTCAGGGCACCGGATTCTGTCCTGGTTGCCCCTCTTCCAGGCCAGCTCTCTGTTGTGGCCAGGGAGGGCAGTGGAGGATGGCCCAAGTCCTTGGGCCCTGCACCCCATGGGACACCAGGATAAGCACCTGGCTCCTGCCTTCAGATCAGCGCAGTGCGCCGGCCGCATCGCACCGGCCACAGTGGCCATTGGAGGGTGAACCAACAGTAAAGGAAGACCTTTCTCTCTCTCTCTCTCTGTCCATTCTGCCTGTCAAAAAAAAAAAAAAAAAAAGTGGTGACATAACCCGCTGCACCACCATAATGATCTACAACCAACTTATATTTGACCAAGGAGCCAAAACCAATCCCTGGAGCAAGGACAGTCTCTTCAACAAATTGTGCTGGGAAAACTGAATTTCCACATGCAGAAGAATGAAACAGGACCCCTACCTTACACCTTTACACATTCAAAATGGATTAAAGACCTAAATCTATGACCTGATACCATCAAATTACTAGAAAACATTGAGGAAATCCTGCAAGACATCAGCACAG
Organism: Oryctolagus cuniculus; assembly: GCF_964237555.1. Taxonomy (NCBI): domain Eukaryota; kingdom Metazoa; phylum Chordata; class Mammalia; order Lagomorpha; family Leporidae; genus Oryctolagus; species Oryctolagus cuniculus. The sequence continues at coordinate 23,296,162 of NC_091442.1, read as the reverse complement.
GCAAAGAGATCTTGGAAAAGACCCCAGAGGTACAGGCAATCAAAGACAAAATTCACAAATGGTGGATATATCAAATTGAGAAGCTTCTGTACTGCAAAAGAAACACTCAGGAAAGTGAAGAGGCAACTGACAGAATGGGAGAAATTATTTGCACACTATGCAACTGATAAAGGATTAATAACCAGAATACATAAAGAGATTAAGAAACTCCACAGCAACAAAACAACCCAGTTAAGAAATGGACAAAGGACTTAAAACAGACATTTTTCAAAAGAGGAAACCCAAAAGGCCAACAGACACATGAAGGATGTTCAGGATCACTAGCCGTCAGGGAAACACAAATCAAAACCACGATGAGGTTTTACCTCACCACAATTAGAATGGCTTTCATACAGAATCAACAAATGCTGATGAGGATGTAGGGAAAAAAACACACTAATCCACTGTTGGTGGAATGCAAACTGGTAAAGCCACTATGGAGGACAGTTTGGAGATACCTCAGAAATCTGAATATAGACCTATCATATGACCCAGCCATCCCATTCCTGGGAATTTACCCAAGAGAAATTAATTCAGCAAATAAAATAGTTTATTGCAGCTTAATTCACAATAGCTAAGACATGGAATCAACCTAAATGCCCATCAACTGAAGACTGGATAAAGAAATATATACTCTAGGGGCCAGCACTGTGGCACAGTGGGTTAAAGCCCTGACTTGCAGTGCCAGCATCCCATATGGGTGCCAGTTTGAGTCCCAGCTGCTCCACTTCCTATCCAGCTCTCTGCTGTGGCCTAGGAAAGCAGTAGAAGATGGCCCAAGTTCTTAGGCCCCTGCCTCCACGTGGGAGACCCAGAAGAAGCTCCTGGCTCCTGGCTTCGGATCAGCTCAGCTCTGGCTGTTGCAGTCATTTGGGAACTGAACCAGCGGATAGAAGACCTCTCTCTCTGGCTCTACCTCTCTTTGTAACTCTTTCAAATAAATAAATAAGTCTTTAAAAAAAAAAAAAAGAAATATATATTCTATGGAATACTACACAGCAATAAAAAAAGAAATCTGGTCAAGTGCAACAAAATGGATGAATCTAGAATACATTATACTTAGTGAAATAAGCCAGTCCCAAAGGGACAAATACCATATATTCTCCCTGATCTGTGATAACTAAGAGAGCACCTAAAAGGAAATCTGTAGAAGTGAAATTGATACTTGGAGAAGTAATGACTTGAACAGCCCTTGTCCTGATTGTTGAAGGGCAGTTTTTTTTCCTTTTCTCTTCTTCATACTATTTCTTGGACTCTTTACTTAACATACAGATAATCATATGTGTATAAAGTCAATTGAAAATAATTTCAGTAAAAAATAAGAGTAGGAATAAGAGAGGGAAGAGGACGTTTCTAACTGTAAAGCTGTATAGTTCTGCATACATTCCTATGGACTTACATCTAAGGGTACAGTTTAAAAACTTGCCATAGGACCCTAAATCCTGTTAATCTGGGTGTAAAAATGCCATCTTAAGTGTTAAAGTGATATTAAGTGTTAAATTGATCATATAGATAGGATTAACTCTTAAAGTGATCATAACAGACTCATAGAATGACAATCTAAACAGCACTCTCACCTCAGAATCAGCCCTTAAGGAATTTTGGTCTAGCTGAAAAGCTCATGAGAACATTTCAGGCATGGAAAGCCAGGACATTGTGCCAAAAAAAAAAAAAAAAATGTCATACATGAAGGATCTCTGTGAGTGAGACCCCAGTGGAAAGAAGTGGTCATCAAAGAAGGATGTACTTTTCTCTGAAGGGAGAACTTCCACCTTGCTTATGGCCTTGCCTAAATACTGACAGAGACTGTGGATTCAAAAGTCTTCCATAACCATGGCAGCTCATGTCAAGACCCTTGGTGATCACTAATGTCATACATAAGAGTGTTAATTGTTAAATTAACGACAGGAGTTACTGTGCACTTGCTTTCCATGCAGGACCTCTGTCCTTGTTGGGTTGTATTATGAGAATTAACTGTAAAACTTTTTCTCAAACAGGTGTGTGTGTGTGTGTGTGTGTGTGTACAAACTGTTGAAATCTTTACTTAGTATAGAGTGGGTCTTCTGTGTATAAATTGAAAATGAATCTTAATGGAGAATGGGACAGGAAATGGGAGAGAGAGGAGAAGGTAGGGTGGGAGTAGGGGCCGGTGTGATGGGAAGAATCACATTCCTAAAGTTGTAGTTATGAAATTTGTACTCGTTAAATAAAAGGTTTCTTTGAGGAAAAAAAAATAATTAATTTTAAATGGAATAGAGACAGAAACATTAAATATACATTAAATACATTAAATATAAAGTCTCAAAAGAATATAAAGAATAACCTTGAGTGGGGCTGGTGCTGTGGTATAGTAGGTTAGGTCTCTGCCTGCAGCACAGGCATCCCACAGAGGCACCAATTCACATCCCGGCTGCTCCACTTCCAATCTAATGGTCTGCTAATGGCCTGGGAAAGCAGTGGAAGATGGCCCAAGTGCTTGGGCCCATACACCCACGTGGGAGACCCAGGGTGCGGGTGTCTTAGAAGAAGTTCCTGGCTCCTGGCTTTGAATCGGCTCAACTCTGGTCATTGCAGCCATTTGGGGAGTGAACCAGCAGATGCAAGACCCCTTTCTCTGTCTCTACCTCTGCCTCTGCCTCTCTGTAACTCTGTCTTTCAAATAAATAAATCTTAAAAAAAAAAAAAAAAAAAAAAAAAAAAAAAAACTTGGGGCTGGCATTGTGGTATAGTAGGTAAAGCTGTTGCCTGCCACAGTGGCATCTCACATGAGTGCCAGCCAGTTCATGTTCCAGCTGGTCCACTTTCAATCCAGCTCCCTGCTAATAACCTGGGGAAACCAGTGAAATGTGGCCCAAGTATTTGGGCCCCTGCTACCCATATGGGAGACCTACATGAAGCTCCTGGCTCCTGGCTTCTAGCTTCAGCCTGTGCCAGTGCTAGTCGTAGTAACCATCTGAGGAATGAACCAGCAGGTAGATGATCTCTCCCTCTCTCTCTCCCAACCTCTCTGTAACTCTTTCAAAATAAACAAATAAATCTTAAAAAAAAAAAAAAAGAACCTCAAAATCTTGAATGAAAAGACTAATAAATTTGACTACATTAAAATTCTGAACTTTTTACAAGATATCCTAAACAGATTTTTAAAATAAGCAACAAATATAGAAATGACATTTGTAATACTTATAAACAAAGGATTAAGAATCAGAATTTATAAAAAAAAAATCTTTTGAAGACAACATAATGAAAAAATGTTTAAAAAAAAATAAAAGCCCCAGCATGATCTAAGCTGTGGAAAGCAGGTACTACCACAGACCAGGCATTCCAAAACAGCAGGCCTTGCCACCACTGACCAGTATAAAATATTTAGGGGTCCATGTCTTACTGCAGGTCTATGAAGCATGGGAGATCCATCCAGAAGAGCAGAGCCAAGATGGTTATCCTCTACAGTATAGAAATTGGATGGTAAAGCAGAGGTTGAATATCCAACAATTCACACCCATAAATCAGGGACTGGTAAAAGCTTCAGTAAAGGGTATTTTCAGCTTTGTGAGCTGAATGTCTCTGTTACAACTACTCACACCTGTCATTGGTAACCTCCATAGACAATATGTAAACAAATGAATGTGGTCATGTTGCAATGAAACTTTATTTACAGAAACAGGTAGTGGACTACTACCCAGAACTGTCTAAGATTTAGAACAATCCCTACCATAGCAAAGACATTCCTCATAGAAATAGGAAAACAAAACAAAACAAAACAAAACTTAAAATTCATATGAAACCACAAAAGATTCCAAATAGCCAAAGCAATCCTGAACAGAAAAAACAAAGCTGGAGGCATCCTACTTCCTGACTTCAAAATATAATACAAAGCCTTCATAACCAAAACAGCATAATATTGGCATAAAAAACCGACACACAGAACAATGGAACAGAGAACCCAGAAATAAATCCACGTATTTACAGCCAACTGATTTTCAACAAAGTCTCCAAGAACATACATTGGGAAAAGAATAGTCTCTTCAACAAATGTTGCTGGGGAAACTGGATACCCACATGCAAAAGAATGAAACTAGATCCCTATCTCTCACCATATATAAATATCAACTCAAAATATATGAAGGATGTAAATGATAAGACCCAAATGCAGGAAACTACTAGAAGAGAACAAAAAGGAAATGCTTCAGGACATTGGTCAAAGATTTTTTTATTTCAACCCCAAAAGCAAAAGCAACAAACAAAAATACGTGATATCAAACTAAAAGCCTTCTGTACTGCAAAGGAAACAATCAAAACTGTGAAGAGACAACCTGCAGAACATGTAAAAATAATTTTTTAATTAATTAATTTATTTGAAAAGCAAAGTTAGGGAGACAGATAGCAAGTGAGATATTCCATCCGCTGGTTCACTCCCCAAGTGATCACATTAAAAAATGAGCAAAGGATAGATATTTCTCAAAAGAAATACAAATGGCTAACAGATATATGAAGGAATACTCAACACTAATCATCAGACAAATGCAAATGAATAACACAATGAGCTATCATTTCACTCCAGTCAGAATGGCTATCTCTTACCAAAAAGACAAAGTAACAAATGCTGGCAAGGATGCAGAGAAAGTAGAACTTTCTCTCTCTCTCTCTCTTTTTTTTTTTTTTTTTTTTTGACAGGCAGAGTGGACAGTGAGAGAGAGAGACAGAGAGCAGAGAGAAAGGTCTTCCTTTGCCGTTGGTTCACCCTCCAATGGCTGCCGCGGCCGGCACACCACGCTGATCCGAAGCCAGGAGCCAGGTGCTTCTCCTGGTCTCCCATGCGGGTGCAGGGCCCAAGCACTTGGGCCATCCTCCACTGCACTCCCGGGCCACAGCAGAGAGCTGGCCTGGAAGAGGGGCAACCAGGACAGAATCTGGCGCCCCGACTGGGACTAGAACCCGGTGTGCCGGCGCCGCTAGGCGGAGGATTAGCCTAGTGCGCTCGCCGGCAGAACTTTCATATACTGTTGGTGGAGTGTAAATCAATACAGTCATTATTAAAAATAATATAGACATTAAAAAAATAGAATAGAGAGGCCAGCATTAAGGCCTAGGAATCAAGGGAAAAAGAAATAAAAAGACTTATTTATTTACTATTTGGAAGTCAGAGGTACAGAGGGAGAGAGAGATCCTCCACTTGCTAATTCACTCCCCAAATGGCCACAACAGCCTGGGCTGGGCCAGGCCAAAGCCAAGAGCTCCATCCCCATCTCCCATATGGGTGCAGGGGCCCAAGCACTGGGCCCATCCTCCCCTGCCTTTCCAGCAGAGCTGGATTGGAAGTGAAACAGCCAGACCATAAGGACTATGCCACAATACTGGCCCTATAGGGAAGGTTTTGGAAAGAGTGATGTTTGAGATGCATCTTAAAAGAAACCGGTTTGCCAGTGACAGTTGGAAAGAAGAGATTTTCAGGTAGACTTACATTTTCAGGGAATGTAATTGTAGCTGGAGCACAGAGTGGTAGTAAAGTATAATCAGGGGCCAGTGCTACAGCACAGCAGGTTAAGCCACTGCTTGGGATGAAGCATGCATATGGGCACAGGTTTGTGTCCAAGCGTTCCATTTCTGATCCAGTTCCCTGCTGATGAGCCTGGGGGGTGGGGGTGGGGTGGAATGTGTGCAGAGTTCCAGGGTCCCAGCTTCCACTTGGTCCAGCCATTGCTGCCATTTGGGAAGTGAAGCAGCAGATGCAAGATCTCTCTACCTCTCTCTGTGTAACTCTATCCTTCAAAAGCAAAAAATAACCAACTTTAAAAAGCAGAAGGGGAAAAAGCAAAGTGTAGTCTGAGATGAGACTGGGAAGGTTGTAGGGGACCTGGTTCTGAAATATATTGCTATCAAGTTTGGATGGAATCCTCAGCTGAGTGGGAGGCATTCAAGATTTTAGGTTTTTTTGTTGCTGTTGTTGTTTTTGACAGGCAGAGTTAGACAGTGAAAGAGAGAGAGAGAGGGAGAGAAAGGTCTTCCTTTTCCATTGGTTCACCCCACAAGTGGTCGCTATGGCCGGCGCGCGTTGCACCAATCCGAAGCCAGGAGCCAGGTGCCTCTCCTGATCTCCAGTGGGGGTGCAGGGCCCAAGGACCTAGGCCATCCTCCACTGCCTTCCCAGGCCACAGCAGAGAGCTGGACTGGAAGAGGAGCAACCGGGACAGAATCCGGCACCCCAACCGGGACTAGAACCCAGGGTGCCAGCGCCACAGGCCGAGGATTAGCCTAATGAGCCATGGCGCCGGCCAAGATGCAGGCATCTTAACCACTAGGCCAAATGCTTGTACCCTTAAAGACTTCTCAATCCTTTCAGTCTAGCATCATGCTTGACATATACTAGATCTTGATACAGAGCAAATGTCTTTTCAGTAGAAGACATGCTTGGTGGCAGGAATTTTGTTTGTTTGTTTTTCAGATTTATTTGAAAGGAAGTTAGAGAGAAAGAGGGTAGGAGAGAGAGAAAGAGATCTTCCAACCACTGGTTCACTCCCCAAACAGCTGCAATAGCCAGGGCTTGGACCAGGCAGCAGCCAAGGGCCAGGAGCTTCTTCCAAGTATCCCATCTGGGTATAGGGGCCTATCTTCTGTTGCTTTCCCAGGAGCATTAGCAGGTAGTAGAATTGGATGTGGAGCAGAGGGGACATGAACTAGTCCATAAGGGATACTGGAGTCATAGGCAGCAGCTCAACCTGTTATACCATAACACTGGCTTCAGAAGTAGGGTTTTTGAACATAGGGGTTCACAAAATGGGAGCCCCCAGGTAGAATATGTGTGTGTATAGGGGGGTGTCTGTGAACTCAGATCTATAAAAGACCTTTACTTACACTAACCTCTAATGGAAAGTTACCATTTTATTCAAATATGAACATAGGTAACAAATCATTCTAGTATTAGCAGTACCTGTGACTCTAACAACAGCAATCACAAATTCGATGGTACTTCAAAAAGTTCATGGAAAAATGGAATTAAATGCATGTTTTGGTGCAAATTATTTTTCATAATATGTGGAAATGTATATTATAAAAAAACTACACAAGGATTCCAAAATTTTTTGTACTTGGGCCAGCATTGTGGCACAGCCAGTTAAGCTGTCACTTGTGATGCAAGCATTCCATATCAGAGTGCTGGTTCAAGTCCTAGTTGCTCTATTCCCAATCCAGCTTCCCGCTAACCTAAGTGGGAAGGCAGTGGATGACAGTTCAAGTACCTGGGCCTCTGCCACTTATGTAGAGGATCAGGATGGTGTTCCTGGCTCCTCAGACCTGTCTCTTGGGGCCATGTGAGGACTGAAGCAACAGATGGACGAGCTATCTCTCTCTCCCCCCTCTCATTTTCTCCCTTCTTCCTCCCTCTGTCATTTTGCCTTTGAAATAACTCTCTAAAATTTTTTTTGCACCAAAATAACTGCTTTAATTTCATTTTCCAGAAGCTTTTCTTTATATAAAGATTTTATTATTTGATAGGCAGAGATACAGGGAGAGAGGGGTAGACAGACAGACAGACAGACAGACACAGACAAGGAGAGAGATCTTCCATCCACTGATTCACTCCCCAAATGGCTGCAATGGCCGGGGCTGGGTCAAACCAAAGCCAGGAGTTTCATGTAGGTCTCCCATGTTGGGGCGTGGACCCAGGTACCAAGTCCATCTTCCACTGCTTTCCCAGACACATTAGCAGGGAACTAGATTGGAACTGGAGCAGCCAGAACTCAAACCAGCATTCACATGGGATGCTGGCTTTGCAGGCATTAGCATAGCTTGCATTGCCACAATGCTGGTCCCTTCCAGGAGCTTTTTGAAATACCCTCATATGTATATATTGTATCACAATTGTTACAGCTATCTTGACATATTGTTTATGCTCATGATGTCTTTGAAATTATAATTATCAGATCCACCCCCACAAGATCTAATTTTTTTGTTTTTTAATTCTTCACTTTATTTTGCAAGGTTTACTTTATTTGTTTGAACAGCAGAATGACAAAGAGGGAAGCACAGGCAGTAAGAGAGGTCTTCCATTGTCTGGCTCACTTCCCAAATGGTAGCAGTGGCCAGGGTTGGGCCAGCCTGAAGGCAGGAACCTAGAACTCTGCCTGGGTCTCCCATGTAGGTGGCAGAGGCTGAAGAACTTGGGCCATCCTGCACTACTTTCCCAGTTACATTAGCAGGGAGCTGAACTGGAAGCAGAGCAGCCAGGACTTGAACCAGCAGTGCGATAGCGGATGCCGATGTTGCAGGTAGTGGCTTAATCTTCTGTGCCACCACACCAGCCCCCAGATCTAATTCATTAATGTGCTGATAAAGAAGTATGTATACACATACACCCACCTCCTCACATACTTGCTTGTATTAGTTTATCATAATTTATATATTTTGATAATTGCATTTCAAATAATTGGTTTTCTCTGTAATCTAATATACTTTATACAAATAAAAATATTTTTTCTGAGAGGTTTAATAAACCTCGCCAAATAGTAAAAGGTCCCACGGCACACATAAGGTCAGGCCTCCTGCCTTAGAAAAATCTAGAAAAAACGGATTGTGTTGTACATACATACAGCATTGAAAATCCTATGTTATGAATGCCTTCATCACCTCTTTGTTGAAAGTCCTTTTTGATTACATGGTTGTCCCTTAGTTTCAGTGAAAGACGGTCTCCCTCCCCCAATACCAAAATTCAAGGCTAATTCAAGTCTCTTATAAAATGGCATAGTATCTGCATATAACCTACACATGTCCTCTCCTATATTTTAAATTGTCTCTATGTTATTTATAGTACCTAATACAATGTAAATGCTATGTACATATAGTTACACTGTACCATCTGGGGAAGCATGACCAAAAAAATAGCCTGTGCATGTTCAGTACTGATACAATGTATCTTCCTAAATATTTTCAATTGGTGGTTGTTGAATCCACAAGTGTGGACCCACAGGAATGGAGCACCCACTGGATATCATGACTGAAACACAAGGTTTCCTTCAGAAGTCTCCTCACAGTTCATGTAAACTTTGAACTCTTGCCTACGGTGATGGACCATCAATTACAGTTTGAACATGAGATTCTGGATCGCTATCCTTGTTCATTGTTGTTTCTTAGTTTTTTGTGTTCCTTTGCTGTACAGTAAACAGGAAGAAGAGAAGGTTCACCTACTAAAATGGAAGAAAATGAGAGGATTTTGAAGATAACTTCTTTGCACAAATGGAGGTGAGCGCTGATATATCAAATAGCTGGTTAGTTATTCTTTTTGGAAGCCCCCTCAGACTTTGTACAAACTCCTTACAAAAATAAAACAAATGCTTAACAGTTCCATGATATATGCTTAACACTATTCTTCCAGCAAGCAAATTCCCTCAAGACAATGAGCGAATGAGGAGGAAGCACAACCACGTCCAGGAGCCCCTCTGCCACTGAACTCCTAAGATCTCAGGGAAGCCAAAGCCACGACAAGATCTGAAAAGTATCCCATGAGCTCGGAGGCCGTTGTAGCTTTTACATATTTACTCTTCTGTACCATTCTTACTGGCTCAATTAAGACCTTTTTGATGACCTCCCCAGGTGACCCTGCTCTTAAGCAGTGGGCTGTCCCCTTCCTGTGAAGACACCTTGGGTCACCACCTCCAAACAGCCTGGTCCCTCCTTTTAAAGATACACACAACTCCATAAGTTGATGGAGGTTCTCTCCCTTCTTGCCAAGCAGTTCCACTCTCTGCACCCCCTTCTGCTGGCCAGCTCCTGCCCTCAAACCACAGCCCTCCTTTTCTCTCCCCATCAACTCTTCCGTTTTTATGATGCTCCCCTCAAAATGAGGTGAAGGCTCCGTGGGACACAAAAGTCCTTAATCCCTTAAGAGTTACAGGGGCTTGCAATTCTGTCCCCAAGATCCCAGGACTGCCCCAATTTGATACATTCATCTGTAGCAAAAAGGCCCCCATTTCTAATCAATCACCTCCTCTCCTCCCCTCCCCTCCCCTCCCCTCCCTGCAAAGACCAGCTCCAGCCCTGACAGCCTGAGCTGGGCCCCCACACCGCCTACCTGCCCTGGGGGTCTGAACACCGCCACGGCCTAACACGGCTCCACGTCCTGCCATCCCCCCAGCCCAGGGACCTCCGACCCCGGTTCCGTTCGGATCCAGTGTCCCTTCTTCGCGATCCTAGCCTCGACCCCAAGTCCGGCCCCTGCCAGTTCCCTGGGCCTGGAGCGCCACCCCGTGCAGACCCCGGCCAGCCCTGCACTCCCTCGACGCCCCGAACCCCACGTCCCGCACCCTCCCCAGCCTCGGCCGGGCCGCCGCTCCCTCCAGCGCCCCCGCCCGCAGGCCCGGGGCCCGCTCCCCAACATGGCGACGGGGACACGAGCGCGGCGGGCGGGCGGGGCGGCTCCGGGCCGGGCCCGCACTCGGGCCGTGCCGCACGACCGCCCGGCGCCATTTTCCCGCGCCGGGCCCGGGCAGCACCTCCTCCCCGCGAAGCCAGCCAGGCCGAGACCGCGGACGCCGGGCGGGCGGGCCCACCCCTTACGGGCCCGCGTCGCCGTCGCCTCACCTGAGCGCGGCCCCGGCCCTCCCGGGCGGGCCTCGGAGCGCCGGCCCGGGCCGTGCGTGCCCGCCGCCCTCCGTGCGTCCGTCCGTCCGTCCTCTCGTGCGCCCGTCTGTCCTGCCGTCGGCGCCCGGCCGCCCGCAGCCCGACCCGGCAGGGCCTCAGGGAGCCGGCGGGGAGGGGGATGGGCCGGACCGGGCCAGGGAGGGAGGGGGAGGGAGGGAGAGAGGGAGGGAGCGCGGGAGGGGGCGGGGCGGGCCCGAGGGGGCGGGGCCCTGCACACGTGACCAAACGTCCCCGGGAGCGCGTGGAGCGCGCACCCGCTCAATTGGGTGCCCGGGGCTTAAAATCTGGATCCCGCGGGTCCGCGTCTGCTTCCGGTAGTCGCTTCGCTTGTGGCTCCCACCTTGGAAGCGCTGCGCAGCTCCTTGCCGCGCTCTGGCTGAGTGTCCTGGGACATGGCAACTCTCCGAGCCTCAGTTTACCCAACTGAAATCTGGAGATAATAATAATGCTTGCAAAGCGGAGATGAAGCGCTTGGCACGGTGCTTGGCATTAACTGAGAAAGAGAACGGTCGTTACCGTTACTTGCCTGTGAGTTTCGACCCTGTGCCGTCACCACCATCTCGCCAGCAAGCTCAGTGGACAGAATTCCTGAGTGAATGAGTGCCACCCTCCCCTCCCCCAGGTGTAGCCAGGCATCCCCGTGGCACAGAGGCCTCCTGGACTTTCTCTGCCTCTCTGGACCTCGCCTTCCTCATCTGTAATGTGGAAGTTGGGGGTCTGTGCATCAGGGAAGACTGGAGACTGAGCAAGTGGGCTGTGAACTGTGGGAGCTGCTCAGTCATGGGGTCCCATCTAACAAAAGGGACTGGGGAACCCTTTCATTCCACAGACGGGTCTTGAGCACCCACTGGGCGTTTGCACTAATGCAGTAGCCACCAAATGGCCTCACACCCATCCTGGCCCACTTCCAGCCTATCACCCACTTTGTTGTCGAAGCTTCTACCTCAGAAATCTGGCCGTGTCACTCCCCTACTTAAAACTGTTGATGGTTCCACATTGCTCTAAGGGTAAACGAGTACCTGTTTTCTACCCCGCATTTCCATTCTTGTCTCAGGGCTCCCTTCTGCTCTTTGGGTTGCCACTCCAGTGACCTGTTTGGCACATTGCACTCCCTTCTCGGGACCCTTGCACACTCCACGCTCTCCCCAGGTAGATAGCTAACTCATCAGCCTTCGATCCTGGCTCAAACATGGCTACTCCAAGGCAGCCTTCACTGACCGCTCCCCAGACAAGTTCTCTTATGCCATGCACTTGTCCTTAATTAGAATGCAGTAGGTTACTACGCCTGTGCCAGTTCACTGTGGTCTACATGAAAGGGGAGCCCCGTCTGTTTTGTTTCCTCAGCACTCAGCACGGTGCCTGGCACTGAGTAGGTGCTCAGTGAGTATTCCATGTGTGTGTGTGGACCCTAGGTGCCCTGCTAGGGACTACACCCAAGAGAGCAGATACCCAAAGAGAACCACAGGCAGCCACAAGAGGGCACTTTAGACTTTTGGGTCTACAAAATTAACCAGATGGATTTAGAAAGAACCTGGGGCCTGGAAAAAAAAAATTTTGATAGTTTTTTCTTCTTTTAACTTTCAAAAACTGAGGTATAATCTGTATACAGTAAAATGCAAAAATCTTAAGTCCATATCTACTAAATGTTTTACCAATGATCCCATATTTCCAGGGCACAGACCCAGTTATCAGTCCAGAAAGCTCCCTTTTGTCCCCGTCCATGTTTCCCCAGAAGTCAGGGGTGTTCTGACCTCCAGCACCACAAACATTGACAGTTGTTGAACTTATTATGAAAAGAAGCATATGGCAATTGCTCTTTTGTGTTAGCCTGGAAATCAGACATAACCAAAAAAAGAGTGACTATTTGGATAATACAATTAATGAATTGCTTGATTAAGTAATCTGAAAGACTAAGTGAAACTTCGGTTACTTCATGGTGTGGAGACAGGGGTCCTGCCAACAGCTAACCCAGAGGCTGACTGGATGTCATCCACACATCTTCAAGCCCAACAGAAATTTCTAGAGCTAGCAAAGCTCTGAACGTTTCCAAAAACTCAACAACAAAATTCAATTTAAAAACAGGAGAAGGACTTGGAAAAGACATTTCTCCAAAGAAAATGTACAGATGGCTAATAGGCATATGAAAAGATGCTCAACCTTACTAGTCATCAGGGAAGTACAAGTCTAAAGCATAATGGGATACTGCTTCATACTCATTAGGTTAGCTATTATGCATAAAAGGGAGAAAATAACAAGTTTTGTTAAAAATGTGAGAAATTGGAACCATCATGCATTGTTGGTAACAATGTAAATGGTGTATCCACCATGGAAAACAGTTGGGCAGTTTCTCAAAAAGTTAAACAAAGGATTTCCATATGAGCCAGCATATTCTACTTCAGGATATTTATCCAAAAGAAGTGAAAGCAAGGACTTGCACAGATATGGGTACACCTGTTTCATAACAGCATTACTCACAATAGCCAACAAGTAGAAGCAATTTAAGAGTCTATCAACAGATGAATGGATTAAAAAATGTGGTATATTCAATGGAGTATTACTCAACCTTAAAAAGGGGCTGGTGCTTTGGTGTAGTAGGTTAAGCCTATGCCTGTGGTGCCGGCATCCCAAATGGGCACCAGTTCAAATCCCGGCTGCTCCACTTCTGATCCAGCTCCCTGCTAAATGGCCTGGGAAAGCAGTAGAAGATAGCCCAAGTGCTTGGGTCCCTGCACCCTTGTGGGAGACCCAGAAGAAGCTCCTGTCTCCTGGCTTCAGCCTGGCCCAGCCCCAACTGTTGCAACCATTTGGGGAGTGAACCAGTGGATGAAAGGTCTCTCACCCTCTCTCTCATTGTCTTGAAATTCTCAAGGAGGGCTTGCTCATCCCCAATCTACATCAACTTTCTGATTAACCATTCTCATAGTAGCCTTCATAGAGCTTATGGTGGTGGCAACTAACTCCATTATCTTTGTGCTTATTTCTTTAATGTTTGACTATTCTGTAGACTACCAACCCTGTAAAAAATAATTTGTCATGGTCAGTGCATAATCTGAATCTCCAGTGCCTAAGAAAGTGCCTGAAATACCATAGATGGATGCATGCATGAATGAATAACCGGTATTTGATACATATAGTATACGAGGTATACATTATAACTTCATTGTTTACTTAGTGGATGTGGAGTTGTCTAAGAGCACAAACTCTGGGGTTGGACATCCTGAGACTGAATCCAAATTCTTGTACTTTAATACATGAGAAATGTTAGACAAACCTCTTACACTCTTCTGCCGTTTCCCATCTGTAAAATTGGAATAATATCATTACCTACCTCATGAGGTTTGTAATGAAGGTTACGTAAGAATCTTCATATTTAAAGATTTATTTATTTATTTGAAAGTCAGAGTTATACAGAGAGAGGAAAGGGGGAGAGAGGTTTTCCATCCACTGGTTCACTCCCCAATTGGCTGCAATGACTGGAGCTGCGCCGAACCAAAGCCAGGAGCCAGGAGCTTCTTCTGGGTCTTCCATGCAGGTGCAGGGACCCAAGGACTTGGGCCATCTTCTACTGCTTTCCCAGGCCAGAATCTTCATATTTAAAGTGCTCAGCGTAGAGTCTAATACACATTAAATGCTCAATAGATTTTATCTATAATGATAATCATTATTGTTAATCATTATTAGTGCGAGTCTTAGGTAGACACAGGATATTATTAAAACTGGAGCCCAGACTACTGGGACAGAATGAACCAAGTTCTACTCTCCCACTCCCATTCCCAAACCCGTTAAACACAAATCAAGCCAGAGCCATGGTTAAGCAATATTCTTTCTTTAATCCCCTTTTGCAAATGGAAGCCCCGGAGCTGGTCCCCACCCCCACCCCTACCCCCACACCCTGGGGACCCCCAGATGCAAGGCCCATGCCTCAACCTGATGGGAGGAAGAGAGAAGCACCCTCTCCCCACGATGGCCCATTAAAAAATCCTAGTCATTTAAGAAATGAGGCTGCGGACAGAAGAAGGGAGCTGGAAGAAGAGGCCCAGGTCAGGTCAGTCTGGAGATGCTGGGGTTGTGAGACCCTCAAGAAGGGTTTGCAAGCACATCCCTAAGCTCAGCGCCAGCATGGCCGAGGGAAGAGAGGAGACAGACAGAAGGACGGACAGTCCGACTCCTCCAGGTCCCGCCTGCTGGCTGGTGGACACTGACACCACTGCCAACGCAGGCCTCCTAGTGGAGAATTTTCCCGTTTCTCTGGGATAGGGTTTGCTAAGCATCCCCTTTGGCCCCTGATCTTGGGCATCCCTGGGGTCCCCCGAGACCAAACGTGGGAGGAGGAGGGACTCTGGGAACATGCACAGGCGGGGGAGCAGAGGTCCCGCCCATCCTGCTGCTCTACAGGAGGGTGGCTCCAGCTGCATCCGGGCTCCGCGGGTCCTTCACACCGATGAGGAAGTTGTTGGTTCTCCGGCTGCCGTGGACCCAGGATAAGACATCTACCTTCTCCACGTGGTGCCCCCTGGCTTCCAGGAATTCAATCTCTTCCTCCGTGAACTCACCTGAAAACCAGTCCCCCAACAGACATTCAGTGTGTTCAGAGCACTGGCTCAGGAGTCCTACAGTCAGACCCACGTTCTGGTCCCGGACATTCTACCAAAGAGCTGTACTGACCTTGGGAAAATCTCTTTGTCTCTCTTGCCCTCAGTCTTCTCGTGTATTAAATGGGAATGCTATGAGAACCTCCTACTCCATGAAGTTGTTGTAGGGATTAAAGGAGAGAATGCACAGAGAGCGCTGAGCTCAAAGCCTTGCATACAGGAAGTGATAATATTCAGTTGTTTTTAGTATTTAAAACAGGGCTTTGAGGTCTCCAGCCCCACCTGGGCAGGCCAAGCTGCAGCCGTGTCTCGCCAGGCTCACCACACAGTCTGCTGCTTCCAGTTCTGCCTTCCTGACAGCCTGTCCTGGCAACAGAAGGGATCCTTTTGCAGTGAGGAGTCGGACCTTTCACCTCCCCTGCTCAAAACCCTCCGAGAGCTTTGATGGGTCTTAGAATACAATCCAGCCCTTCCCAAGGACTGTAAGGCCCACTTCTGAATTCCTCTCCTTATTTCCTCTGTTCTCCAGCTTGCTTACCTGTGTTCTCGCCACACTAGGCTTCTTGCTGTCCCTCGAGTAGGCGAAATACCCTTCTACCTCTGGACACTTGCTCTTGCCATTTGCTGCCCGGAATGCTCTTCTCCTCGTCACAGAGCTGGCTCCCTAATTTCACTCCACTGTTTTGTCAATACCCCTTGAGGGGACAGCATTGTGGCATAGTGGGTTAAGCTACCACCTGCAGTGCTGGCATTCCCATATGGGTGCCAGTAGGTGTTCTAGCTGCTCCACTTCTAATCCAGCTCCCTGATAATGTGCCTGGGAAAGTAGCAGAGGACAGCCCACATGCTTGGGCCCCTGGGAGACCCAGAAGAAGCTCCTGTCTCCTGGCTTTGGCCTGGCCCAGCCCTGACCATCGCAGCCATTTGGGGAGTGAACCAGATGAAAGATCTCTTTCTCTCTCTCTCTCTCTCTGCCTTTCAACTGAATAAAAACAATTCTTAAAAAAAACAAAAACAGGTTGGCACCGTGGTTTAATAGGCTAATCCTCCGCCTAGCGGCGCCGGCACACCGGGTTCTAGTCCCGGTCAGGGTGCCAGATTCTGTCCCAGTTGCCCCTCTTCCAGGCCAGCTCTCTGCTGTGGCCCGGGAGTGCAGTGGAGGATGGCCCAAGTGCTTGGGCCCTGCACCCGCATGGGAAACCAGGAGAAGCACCTGGCTCCTGGCTTTGGATCAGCGCGGTATGCCGGCCGCAGCCCGCCAGCCATAGCGGCCATTGGAGGGTGAACCAATGGCAAAGGAAGACCTTTCTCTCTGTCTCTCTCTCTCACTGTCCACTCTGCCTGTCAAAATAAATAAATTAATTAATTAAATAAATAAATAAAAAAAATCACACTATGTGCTTCTTTATTCATGGGGAGAAGTGTGTGTTTCTTAACCTGTAACTTCACTGCCATTGCTCTTCACTGGTCTTATTTCTCAAAACATGATGGTTTTAGGAAGTTTTTGAGATAAAGACACAGTACTGAGGGGCATTAAATCACCTGGCTAGAAAGCTGTTCCTTCTGGGGTTCACTTTGGATCCTTTCGATTATGATCGGGACCAAGTTTCAGTACGGTCACTAACATTTCCCAGACGCTTCCTTTAAAAGAGACGGCAGGCCTCAGAGCCTTCTGTGGGCAACAGTATCTAACTAAACCTAAGAAGATTGTGTTTTGAGGCCAGCACTATGGTGCAGTGGGTTAACGCCCTGGCCTGAAGCGCCAGCATCCCATATGGGTGCCGGTTCTAGTCCCAGCTGCTCCACTTCCCATCCAGCTCTCTGCTATAGCCTGGGAAAGCAGTAGAAGATGGCCCAAGTCCTTGGGACACTGCACCCACGTGGGAGACCTGGAGGTGGCTCCTGGCTTCAGATCGGTGCAGCTCCGGCCATTGCAGTCAATTGGGGAGTGAACCATCAGATGGAGGACCTCTCTCTCTCTCTGCCTCTCCTCTCTCTGTAGCTCTGTCAAATAAATAAATAAATCTAAAAAAAAAAAAAAGACTGTTTTTAAATAGCTATTTATTTCTATTTGTGGCAAAGGAGGAGGCTGTTTTCCTATCTGTGATTATGATAAAAGCTTTGCTTTTAAAATACCTTTAGAGGGGCCAGCAGTGTGGCATAGTGGGTTGAGCTGCTGCTTGCAATACCTGCATCCAGTTTGGGAGTGCCAGTTTGAGTGCCGGCTACTCTGCTTCCAATCCAGTTCCCTGCTCATGTGCCTGGGAAAGTAGTACCAGATGGCCTAGGCTCCTTTCGCCCACATCAGAGACCCAGGTGGAGTTCCGGGCTCCTGGTTGTTGCAGCCATTTGGTGGGTGAACCAGCAGATGGAAGTTTCTCTCTCTCTCTCTGCCTTTCAAATAAACAGATAAATCTTTAAAAATAAATTAAAAAGGAAATAAGTTTATTTCCTTTGTAAATTACCCAGTTCCAGGTATTCTCCTACAGGAGCATAAAATGGATTAAGACTCTACTCAGCCACAAAGAGTCACTACTGAGGATCTAAGACTATGCTTCCAATGTGCTTCAGTGTAGGTGATATTAAGGGCCATTCAGTGAAGAATTGAGTCCTTGGTATCAGCCAGATGTAATTTTAATCTCAATACTGCCCCCTTCTGGTTGATCTTTGAACTAGCTTATAACTTCTATGAGCCTCAGTCTCTTTATCTGTAAAATGGGGATAATACAGAACAGTCAAGGACTGGCATAGTATATTGTCTGTTCTACTAAAAACTCCTCAAAGGTACACCTGCTTCCCTATTTACAAAATTAAGCCCTGGCCTTCTGAAAAGAAAGTCTGTCTCCTCACTATAATCTATATAGTCCATGGTCTGCCTCCCTGGTCTCATCTCCGCCTCATTCACCTTGTTCTCCTTTTTGTTCCTCAAATGCACCAAGCCCATTCCTGCTCTGAGTTCCTTGCACTGGTTCCCTCAGCCTACAAAGCTTTGCCCCAGTTCTTCGCACAGTGGGCTTTCTCCCTCACTCTTCAGATCTCAGCTTAAATGTCACCAAAGAGAAGCCTCCCCTGATCACGGAGTCAGTCCTGTTACATCATTCCACTTTAATGCTTCGCAGAGCACTTCTTTTGCCATCTCATATTTCTTTGATTTTTTTAAAAAATTTCCTTTCTGTCTGTAAATGCAATATCCCTAGCACCTAGGATGCCTGGCACACGGAAGGCATTCAGCACAAACCCCTGAATGAATGAAGCTTGCAGAAGAAATGTATCTTATTTTAAAAACAAGAAAACTGAAGCTCAGACAAGAGACACGGATTTCCCAAGGTCATACAGCCAGGAGATGGCAAGTCTGGTTCTAGTCCCCAGATCTTCCATCGCTCCAACAGGAATTTGTTGGAAAAAACAAACTTGCACTGGTGGGAAGTAGTGCTGGTAGAGGACTGGGCACCCCTACAAGGAGGCCTTTTCTGCACCTGTCTCTTTGCCCACCCCATGAGGGCCTCTGCTCTGCACTCACCGTCCACCTGCAGAAGGTTGGATTGCAGGTCCGGGTGCAGGCGGCCTCGGGCCAGGCTGTCACTCAGATTCCGGTTCAAGGTCAGGACGTTCAGCAGAACCTGCAGGAGTCAAGGGGCAGAAAAATCAGGGCTGTCCTGGGGGTGGGGTTTAGGACTCCCCAGCTCTTCCACTTGTTCCATACTCAGTCCTCTGAGCCTCTCAACAGCCCTGGGAGGCATGCAGGCCTGTGGTAACTATCCCCCTTTCAAAGAATGGAACACTGAGAGCCAGAGAGGGAAAATGACTCACTCTGGAATTTAGAAGAAGCCAGCGAAGAGGCACCATTAGCACCTGGTCTTCTCTATTGCAGCCCAGGGCTTCCCTCCCTTCCCTTCTCTGAATATGGTAGGGTTAATAGCTAGGGTGGTATAGCTTAGTGGTTAGGACTGTGAGTAGGTCCTAGAACTGAACTTCTTGCCCACTCCTATGAGCTGAAGGAATGTAACCTAACTTCTTAACTCTCTAGGCTTCAGTTTTCTCTATAACAGAAATAAAGATTCTTCCCAGAGTTGGGAGGGTTAAAAGGGTTAACACACATAACATGGTGCCAAGCACTTGGTAAGAATTCTATAAATGTTAGCTATTGCTTCCATTTTACAGATGAGGAAATTGAGGTTCACAGAGGTTTAATGAATTCCCAGCATCACACAATTGGAAACTGGGAGTAATTGGGTTGGAACCCAGAGGTGTCCGATCCTAAAGCTTAGGCTCATTAACCTATCACTCGCCTGGCACATACATGCCTGGCACGCACATCAGGTACTCAGGACACTCACAGGGCTGTTCTGAGGCGTTCTGGAGAACAGCAGGCCTTTCCTTCCCAAACCAGAGAACTGGCTGTTTACTCTGATGCTGGGAAGAGGGGAATCGGGACTTGAGCTTAACAGCCCCAGGTGCCACGCCACTTTTCAGTTCTTCGGACCATGCAAGTTCCCCTGCAACCTGGGGACACAGGGAGCCCAGGAGCTCCATTTTCACTGAGAAACAGCACAGGCCATGTCCCTGGTACCCAGGATAGGCCTGGCACAGAGCAGCCCCGCCTCGCTGCTGCATAAGGAATGCAAGTGAACTAGATGTTTGAGAGGCATCTGCAGCCCAAGCTGGAACGTGGCTCCTGGCCACAAACGGCTACCACACAGGAAACATCAC
Organism: Oryctolagus cuniculus; assembly: GCF_964237555.1. Taxonomy (NCBI): domain Eukaryota; kingdom Metazoa; phylum Chordata; class Mammalia; order Lagomorpha; family Leporidae; genus Oryctolagus; species Oryctolagus cuniculus. The sequence goes on along the minus strand of NC_091442.1, from coordinate 23,276,192 downwards.
CTGGGTCAGGCCACTAAGGCCCCGGGCAGCTCCGTTGGCCCCTAGGGCGAGGTAGGTCCCGCAGAGCCCCTCGGCTGGTCGGACCACAGTGGGCAGCAGGAAAGAGAGCGGGCGCTTCCCTGGCTGCACTGAATTCTCCTGTTGTCAGAGGGCAGAGGTCACAAGGCGATGTGGAGTGGGGCAAGACAGGGAGAAGGCCACCCCACCACCCTTCCCACCGCTCGCCCTCTTCGACATTAGCCATAGGCCCAGTTTTCCCGAGTCTGGTCCTTCTCCATAGCGCTGAGGTGGATGTGGGGAGCGATGAGTGGACCCTGTAAACTGCTATGAGTGGCAGAGCAAAGGACCACGGCAATAATGATGGCGAGGGGGAGAACAGGGTAGGTCCCGCCCTGGTCATCTCTGTGCCCTGCTGGGGCCCCAGCTTGCAGGATGTAAGACTGCTCATTTCCAACTAGACAATTCCTAAATCCTTCCCCCTTGGGTCCTTCTTTGGTGCCCAGCCAAATGGCTGAGTCCTACCAGCTCGGCACCGTGCAGTCATACACCACTAGGGCTGGAAAGAAGCCAAAGCATCAAACAGCAGCCAATACTCCCACTGAACAGGGTGGGGGAAAGGAGGCCAAGACTCATATCCCAGGTCACACAGCAGGACGATGATAGAATGGGACAAAGGTTCTTCAGCAGGGAGGAAGGGCAGCCACACCGCCGCACCTCCTACCCGGCTTCAGGGTCCCCAGGGGAGCAAGACCATACCAGGCTGGGTGCAGAGTGGTTAGCAGTCCTGTTAGGCCAGGAGAAGTCCAGCATCTGGCTGTTGAGCAGGATCCCGGAAGGGGTGATGAGGCCGCTGCCAAAGGGCCGGTTCAGAGAGCTGGGGGCCAAGGTGGGATCCGGTGAGCCCCGAGCCCACCCGCCCTCACCTCTACCCTCCCCCCACCTCCCTCCCAAGCAAGACAAGCCCTTGTTCCGTGTTCTGCATCTTGGCGGGCATACCTGACCATAGCCACAATGAAGTCATCAGGGCCCATGACCAGCACCTGGGCAGCTGTGGGTGCACCATCCAGCTCGTAGACGGGCAGGAGCGGGGCAGGGGCTGCTTGAGAGTCATTGATGTGGCCCCGGAGGTAGGTGGCCTCCAGCTTGCTGAAGAATCAAGAGGTGGGGAATGAGCATGCTGCAGGCTGTCACTGCACCACCCCCCTGTGATGCTTGTGCGGCTATTGATACAGCTGGCCTCCCCCTGGTACTAACAGGACCCTGAGCAGACGCTCACCTACTGCCAGCGCATAGGAAACAGCTGTTAAACCGAGTCAATTCATTCAGGTGTGACTCACAGCCTCTTCTAGAACCCACTTCTAACTTATTAACTCACTTCTAACCAACAGTCTGTCAGTCACTCGGCTTCGCTTAATCCTTTCTATGAAAGTGCCTGGTGCAGAATAGATGGCCAGAAAATATTTGTTTTGAAGGAACAAACTGGACTCATTTAACCTAATGTCTGTAGCCTAGAACAAAAATGTTGTTAGTTCAGTTGAGGGAGGATCTTGGATGTGGGGATCTTTACCGTTAGAACTTATTTTCAAAGCAAAGGATGTGGCACACACTAAGTCCTCAATAATTATGTTATTGGATGAATTAGCTAAACAGAATTCACATAGGTGCGTATTTTTTAAGAGTTAAGTTTGTATTGCTCTTAGGAGTAACATGCAGTTTTCCAGACTTTTTAAAGTTCAATGGAGGGTTTCTTACCCAATTACTATGTGTTGGATTATTCATAGTGATTAGAGAATGTTAAATTAACAAAGCTTACTGAAGACATTCATTCCATTTTCCACTAAGAAGGCTGATGGCCACAAAGACACAGGGCTTTGTTTCAGGTGGTGGGGAGGGAGAGCTTTGTGGACTTGGGGTGGTTTTTGTTTTCCACTGCTGCTCTTTGCTTTTTAAATTATATGCTGGTCATTTAATCTCATCATTTCTTTTTTTCTTTCTTTCTTTCTTTTGCCTGTCAGTAGGGCTTTCTTGTGAAATATTTTTGAATTTTTTTTTTTTTTTGTTTATTTGAAAGGCAGAGAACACAGCAAAAGAGCTCTTCCATCTGCTGGTTCACCAAATGCCTGCAAACAGCCGGGGCTGGGCCAGGCTGAAGCCAGGAACCCAACACACAGTCAGGTCTCTCATGTAGGCGGCAAGGACCCGAGGACCTGAGCCATCACCTGCTGCTTCCTGGGGTGCACTTTAGCAGGAAGCTGGAATCTGAAGCAGAACCAGAACTCAAACCCAGGCACTGCAGTATGGCACGTAGATGTCCCAAGCAGCGTCGGAAAAATGCCTGCCCCCAGTCTCATCATTTTTAACCTAACGTGTAGAAGGTTCTTTGAGTAACAATCCAAATTTACACTTTGAGAGGTCTTCAAAAAGTTCTTGGAAAATGCATATTATTAAAAAACTATGCATGGGTTCCAAAATTTTTTGCACCACAATAACGTTACCTTTTAATCCCATTTTCCAAACTTTTTCAAGTACCCCATGTGTTTCTAGCTTCTGATTTATCCCCTAGCCTGTAATTCAAGTATAGACACATTTAAATATGAATGTCTTTTGTCCCTATTGTCAGTTAATAGCTGACATTTGTTGAACATCTATTGTGTGCCCAGGCGATGTGCTAAGGGCTTTACAAGTATGCTCTTGTTTAGTCCTTACCACAACGGTTTAAGGTTGACACCATTGTAGTCAGGCTGCCTTGTAGAAACTGAGATTTAAATCACCTGCCCAAGACAGCACAGCTAGTGAATGTTGATGCTGGGATTTGAAGGCACCTGTCTCCCTAGAACCCACAGTCTTGCTACTGATAAGCTGCTAATGAAGACATATTATGTTCAGAATCCTATGACCTGCAATATTTGCTTGCAGACGGTTTTCATTATTAGGCTTGTTTTTCCACTCAAAAGGGGGAACACATGGGCCCAGATAGGCACCCTGTTAGGGTAAAAAAAAAAATTAAGAGCCATATGAGAGAGATCAACTCATATGAGAGAGGCGAAGGCTAGGCTCCCAGTCTCACTCTGTGAGTTGGTGTTCAGCTAAAACTGATTGAGACTTCAAGCCTTATTGCTATACCAGCTGCGTTTCACCTGATCCTTTCCCCATGCTTACCCCATCTTCTGCAGCCCCCAGGGTCTTGCCCCAGGACCCACCTGAGCATGTCATCCATACTTTCGGTGATGGTAGAATCGTAGACGGGATCTCCCAATCTGCTGGCCAGGGCCAGTGCGATCTTCAAGGTCTGAAAACACAGCAGGGATTGGAAGGGCTACCAGGCGCCTCCCAGCACCTACACCCAGGGGACCTTTGTGTGAGACAATACTTGGAGGTGATTTAGTACCACCCCATGGCAGCACCCATGTCCCCAAAGGCAGGGGAGTTGGAGGGGTGGGCCTTACCTCTGCTACCCAGTGAAGAGCCTGCTCGCGGGGTACTAGGCTGGTGAGATTGAAGCCCTCCAGGATGTTGAGTGCACTGATGAGGGCGGGGCCCGTGTGTGGGGGTGGGGGGCTGAGAACCAGGTGGCCTGAAAGGACAGGAAATGACCAGATGGCAGGGAAGAGGTCAAGGCATCCTCACATCCCACCATCACATACACTGAGATCACTGCACTGAAACCCCCACATCAGACAGGGAAGTGGGAGATCGAGAGGAAAAGGGAGCCATTCAAGTTCACATGGCAAATCAAGGCGGGGGGTGGGGGGACTCAGACGCTGTGAGACTCAGAACGCTGGTCTTCAGTTCCCTCTGTTAAACAAGGCAGCTAAGGCTCAAAAGCGCTCTGAATCGCCCAGACCACAGCACAGGCCACTGGCAGAGCAGGGAAACATGAGCAGATGTCGGGATCCCTGACCCGCCACGTGTCTTCTTTCTGCCCCTGCCACAGGCCAAGATCTGATCCAGGGCCCCTGATGGTCCCACCCAACTGCAAAGTTCTTGGCAGCAGCAACTGTTCTTCCCACTCTGTTATTAGATATTTGAACATTACATGAGCAGCAACAATACCTCTCACGTAACAATGATATTAACTGACTCATCGAATCTTCCCATGGGTACTACCATCATCCCCACTTTGCACATGTGGAAACTCTGGCCCAGAGAGCCAGCTTGCCTAGGGCTGTAGGAGACAAGAACTCAGAGAACTCAAGGCACCAGCGTCGCCAACGACAGGGGAAATGGAAAATCCAATATACACCCAGGACCCACTCTGACCAAGGCGACTTCCTACATTATCCCACCAAATCCTCAGGGGCCCTCTTAGACATAGGCTCTGCTAGTGCACCATTGTTTGTTTGTTTGTTTGGTTAGTTTTTTTTGACAGGCAGAGTGGACAGTGAGAGAGAGAGAGACAGAGAGAAAGGTCTTCCTTTTCCATTGGTTCATCCCCCAAATGGCTGCTACAGCCAGCGCACTGCACCGATCTGAAGGCAGGAACCAGGTGCTTATCCTGGTCTCCCATGGGGTGCAGGGCCCAAGCACTTGGGCCATCCTCCACTGCACTCCCGGGCCACAGCAGAGAGCTGGCCTGGAAGAGGGGCAACCGGGAGAGAATCTGGCGCCTCGACCGGGACTAGAACCTGGGGCGCGGGCCGCAGGCCGCAGGCGGAGGATTAGCCTATTAAGCCCTGGCGCTGGCCTTAGTGCTCCATTTTAAGGAGGAAACCAATGCTCAGGGCAGGAAGTGACTTGTTGAGGTAAACAGGGAAGTTGGTACTCAAACCGAGGTTTTCTTGGCTCCAAAGCTACCCTCTTCCCTTTGCTTCATATACCACTTCCCTGGGCTAGCACTGTGGTGTAGTGGGTAAAGCTGCCACCTGCAGTGCCAGCATCCCATATGGGTGCCGGTTTGAGTCCCAGCTGCTCCACTTCCGATCCAGCTCTCTGCTATGGCCTGGGAAAGCAGTAGAAGATGGCCCAAGTCCTTGGGCCCCTGCACCCATGTGGGAGACCTGGAAGAAGCTCCTGGCTCCTGGCTTCAGATTGGTGCAGCTCTGGCCAGTTGCAGCCAACTGGGAGTGAACCAGCAGATGGAAGACTTCTCTCTCTCTGCCTCTCCTTCTCTCTATGTAATTCTGACTTTCAAATAAATAAAAACAAATCTAAAAAGCAAAGCAAAGCAAAACAAAAAAACCACTTCCCTGACAGAGGAACTGGGCTGGTGACTGAGGCCTGGGAACTTGAACTCAGAGGCATCATCTCCTGGGGCTTGAGCTGATCTGGCTGTCCTAGCAGGGGAGAGAACCTGAGAACCTTCTGAGGGATCCAGAATCCACCACTTGAGTTCAGCAAACATGGACTTCGCCTATGTCATGAACTTGGCCTTTTGGGTCCCCTGTTGGTTTTCTTGGGCTTGGAAGGTTAACTTCTGTTCCTTCCCTGGGCCTTGGTTTCCTTTTGGTACAATAAGCGGGCAGAGCTATGACTATTTTGAAGGGTTTGCGCTATCCTCAGGCTTGGATGGACTTTGACCTTACAAATTTTTCTTAGGAAGTACCGGGCAGCGAGAGTAGGGCTGGAGAGGGGGCTCAGGCAACACGTAGCCCAAATCAAGAGAAACTATGGCTCGAACCCCAGCTTCCAGGGATGAGCCTTTGACCAGATTAGCTCGCTCCCCATCCTAAATCCTTGGAGTAACTGACCCCATAGCTACTTCAGCAGGCGGGCTGGCTCTGGCTTGCTTTACACAGTTGGCTGCCCAGGCAGCTCATTGCCTCAGTTTCTCTCCTGTGAAATGGACTGGGCCACAAGGATTTGGCCATGGACTGGGAGCCTTCTCCTGAGTAGGGACCCTGGGAGCTGGGGGAGAGGTCACCTCTGTACACGCCACACACAGGCTTCTCCACGAGGGCACTGTAGTTGCTGAAGTCCTCTTCCATGATGACACCCCCTGCGTGCTGAGCCTGGAGGGGAGAGAATGACCACCCGCTACTGTGAGCATGAGGGTCTGGACCAGTATACGTGTTTAGGTCACAGATGAACTCTTCACAACTCTTATGCCTTCTGTAATCCCCTTTGTGAGGGAGGTGCCCCCAGGGAAAAGGAGGAAGTGTGGGGGGGAGCACTAACACTGAGCACCTGCTAAACACCAAGCACTGTTCTGGGTACATCCATGATTACTATCTTAGCTTGGCATTCAAGGCCCTTTGTGATATGGCCTCTGCCTACCTCTCCTGGCTGAAGTCCTGCTGTTCCCCAGTGAACTCTGCAGGGGGACCTGCAGTTTCTGAACTCATGCCTCCATGTCTACTTGCACATGCTGCCCTCTCTGCCTACATAAAAGGAATATTTTTCACTCACAGCAGCACTTACCTAGGAGATATCAAAACTGAATTCTGCATCTCATTAACACCAGCTAAAGTCACTACAACACCGTGAACTTTAAATGACTCTGGCAGAAATGATCCTAATTGGACATCATCAGTCACATTTTTTGAACCAATGAACTGATTTTGTAAAGCCAATGGGTTCATTCCATCCTATACAGCTTGCTGTCAATTAAATTAGTATTGCCACTATTAATTTTCTCTTTTGTACTTTTGGTACTTGAAATCCTTGACTTATCCACCATCAGAGAACCACGCATTGAATTTCTTGGCTGGTGTGTATTCCTTTGTCTGGCATGTTAATAAATTCAACTTGGTCTTTTTTTCTATTGAAGCTCTGATGATCTTATTAGACTCTTCCCCCATTCCCTTCTCTATCTCCTGGAGAAGGCATGTAACACATTCAGCCAATGAGAGCATTCCCTTCTGTGCCACAGTGATTAGTTTGGAAATAGTTGTGAGACCTACGACAGGTCAGTGGGACATAGACCCTGAAACGTTTACTAGTACTACTGGAAACCAACAATGCTGGTTTTGTTTGTTGTTGTTGTTGTTTTGTTTTTTTTGGTTTTTTTTTTTTTTGCAATTGCTTGTTGGAAGGATGGCCTAAGATGAGCTGTTGGGAAGATCAGAAAGGATCTGAGAGTAGAAAGAGAGAGAGAACACCAAGAACTGAGCCCTGGTAATGTGGATTGAGCCTTTAGTCCACCTGAGATGGGCTTCTATCACCACATTCGTATCTCCAGTGTCCAGGATAGGGCCTGGCAAAGAGCAGGCACTCCATGAAATGTCCAGGGAATGATGGACTATGTAACTCCCACACTGCATAGTAGAGGTATCAACACCCCACTGCAGCTGAGAGAACCACTGAGCTAATCTGTGTGTCCTCATCGTGAACATAATTTCCATCAGGAGATCTGAATGACTGATGACAATTCTCAGAACCCATTATTGTCTCAAACTAAGATTCTTTGGGGTTGGATGGCAACCTTTTGTGTCACTCTCACCAGTCCTGACAGTCTTCGGTCCCTAGAAAACCAATGGGCAGGGAGGGATTGTGAGTTCAGGGAAGCTGAGGCTGACGCTGAATCTCCACCAGGCCTGGGAGGGACAGGACAGGCCTGAGAAGATGAGAGGCATCTCTCCAAACCAAGACAGAACATTTCTGTCACCCCAGAAGGCCTTTCATGCCACATCCCAAGCAACACTTCCTATCGCCAGCAACCACTGCTCTGATTTCTATCACCTGAGGGTCGTATTGTCCGTTCTAGAATTATTGAATAAATGCAATCCTCAGTAGGTATGTGGCAAGAAAGGCAGGACGAGAAGGAAGAGGGAGGAAGACATCCCTGCAGTAGGGTCCTTGGGTCGTGTCCCTAACACCCTCCAGAACACTCACCTCAGCCACCATCTCCAGGGTGAGGTTACCACCGGCATAGAAGGCAGCAGGGCCGGAGGCACCGAGTGCATCCAGTACCTCGGCCAGGTCTGGCCGGCGCAGCAGTGCACCAGGTAGTGGTGGGTGGCCTGATGGCAGGAACATCTCCAGGAAGCGCTCAGATGCGTTGGGAGGCACCTGCTCAGCCAGGGCACGGGCTAGGAGCAAGGAAAGGAGGCTGGCTGGGGACACTGGGACTGGGCCAGATGGCTGAGATGTGCAATAGGTGAGGTAGATGAGGGATGAGTGGCCCTAAGAACTCCAGCCCCCAGGAACTGGCTATGGAGGTGGCAGGCACATATTCAGGCCCTTCCCAGACACCCTCACGGGTGGCTGCTTCCAGGTGAGGGTGGGATGGGGTGTGGAGGCTGTCTGAGGAGCAAACTCTCTGACGTGGGCCCCAAATCTCAAAACTCCCCCCCACCACCACCATCAACATTGTATGTCTCCCCCACCCCTGGGCCCAACTGACCTAGATCATGGGTCACATTGAAGCCATCTTGGGCCACAGCTGCTGCGAAGGCCAGGACTTGGGACCATGGCAGCCTGGGGGGGCCGGAGAGCAGGGGGTGGAGGAGGTCCTGGGGGAAGGAGGAGGGGTCCTGGGGGGAGGGGGGTTCCTGGGAAGGAGAGTCCTGGCAAGGGAAGGGGATATTAGGAGGGGGAGTTGGGTAGGGAATCCAGGAAGGTAGGAGAAGGCCACCCAAGGAGAGAAGCAGGCAATGTCCCTTTGTCCCCAGGGGAGGGTCTTTACCTGCCATAGAGTTGGTGAGCTTCATGTAGCCCCTTCACCATTCCGGGGACCCCCACCAAGAGCCCAGGCTGGGCAAGGCGGGTAGGCGAGGGAGAGAGGAGACCAGGTCACTGGAAGGGGGGGGGCTGGGCTGAACTCCGCGGAGCCCAAAGCCAGGGATGGCTGGCACAGGGGAGAGACACAGGCCAAGTATCCCAGGGAGGGACAAGTTTTTCCAGCAGGTAACCCTCCCACCGCCCTAACTTTCTACCAACAAATGCAGAAAGGCCTTGTCTATCTATCACAGCTAAGGACTTAGAAGTGAAGTGCCTCCTTTCAAGAGCAGGACACAATCAGTGTAGACCGAAGCTGTCTACCACACCGAACCTGTACCCACCCCCACCTTTTAAAATGATGGAGAAGGGGTCTTCATTTCATCTATTCATTTCCACACCACCATTACTCAGCGCTGTCATAACTTGGGGCTGTGTTTGGCTTCTGTCATTGCACGGAATTGCTACTTTTCCAAGTTATTCTATTTCTTCCTTTGCTCTCAACCAATAGCGTGTTTGCCTCTAGCAGCTCCTCTCTAACCTTCCAAGTGTCCTGGGCTGGGAAAGTTACGGTCCCCAGGCTCAGAGGAGATACGCAAGTTTTGGTGCAGCAACTTTGTGACATCTCAGGGTATTCAGTCACCTTTTTCCTTCCTTCCTACATTTCCACGGGGTAAGACTGCCAGAGAAGTAAGGTGTTGCCGTATCACATGCTACAGACTGCCCAGATTTTCTGGTTCATTATTTCATTTGGGGAGCTATCGGACCACCTCATGGGCTAAGGGCATCCTGCTCAACTTTTTCCCACTCCCATGGTAATTACTCAACAAATTAATGTTTGGGTTAGCAGAAGGACACTGAAGGGAGACTCCCTCCCCCTACCAAACCCACTCTTCTCACCGGGTCCCCACCTTGGTCTCCCAGGATCGCTGCAGGGCCTCTTCTCTGAGGGCCCCTGGTGCGGACTCCCGGAAATCAATTAGGTGGCTCTCATTTCGACGGATGTCGTGGACCAGCATCACACCACCGCTGGGGAAGACAGAGAAGGGGGGAGTGATGATGCCCATCCCCTGAAAAATTCACCTGCCACCCCTAAGCCCCCAAAAGTGAGGGTTTTAGCCTGAGTTTCTCATCCCAGGCTAGGTGTCTGGGCCTCTCCTCATCAGGGACCCATTCAGCTGTCAGCAAGGATGGGGAGTGAAATCAAGGGGGTTGGGGACCCGAGGACCATGGGCCTCTTTCAGCTGGTTACTGGAGACTTTAATCCCTGATTAGGAAAAATCTAGACACTGGGAGAGCAGAATGTTCTGCCTCCTGCCCCCACCTCAGATGAGAGCTGGGCCCCTGCCAACTTCCTGCACCTGCCTCTCCCCACCCCAGACTGGATTATGTAAAGACACACTGGGCAAAACCCAAAGAGGAGTTTCTTTGGCAGAGCCTGGAGAGCTGGTCTTACAGGAATCAAAATAAGGACTTTTCTGTGGTTTAATATTTAAATCTGGGATGGGAGGTACAAAAGTAAATGCCCACAGCAAAGTAACAAAATAAGGAAAGCGGGACAGATGAACAATGGGGATTTGTAGGAACCACGGCAAAGTAGACTGCACAGGCAGCTTGTTTCAGGTCGTTGCAACCGTGTGGGAATGTGGGTGAGGCGTTACCAGATATCCTGATGGTTGAAGCAGTTGGACATCTGGATTCTTACAGAAATTCTCAACTTTAACAATAGTAGACTTTAAAAAAAATTTACATGTGCAAACCAAACCAATCTGTGTGCTGGATATGGCCCATGTGTTACCCATTTTTATTCTTTGTTTCAAGAGTTCTTAGCCTGGGGTGTATTTTTGGTAGCAGAAGAGCCATGGCTTTCATCAGACCCCCAGGGATTTGTGAACCTGAAAGTTTAAGTATCATTGCTTTAATTGAAGACAATATACGGGCACCTCACTTTATCATTTACATATTTCCTTTCCCAGTTAAAAAAAAATTCTGAAAGCACCTCTTGATCTTCCACATGGAGCTCTGCTCCTCTGACTCCATCCAGGAAGAAAGGGGGGAATTAAGCGTGGAAAGAGAAGATGCAAAGAGCTGCCCCGCCCTTGCCCAAACTGGGAGGCCCCCACACCATAACACAAGAGGCAGGCCTGAGGGCCCCAGACCTCCACCGCTGGGAGCGCCTTACCCGCCCAGGCCAGAACTGTGTGGAGCCACAATCCCTAAACACAAGGCGGCCGCCACAGCTGCGTCCACGGAGGATCCCTGTTTACTGAGCACCTCGATGCCCAACGACGTGCACCGCGCAGCGTCGGTCACCACGGCGCCCTGCTGAAAGATCTGGGCGGACAGAGGGGACCCGGTGGGAGGCGCATAGGAGCCCTCTGCCGGCCTCAGGCACTTCCACCAACCCGGGACCCTCAAGGGCGGGAGGGGGCGAAGCCCTGCCCCCTTGATTCTTCCCTATTATCCTGGAGTCCCTACCTTGCTCTGTCCCTGTCACGGTCCAGGGCTCCTCTCTTTGGGATCATGCTCTCCCAAGTCAACCCCCTCTCTCCATCCCACTTCCTGACCCCCTCGTAACCCCTGCCCCCCAGCCATTCCCGGTTCCCACCGCCCCCTCCAGGATTTCTTCACCCCCTCCTTTAGCTCCTCTGCCCCCTCCCTCACCTGGGGGTCCCCGAAGTAGATCTGCATGACGAGCGCCACAGTGACACCCGTGGCGAAGGTGAGGCAGGCCGTGACGATGACCGTGAGCCCGTCCTGGCGGCAGGAGCACTCGGCCGCGGCTGCGGAGAACGGGTCCTTGCGCGTCTCCCGCAGCGGCGACCCGTCCTGGCTGCCCATCTCCGACGACGACGACGGCAGCCGCTGCAGCCGCGCCGACTTCAGGAAGGAGTCTGGGTCTGCGGGCGGCAGGGGGTCGGTCTGGGCGTCTCCAAACTGGTCCCGCCCCCGCCACTGGCCAGTGCTGCCCACACCTCCCCAGCGAAGCCCAGCGCAGGCGAAGGCTGCGGGCCAAGGCTGGGGGGGAGACAGGGACCCCGCGCTGGGCAGTGGAGAGGCTGGCTTCCAGCCCCTGCCTGACGTCTGGGTCGAATGTCCTGGGACTGGGACCCAGGGCTAAGAAGGCTTCCTGGAGAGGTGAGGTTCGCTCCCTCTAGAAACCAGATCCTGTCCCCAGCTGGGGCCCAGCTTTCTGTGCAAGGAGACAGAGCCTGGCTTCCAGCCTCACTCCAATCATCCAACAAATATGGGGCCAGCAGGTTAAGCCACCACCTGCAACCATATGGGAGTACCAGTTCCAGTCCCAACTGTTCTGCTTCTGATCCAGCTCTCTGCTAATGCACCTGAGAAAGCAGCAGAAGATGGCTCAAGTCCTTGGGCCCCTGCCACCTATGTGGGACACCTGGTGGAAGGCCTGGCTCCTGGCTTCCACCTGGCCCAGCCCCAGCCATTGTGGCCATTAGGGGTGTGAAACAGCAGATGGGAGATCTCTGTCTTGCTCTCTCTGTTAACTGCCTTTCAAATAAGAAAATAAATCTTTGGAAAAAACCAATTATTCAACAAATATGGAGAACCTACCATGTGTCTGGCTGTAAGCTGGGTGCCAGGGAAAAGAAACAGTTCCTGCTCTTGCTGGGTTCATAGACCAGGAGAAGGAGGAAGCAACCAAACAAAGGCGTATACAATTTCAAATTGTAGCAGGTGCTACAGAGAAAGGCAGACATAATGGTGGGGGGAAAGGAGGCAGCTAAGGGTGGAGGCGAGTCACGGACAGCCTCTCTGAGGAAGTGACTTTTAAGCTGAAAACTGAGGGATGAGAAAGAGCCAGTTATATGTAGAGTAAGGAGTGTGTGTGTGTGTGTGTGTGTGTGTGTGTGTGTATGTGTGTAGTACTCCAGAAAGAGCAGGTGCAAAGGCCCTAAGGTGGGAGTGAACCTGGCACCTTGGAGAAAATTAACCAAGGCTTCGGGGGAGTGGGCCAGGGAAAAGAGTAGTAAAGGTAGCAAGTGCCGCCAGCATGCTGCTGGGACCTACAAGCCTGGTGAGAAGCTGGACTTTTACCCTAAGAGTTATGGGAAGCCAGTGGAGAATTTTAAGCAAGAATGTGAAGCCATCCTGTTAGTGTTTTAAACCAATCGCTCTGGCTTCTGTCTAGAGAATAGATGGGAGGATGGTAAGAGTAAAGGCAGGGAAGATCTGTAAGCCACTGACTCGCTGGGTGACTATGGACAAGTCCCCTCAAGTGGTTGAGCCTGAGCCTCAACTCCCTCACCCCAACAAAGCCAGTCCCTAAGTGGAAGGATGGGTCGCAGGGCTCCACTTGGTACATTCACTCAGAGTTATTTCCGTTCCTTTTCTACCTTAGCCAGGGTCGAGACCCTCTTTCATCTGATAGTTCCCTCTTCTGAGTGCTATCAGCGTCTGATCCAGGTCCCCAGGTGGCCTAAAGGTCTTGGGTGTTTATGAACAGTAAAGAAATAGGCTAGGGGCTGGCGCTGTGGCATAGCAGGTAAAGCCACCGCCTGCAGTGCTGGCATCCCATATGGGTGCTGGTTCAAGTCCTGGCTTCTAATCCAGCTCCCTGCTAATGGCCTGGGAAAGCAGTGGAAGATGGCCCAAGTACTTGGGCCCCTGCACCCACGTGGGAGACCCAAATGAAGCTCCTGGCTCCCCGTCTTGGCCTGACCCAGCCCCAGCCTTTGCGGCCATATCAGGAGTGAGCCAGCAAATGGAAGATCTCTCTCTCTTGGCCAAACTCTGTCTTTCAAATAAATAAATACATACATCTTAAAAAAAAAAAAAAGCTGTCTTCTGGGAGTCTTCCTCAGGTGATTATGTTTGCTGTAAACTTTAACACCAGCACCAAGAGTCTAAATAAAACTAGAATTCACTCAACAGATGTTAAAGCACATAATGTGGACACAGAACTCGCCTTAACCCTGTAAGTTTCAAACAAGCTCAGGAAAGGGTTTTGAATTTTTATTTATTAGTGTTGACTATATACTAGGTATTTTGCATTTACAAAGGTACTTCAAAAAGTTTGTATTTCATTTTTTTTTTTTTATTTTTGACAGGCAGAGTGGACAGTGAGAGAGAGAGAGACAGAGAAAGGTCTTCCTTTGCTGTTGGTTCACCCTCCAATGGCCGCCGCGGCCGGCGCACCGCGCTGATCCGATGGCAGGAGCCAGGTGCTTCTCCTGGTCTCCCATGGGGTGCAGGGCCCAAGCACTTGGGCCATCCTCCACTGCACTCCCTGTCCACAGCAGAGAGCTGGCCTGGAAGAGGGGCAACTGGGACAGAATCCGGCGCCCTGACCGGGACTAGAACCCAGTGTGCTGGCGCCACAAGGCAGAGGATTAGCCTGTTGAGCCACGGCGCTGCCTGCAAAAAGTTTGTATTTTAAAACACAACTAAAAGATTAGCTTATTGGGGCAGGTGTGGTGGTGCAGTGGGTGAAGCTGCTACATGGGACAACCACATCCCATACTGCAGTACTGGTTCCAGGCTCAGTTATACTGCTTCTGATCCAGCTCAAGCACTTGAGTTCCTGCCACCCACATAAGAGACTCCAGTGAAATTCCTGGATCCTGGCTTCAGCTTGGACCAGCCCTGGCTGTCACAGACATTTGGGGAATGAAGCAGTGGCTGACAGATCTCTCTCTGTCTCTCACTGGCAGTCTGCTTTTTAAATAAAAAAAAATAAATATTTTAAAAAACAGATTTCATTCTGATGCAAAAAATTTTGAAATCAGTAATTTTATATCATACATTTTTCTTGATGATCTCTTATATGTATGGATTTCAAGATTTTTTTGCACCAAAAGAACCTTATCTTTTAATTCCATTTTCCATGAACTTTTTGAAATAGGTCCCACTCTGTCCCTTCACAGATGAAGAAACACAGGCTAAGAAAGATGATATTGCCTGGGCCGGCGCTGTGGCACAGCAGGTAAGGCTGCTGCCTGCAGTGCCAGCATCCCATATGGGCGCCGGTTTGAGCCCTGGCTGTTTCACTTCCCATCCAGCTCTCTGCTGGATCTGTGGCCTGGGAAAGTAGTAGAAGATGGCCCAAATCCTTGGGGCTCTGCACCTGCGTGGGAGACTCGGAAGAAGTTCCAGACTTCTGGCTTCGGATAGGCGCAGCTCCGGCCATTGCGGCCAACTGGGGAGTGAACCAGCAGATGGAAGACCTCTATCTCTCTCTGTCTCTCTCTCACAGCCTCTCTGTAACTCTGCCTTTCAAATAAAATAAATAAGTCTTAAAAAAGATGATATTGCCTATAAAATATCATAACATTAATTAGTGGCTGAACCAAAAGTCTGAATAACCTGAAAGTCCCCTTTCCACTGCCTCGTGTGGCATCAGGAACTACTTCTGCACTAAAACCAACCTCTCAAGCTAATTTGAAATGATTTTTCCAGGTATTTGTCCTTCAATCTGTTTTCTCCGGTCAGATATAAGGACCTAGGAGATAATGGCGATATTCGCCCACCACAGCTGGATCTATTGGAAGCTCTGTAGCCCACCAGTCCATCATGATGTTATTCATGTATTCAACAAAAATATTTACTGAGTACCTACTATTTGTACTGTGTAAGTGCTGGGGCAATGACATTGGTTTTATTTGTAAATGAGAGTCTTTCAAGAAGTTAATGGAATTAAAACAAATTTATTTGGATGTAAAATTTTTTGAAATCCATGCATATGAGAGATCCTCTCAAAATTCATGAAAAGTGCTCATTATGAAAAGCTGTATGGGGGCCGGCGCTGTGGCATAGGTTAAGCCTCCACCTGTGGCGCCAGCATCACATATGTGCGTTGGTTTGTGTCCCCGCTACTCCTCTTCTGATCCAGCTCTCTGTTATGACCTGGGAAAGCAGTGGAGGATGGCCCAAGTGCTTGGACCCCTACACCCACTTGGGAGACCTGGAAGAGACTTCTGGCTCCTCATGGCTTCTGATTGGCCCTGCTCCGGCCATTGTGGCCATCTGGGAGTCAAACAGTGGATGGGGGACCTTTCTCTCTGTGTCTCCATCTCTCTGTGACTCTGCCTCTCAAATAAATAAACATAAAATCTTAAAAAAAAAAAAAACTATGGATTTAAAAATGTTTTTACACCAAAACAAACATCTTTTAATTCCACTTTTCCATGAACTTTCGGAAGGACCCTCAGATAAGAGCAAAAGTAGGACAGTAGGAAAAGATTATTTGGGACAAGAAGAAATGTCTTCAGGGAGAAAGATGATGAGTTTAATTTTGGCTATTCCAAATTTGTGGGAGACCAGGAAAAGCTTTATGGAGGCAGTCAGCCTGCTGGTAGACATACAATTTTTATCTGCTTAGAACCATTCTCCATCTGATTTTCTTTTAGGGAACACCCTCTTCCCTCTCAGCAACTCCCACAGCCCTGACAGGAGTAGGCACATGACTCAGGCCTGGCCAATCAGAATATGTCTGTATGGAGATTGGTTCAGACAGGCACATGACCAAAACCAGACCAATAAGACTCAAACTTCCTTTTGGAGGCCAGCACTGTGGCGCAGTGGGTTAAAGCCCCAGCCTGCAGCACCAGCATCCTATATGGGCACTGGTTCGAGTCCTGGCTTATCCTTTTCTGATCCAGCTCTCTGCTGTGGCCTGGGAAAGTAGTAGAAGATGGCCCAAGTCCTTGGGTCCCTGCACCTACATGGGAGACCTGGAAGAAGCTCCTGGCTCCTGGCTTTAGATCAGGTCAGCTCTGGCCATTGCGGTTATTTGGGGTGTGAACCAGTGGAATGGAAGACCTTTCTCTCTCTGGCTCTACCTCTCTCTGTATCTCTGTCTTTCAAGTAAAATAAAATAATTCTAAAAACAACAAAAACAAACAAACAAACAAAAACAACAACTTCCTTTTGCTGGAACTGCTGGAAAAGAGAAAGGGTCTCTTTCTGCCTAGTTGTTAAGTTGTAGCATATAAGCCTGTAGTTGTTGGGGGCAAGATGGGAGGATTTCTGAAAAAATGAAGGTGAAACAAAAGATGGAAACAAAAAAGACACAACAAGAGCCAAATCACGTTTAGGCACCTCAATCCAGGTAGGCCTACGCCTCATAGCCCTGGAGTATTCACTATGTCACCCAATAAAGTACTCTTCTTCGATAAAGCCCAGTTTTTTTCCTGAGTTTATGATAAAGGACCCCTAAAGAGAGTTGATTATGCAAGTCTAAACTTCAGAAGTGAGATCTTGACTGGAGACTGAAGTTATCTGTGGTTGCTTACTTCCTTAAGTGGAGAATCATGAAAGATTCTGAAGCAGAGTGACATGACCAGGAGTGCAGGGTGATGGGTGGATTGGGCGGGGGTGAGGGCAACAGGCACAAAGTAGGAAAACTAGCTGGAAGCCTAAGAGTCACATCAGTGAGAGAGGTTGGTCACTTAGTTTACAGTAGCCATGACAAGGATGATGAGATAGAATTTGGAAGATTCTTCAGAGAGAGATAGGGAGCACTTGATTATCATTTTGAAGTGAGAGGAAAAGGAGGAGTCGAGGGTGGCTTCTAGGTTTCTACCTTGGAGACTGGGTGAATGGCAGGGTCATGACACTGCAGGAAGAGCAGGTGTCTAGGGAAGAGATACTAAGTACAGCACAGAGCACACTGAAGGTGAGGCGCTTACAGGGCGACCACAGGCAGATGTCCAGGAGAGAGACACGCAGGAGCTTGGAGTGCAGAAGAGGAAAGAATATATTTTCCAACCTTGGAGTGCGCACCGTCTTCTCTGCTCTCCACACGAAGTGCTGTGGGATGCCTGTCACTTGGCTTTGGAGAACATCAGACTAGAGGCTAGCTGGGCACAACCCTGATCCTGGCTAAGAGACTGAAGCAGTGTCACTAGGTAGCACCACCAGGTTGAGAAGCTAGAATGCCATGTTCGCCAGTAGGCTGGTCTAGCTGGCCCAAAGGAATCTTGGGACTTGGAAGCAGGCCTGGGAGATGTTAAATGGATTAAAATGATTATATTGAATGACATCAAGGACCTTGGAACATACAAGGTAAGTCCCGGGGAATCTTGGCACAAAATCTTTGCATAAAGTGTATGTTCCTATAAGCCTGGGTAACCAGGGGCTCCGCTGGATCACCACACAGGTGAGGCAGGGTCTGTATTGAACTCCGTAAGGTATTCCCTGTCATTTTGGAACTCCCTTCCTGGCCATTCTTTCACCCTGAGACCTTCCCTGTCATTCATTTACTGAGCCACTTATTATTTCTTGAGTGCCCAGCACTGTGCTCAATACTGGAGAAAGGATAGTGAACAAAGCAGTCATGATGCATGAACTCACGGGGCTTACAGCCATGCAGTAATCACAGAATTACACAAGTAAATAACCCCAGGTTTTGATAAACGGTGAGATTCTACAGGGGGAAAGGAGAAAACTTAACAGGGAGTTCCCATCTCCAGATCAGCAGGCTCAGTTATTCTCTGTTGTACTCAAATAGGAAACCAAGGTTCAGGACATCGTTACATTGTGAGTCGGAGCAGCGCCAGGACCAGAAATGTCACTGCTGACCCCTTAATAAAAGACCTGGTTTCAGGCCCATCTCCATCAACACAAATCTTCCCACCCCTCTCCCTGCTACCTCTTAATTCCAAGGCTACTCCTTCTGGAAAAGACGTTTGCATCAGCAGCCCTGATACTGAATGCCCATAAATCCCCATATCCTACTCTCACCACTTCCTCACTCCCACCCCAGGTGCAGTGCAGTCCAGTTGGGCTGACAGAGGCTGCTGGCCAGGGCCAGAGGACCAGCAAGTTGTGGAAGGGAAGAGAATTTAGAACTGTCAGACTGGGAGCAGTTGTGGAGGGGTCAGGCCAGAGAAGCAGCTTCTGCCAGGCTGCTAGGGGATAAGCCTCAAGTGCAAGTGCAGGCTCTGGTAGGAAGAGAGAGTGAGGCAGAAGGATGCTCTAATGCCAGGAAGTGACGTTGGGGGCAAGGCGGATGGGGGATGGATGATGAAGGATGGAGTGGAGGAGAGAGGAGAGCCACATGCATGCAAGGGAGAGCACCAGGAGATGCTCAGAGAGCTCATGACCTCCAGGTCTCTCCCAAATCCTGTTTCCTCCTTCCCTCCCCCACGTCCTTGCAGTTCCTGCAGAAGACGGAGAACACAGCAGAATTCCAGACACTTACTTAGGCCGTAGCCAGATTCATGGCTCCAGAAGGGGTGGGATAATCCCCAGGAGAGGGAAGGCACTCTGGTCCCCAAGGACTTGGAGAGGCCATGCTGTGCACCCCCCTGTCACTCCACACCCAGCCCTGCCGGACAGAGGGCAGTCATAGTCTCTGTACCCCGGCCTGGACAGGGAGAGCTCAGCTTCCCTGGGGAAGTTCTTCAACACTGGCCCCTGCGCCTCCTGGTGCAGCCTATGACTTGGTTTCTCCTGTCCTCCGCGGCGAGAGAAAGGCCTCTCGTGGGCGAGCACAGCTGGTCCTTAGGGGCGCTCCTCCAACGCTCCTGCCTTGTTGGTTCTTCCCAATAGGTAATCCCACCCCTCCCACTGCAGTCCCTGACATCGCCTCCCTTGTCGCATCCTACGCGTCCAAGACAGAAATACACCCTCTCCCCACCAGATAATTAACAGATACGAGAGAAGCAAAGGCAAAGGTCCAGGGGAAAGGGGATGAGCTAAGGAGATGGAAGCTGGAGGGATACTGCGCCCAGATGCAGGAGGACTCGGGACTTCCCAAGGCGGGGCAGGGACCCAGCCAGCGGGCCTCACCAGTATCGGGGTCTCCCAGGAAGGCGTCCTCGTCCTTACGGCCCCTCAGCGGGGCCGCGGGCGCTGGCTCATCCTCGGGCAGCCGCGGGAAGCTGGTGATGCTCATGTAGTCCACGGGCGAGTAGGCGCCCAGGGCGCTCTCCTGGCTGGCCTCGTTCTCCGCCGCCATCCTCGCCCGCGCCCCCCAGCAGCGCAGCGCCTGCCGGAAGTGGCTGCGGCGGGGTGGGGGTGGGAGGGCGGGGCCTGAGCTCCCGGGCGGCCGGGAGGGGGCGCCTCACCCCCACCCTCCGCGGCGTCCGGGCCCGACTCGCCTCCGCCCGCCAGCAGTGGACACGCAGGTGCAGGAGCATGGGGAGCCTGGAGCGCAGGAGAGGGTCGCCGGGAAGCGCGTCCGCAGTGGCTACGGCCAAGTATGCGGCCCAGGGTCAAGTCTCTTCCTTCTTCCCGGCTGAATCCTGCCAGTGTCCTGCTCAGACCTGGGATTCCTTCCTGGACCCCAGAGCCTGCCTTTGACCCTCAACTCCTCGAACCCCACACCTCTCCTTGAACTCCAAATCCTCTCCTCCGACCTCAGAATCCTCCTAGGACTCTGGACCTCTCTTTGGACTTCAGACTCTGCCTTCAACCTCGCCCCAGCCTCTGCTGCATTCCCGGAACGGTCTTCATCGGCAGACCCTCGGAAGATGGAACCTTCCTCTGACTTCACATACCCCCGCCCACCCCAACGCTCAACCTCAACCCCATCTGGGGCCCCGATCCATCTGCATAAGAGAGTGATGTTCACACTGTAGTGTGGGTTAGCATCTTTCAGGCAGATCCCCAGATTCGACTCCAGGGATAATGACTCAGTAGGCTGGGATCAGATGCTGGGACCCGAATGTTTACCGTCGTTTTAAGAGTTTTTTATGTGGTTCTGGAAACAACACTCTGAGAAAGAAGTAATGGTGGTAAGGCAGGGCAGGAGTGGGGCGGGGCGGGGAGGACAAGACAGGTGGGGAATGGGTCTCTCTGGATGTCTGGCATCTGTTCCTGCTGCCACTCAGAAATTGCATGGTCTTCGGTAAGACACACGACCTTTCTGAGTATCTGTTTCTCATCTGTATATGCAGAGAATATAGTATCCATCTTAGAGAGTTGTCACGAAGATAAAAAATGGGTGGAAAGTGCTAAATATAGGGCTTGGCACCTACCCAACAAATACCATCATCATCGCCACCCTGTCCTTAATCTTGTGAGTGTTCATCCTTCCAAACCCACCCCACTCTCAGACATTCCAACCACATTACAGCTTGTACTACTTCCTAGCTACAAAGACGAGTGAGGATCCGTCTCTTGAGACCTCTAGTTCAGACTTCTATTGCGTTCTACAGGCAGAGCAGCTAAAAATCTACTCCAGGCGCAATAGCTGACATGCTACTTACCGACAGGAGGGGGCAGCAGTGAGACGGCTAATGCTCTAGTACTAAGAAGAAAGGCTAGGAAGGAGAGCTCAGAACCGTATGGGGGAGCGGGTAGGGAGGACGACTGTCCATGCATCTATAGGTAAATATTTATTTGTTTGCTTCTTTTCATCTACTCGGAAGGCAGAGCGACAGGCACAAAGAGAAACAGAGAGAAATCTTCTATCCACCAACCAGAGTAAGCCAGAAGCCCAGAACTCCATGCAGGTCTCCCACGTGGGTAGTAGGGGCTCAGGCACTTGAGCCATCATTTCCTGCTTCCAGGATGCATTAGCAGAAAACTAGATCAGAAAGAGAGCAGCCTGGGGCTGGCATTGTGGTGCATCATGTTAAGCCTCTGTTTGCCACAATGGCATCCCATTTGGAGTACCAGTTCAAGTCTTGGCTTCTGTGCGTCTGCTGTAGCTCCCTGCAAAGCACCTGGGAAGGCAGTAGAGGATGGCCTGAGTGCCTGGGCCCCTGCACCCATGTGGGAGACTTGGGTGCAGTTCTGGGCTTCTGCAAAAAGCAGATGGAAGATATCTCTCTCTCTCTCTCTCTCTCTCTGTCTTCCCCCTCTCCAACTCTTCAAATAAGTAAATAAATGAACATTTAAAAAATAATAAATAATAAAAAAAGAAGCAGAGTAGCCAGGACTTGAACCAGTCTTGCAGCATGTAGAGTGTGTATTGCATGTGCCTTCCTCTCCCAGTGAAGCCGGGAGAGTCTGTTACACTTCTTTGAAGGCGGGCTCCCTCAGAGATCCACCCCCTCCATGAAATTGGAGGTTCCTCAGCCCACAGAGTCCTCTCAAGAGGGCCACACCTCATTTATCTCCTACGTCTCCCATAGAGAAATTCATGTTCTCGTTATGGTCTGCGTCCTTCAGTATCATTCATGTGCTATTAGCAGGGCTCAGAGCTTCCATGGGGGCTGAGAACTCCTGCAAGATCTGTGTCCCTTAGTGGAATGCACGAGAGGTGTGTCCCCAGTGCAGTTGACGTGGCCTCAGTGACGTGTCTGTCCCCTCAGGAGGATCCATCTGCTCTCTGCAAGATCTTGTACCCCTACAGTGGGCCCCGAGGTCCTCTCCCTCGGGATTGGGTACATTATGGAGCCTGTCGGAACATCAGGGGAGCTTTCCTCAGCTTAGGGTTTTCTGGGCTTACGGTCAGCTAGGAGTACGACAGAGGGGCAAATGGGAAGAGAGGCTGGGATAAGATCACAAGTTTTGTGCAGACTTCATAGACAGGGGCTGCCTGCTTCAGGCCTCAGAATCATTCTCAGAGTTAGTTATTTAAGGATCCTTCTTGGGGCTGGCATTGTGGTTGAACAGGTGAAGCTGCCACCTGCCAAGCCAGCATCCCATATGGGTGCCAGTTCAAGTCCTGGCTGTTCTACTTTCAATCCAGCTTCCTGATAATGCACCTGGAAAAGCAGCACAAGATGACTCAAGTCTCTGGGCCCCTGTATCCAAGGGGGAGAGCTGGAGGAAGCTCCTGGCTCCTGGCTTTGCTTTGGGCTAGCTTGACTCAGCCCTTGCTGTTACGGCCATTTGGAGTGTGAACCAGCATATGGAGAGTCAGTCTCTCTCTCTCTCTCTCTCTCTCTCTCTCTTTCTCTCTTTGTAACTCTGCCTTTCAAATAAATAGATAACTTAAAAAAAAATGCTTCTTGCCTTAACAGCCTATCTGTGAACTGATGAGTGGAGGTGGACCTGTCTCTGTGGTGAATGTAGGTTGAAGAAGAAGGGTCCTGCTTGGCTTCTATTTTCTGGTATTGGGGCGGGGGCAGTGGGTAGAGGGAAATTGGAGGGAACAGCCCAGATCATGGCGGGTGGGAGGGAGCGCCTAGTGGAGTGTAGAGATTGCGAAGCAAAGAGAATGTATATAATTACTCCCGCTTGCACAGACTGCTATTTCACGAGCCTTAACTTCAGCCGATGAAGCGGTAAAAGCAGACCTGGAGCCGGGGAACCTAGGTTGGCCCTCACCTTTGTTTACTCTGCAACCTTGCGCAAGCTACTTCCCCTTCCTGGGTTCATCGTCCGAGCGGTGAGCAGGTGGGTTCATTAGCAAAGACCCGAAGGAACATCAGGTCTTCGCTTAATGAGTTCTTGTACTTTACAGCTGGGTGAAAATTGGTGGAGGTGAGGAAATCCAAGACGTCCCCAGAGGTGGGGGAAAAGCTAAGCTGGTCCCGGGACTGGTAGAAAGAGGATCTTTGCCCGGGCGCTGCCCTCAAGGTCGCGGTAGGAGATTTTCCAGAGAGCCGAGTGGGGGTGTTGCTTAGAGCGCGGGCACCCAGGGTGAAGGGTGTCACCCGGAAGGGACCCTGCTCCACCTGGCTGCCAACTCGGTGGGGTGACAGGATTGTGCAATCAGACCGCGGGGCGGCTCCGCGGTGGGCCTGAACCGACTCCTCTCGTTGGCTCAGCCTTTTCTCGCTCGAGCTCCGCCCTAACCCAACCCCTCATCTGTCACTCCAAGACCCCAAGCTGGTCACTCCATGGCCCTGCCTCCTCTCCTGTCACATCCAGCCCCGGCTACACCCCATCACTCCACGGGCCCACCTCCTCGCCTGTCACGCCTGGCCCCGCCCCTCATATGTCATTCCACGGTCCCACCCTCTCTCCTGTCACTCTTGGCTCCACCCCTTCTGCTTTCACTTTATGGCCGCACCCCTTCCGGCAGCTCAGCCCCGCCCCATCCCTCGACTTTTCCTTATCTCCGTCGTTTTTATCTCGCCCATATAGAGCATGGCTCCGCCCACCTCTGCTGCCTAAGCCCCGCCTCCGCCCGCCAAGCCCCTCCCCTCTCCTGAGGCTCCGCCTCTAGGCCGGCTTGTTTTCCGCGCCCGGGCACTCGCGGCGTTCGCAAAGGCGGCCACGGGGCTTGGAACTTGCGATGGGGCTTCCCGAGGAGCGGGGCCGGAGCGGCAGCGGGAGCCGCAACGAGAGCGGGAGCCGGGAGGAAGCGGGAGCCGGGGATCGGGCTCGGAGCTGGTCTCCGCCGCCCGAGGTCAGACGCTCCGCGCACGTCCCCTCGCTGCAGCGCTACCGCGAGCTGCACCGGAGCTCCGTGGAGGAGCCGCGGGGTGAGGCCGGGCCCAGGCGGGCCTGGGGGCGTCAGTGAGGAGAGGCGCGGGGGTTCCCCGGAGGGTGGTGGGGCTCCCGTGGGAAGTTGAGGGTTCGTGAGGGCATGGAGGCTCTGTGAGGGAAGAATTGGATTTCTCTGAGGAGGTGGAGAAGGGATTCCAGGAGGAGATGCGGATCCTCTGACGAGAAGGGTTCCGTGAGAAGATGAGGGTTCCCTCGGAGCTGGGCAGCTCCCTGGGGACTTGGGGGTTCCGTGAGGAGACGTGGGTTGCCACGAGATGGAGGGTCTGTGGGGGGGGATGCGGGGTTCCTTGAGAGTCGAGGGGGGTTTCCGTGAGGAGAGCCTAAGTTTAATGAGAGGGAGGGACAGGGGAGCTCTAGGGGACGGAGCAGGGCCGCGGATAGGTTTTCTTTGCCTTCTTTCACAGCAGCCCAGCCGCTGCCTTCGGAGACCTTTAACCCGTGAACTAATCTCAACTGCTGGGGAACTGTAACGGGTCTGGTCTCCATCTTGGAGCCCTGAAAATTGGGGGTGGGGCCCCTCGTCTACTTTTAATATACAAGAACTCACAACGGAAGTAACCCATGAGACTAAATACCTCTCAAAACATCCAGTTGATTATTTTGTTTGTTTTCTTTTTTCTTTAAATTTTGGGCTGGGATTGTAATAACTCAGAGATTGTGACAGATGGTCGCATGCCTTTTAAAATACGTGAGGAAAATCCCCTGCCTTTGCACTTGACCTGGGGATGGGGTACAAGGGGAGCAGTGTGATGTTTGGTGGTGGGTCAAGCAGGGAGAATGAATCAAATCCAGGAAAACCTACATTTAGCTCTGCCACTCATTCACTGAGGGGGGGGGGGTCCTTTGATTTTTAAACCTGAGATTCCTTTTCATCAGTAAGATAGGAATAATACCTGACTCATAGAATTGCATGAGGACTCAATAGGTAATAAGTAAAGTGTGCATTGTAGAGTGCCTGGTGTGCATTCAGTAGATGGTGGTTAGTCTGGTAACAAGGACAATGTGGATGGAGTGATTACTGAGCAGTGGGCTAAGATTGGATCAAGTGTAGAGTGGTTGCTGCAGGCGGTGTCCAGGTTTGAGTCCTTAGACCTCTTCACAACTCTTTCCTCTCTATACTTTCTCCATCGTGAGTTTGTCTTTTTTCCAGGGGTGAGCTGTTACTGCCTTGATAACTCCTATGTAAGTGGCTTTCTACCCAGCATCTCACTAACGCTCTGCTCACAACTTCCTAAAACTGTAGACCCTTTGTATTGATATCCCTTGATGTTAAACCATATTCAACATGACTGTGGTGGGAATTTACCAGTTTTCCCTCCAAAACCTGCTCTTCTCCCTTATTTTCTAATTCTTGTCAGTGTCAATGGCTCTATTGCATACCATAAATCTCTTTCATCCTCCTCTCCTCTAATGAGGTGTATCTACTTATCTTATCAAGTTATAGATTGCTTACTGCTTGCTAAGCACAATTCCAGTTTGATTTGATGTAGGAACTGTTATCTCCATTTTCAGAGATGGAAACTGAAGCTTAGAGAGGTTAACTGACTTGCAGAAGGTCATAAAGCTAGTTGGTGGTAGAGTTGGGACTTCAACGAGGCCGTCTTCACTGTAGAACCTATACTCCTAAAAACAATGCTGTTGCTTTCCCCCTCACATTATGCTTCTCACCAAATTCTGTCAAAATACTCCTTAAAAATGTCTCTAGGCCGGCGCCGCGGCTCACTAGGCTAATCCTCCGCCTAGCGGCGCCGGCACACCGGGTTCTAGTCCCGGTTGGGGTGCCGGATTCTGTCCCGGTTGCCCCTCTTCGAGGCCAGCTCTCTGCTATGGCCAGGGAGTGCAGTGGAGGATGGCCCAGGTGCTTGGGCCCTGCACCCCATGGGAGACCAGGAAAAGCACCTGGCTCCTGGCTCCTGCCATCGGATCAGCGCGGTGCGCCGGCCGCAGCGCGCCGGCCGCGGCGGCCATTGGAGGGTGAACCAACGGCAAAGGAAGACCTTTCTCTCTGTCTCTCTCTCTCACTGTCCACTCTGTCTGTCAAAAAAAAAAAAAAAAAAAAAGTCTCTAGATTTGCCTTTTCTTCTATTCCTACGCTCTTTAACCTCCTAATTTCTTCTCTCCTATTCTCATCATCTTCAGTCTTTCTAGTAGATTTATCTAGATTGATACTTTCATACGTCATTGCAAAAACTTTCAACAGTTCTTTATTCCACTTTCAAAATAAAATTCTGTTTTTCTTCGAAGCCTCTAAGTATCTGGCATCCTTATTTCCCACTATTCTCTACCATGCCCCTCATTCTAGATAAGTCATTCTTCCTAATATCCCGGATACACACAAGTCCCTTCCCACCTCCTTACCTTTGGTTATTTCCTTCTGCTCCTCTAATTCCACAAAGCTTTCCCTGGTCATCCCAACCTATACTCATCTTTTTTCCTTTTGAACTTCAGTACTTGCAATATGTACCAATGACACATCTAAATTCCTTCACCCACCCCATCACCTCTACAAAAAAAAAAAAAAAAAAAAAAAAAGAAAGAAAAAAAAGAAAAGAAAAGTGAAATGAGCATAAAACTCAATTTCTTCATTCTTTGTTGATGGACATAAATGTCCATAAATATTTTTTTTATTTTTTATTTTTTTGACAGGCAGAGTGGACAGTGAGAGAGAGAGAGAGAGAGAGAGAGAGGAAAGGTCTTCCTTTTCAGTTGGTTCACCCTCCAATGGCCACTGCAGCCGGTGCCTGCGGCTGGCACACTGCGCTGATCCGATGGCAGGAGCCAGGTGCTTCTCCTGGTCTCCCATGTGGGTGCAGGGCCCAAGCACTTGGGCCATCCTCCACTGCCTTCCCGGGCCACAGCAGAGAGCTGGCCTGGAAGAGGGGCAACTGGGACAGAATCCGGTGTCCCGACCAGGACTAGAACCCGGTGTGCCGGTGCTGCAGGCGGAGGATTAGCCTAGTGAGCCGCGGTGCTGGCCCATAAATAATTTTATATAATTTGTGTCTATTCTTATCACTTAAAAATGTTTTTAACTGTATTCTTTTTACTAACTTTGTAGTCCTTGGGAGAGTTTTTTGTGCTTTCTGAACTTCAGTCTTCTCATCTGTAAATTAGGATAATTAATATATTCTTCATTGATCTACGATGTCTTAAAGATTAAATGAAGTTAGTCTAGTCCTTGGTACATTAATGACATCATTAAAAGTCAATTCTCATTTACTTTCTCTTTAGTGGCCATTTAGTATTCTGTTGTATTACTACTTGTATTACTAATTTTCATCAGTGTGTTATTGTTGGACTTTTGAGTTGTTTCCAGTTTCACTATTATAAATAGTGTTGCTATAAACATCTCTTTAGTAATCACTTTTTTCCTCTTTGGGATTATTTTCTTGGAGAATATTCCCCAAAGTTGAGTTAGCAGATAAAATGGTATAAAATTTTTTATGGTTTCTGATAGGCGTTATCCTGCTATCTTGTAAAACTGTGCTGATTTCTTACAGTGCCATTGTTGTGTAAGACTATCTGTTTTCTCAGAGCTAACCAGATATTGGGTTTAATCATTTTCTAAAAATCTTTGCTAGTTATATAGGTGTATAATGGTACTTTGGGGTTGATTTAATTTGGATTTCTTTAATAGATTGCAAAGTTATAAACTGTGCAATTTAGTTTTCAAGTGTATTCTGTTTTGTACATGCAAAAATATTTCATATATTAATGTTCTCTCTCCAATTATATTGTAAAAATCAGGTAACCTTGAACAAATCACTCAGTCTCTATGAATTTGTTTCTTACAAATTGAAGGGGTGATCATTTTTCTTTAAGATTTATATATTTATCTGGAAAGAGTTACGGAATTTATTTGAAAGAGTTACGGAATTCAGAGGCAGAGAGAGAGGGAGGGAGGGAAGGAGGGAGGGGGAGAGAGAGAGATCTTTTATCAGCTGGTTCACTCTCCAAATGGCTGCAACAGCCAGAGCTGGGCCCATCTGAAGCCAGGAGCTTCTTCCAGGTCTCTGCACCCACAGGGGTGCAGAAGCCTAAGGACTTGGGCCATCTTCTACTGCTTTTCCAGGCCATAGCAGAGAGATGGATCAGAAGTGGGGCAGCCGGGACTTGAACTGGCACCCATATAGGATGCCAGCACTGCAGACTGGGGCTTTACCTGCTACACCACAGCACCAGCCCATGGGGGTGATGGTTTCTAAGATTCTTCCCATTGTTACTATTTTAAGTGTCTCAGTCTCCTCTGACTGCTGATTAGTACTTGGAATATCCTAAATTCTCTGGATTTGCTAAAGTAACAAGGCAGATATTTTAAGAATGTAAATCTGATCATGTCACTGTCTTGCTGAAAACCTTCAATAATGTTCTATTGCTCTTAGGATAAATACCAGATTCCTTATCACATACAGAGGAAGTGCATCATCTGCCCAGTTTATACATCACGTCTTACATAAATTCCTGCTATTCTTTCCCTTATTTTCAGTGTTTTGGTCTCAAGCATTTCCTCTTAACTTATATCCTTGGTTCCCTCTCATTGCATTTGTTAATACTGCTTTTGGGTAAGGGAATAAAGAACAATTCTTTTTTTTTTTTTTTGGATTTTAGCAAAAAAGGTCTTCCTCAGGGAAGTTCAAATCTTGACTTAGTAACACAGGTAAACTTGGACAAGTTACTGAACCTCTCTGAGCTTTGATATTTAAATCTATAAAATGAAAATGAAAATAATGCATACCTCCTGGGATTGTGGTAAGGACTAAATGAGATAATAAAGACCTTAAAGCAAAATCTGTCTCATAATGAGTAACCCTAATGCAAGCAGTAGCAGGAGAATAAATAGCTCAATAAATTGCTACTGAAACAGAATGAACAAACCAAGGGGAAAAAAAACAGATGATCATGAAAAGCTCTGTGGGTAAAGAATTTCTTCCTTTACTAATTGTTTCATTATAAATTTATTGATTTTCTACTGTGTGCTAGGCATTGTGCTAGGTTCTGTGTGGCTATGATTTGAATAGAGGGTAAAAAATAGAGAAAATTTTGGGAAAGAAGGAAATTTTTGAGTCAAGATTCAGGCCTTGGGAATAGAAGACAGGTTACAACAGGGGAAGATGACAAAATTAGACAGGTGAAGGAGGGAATCAGTGGTGGGTCCGAGGGCAGGGAAGTTGCAATGTGGTCCTGTACATAGAATGGAAGACAGTCTGAGGATAAATATGTCTGAGAAGTTCAGTGATGTGTGGGCTTCCCTTTCTGTTGCAGAATTTTGGGGAGACATTGCGAAGGAATTTTATTGGAAGACCCCATGCCCTGGCCCATTTCTCCAGTACAACTTTGATGTGACTAAAGGGAAAATCTTCATTGAGTGGATGAAAGGAGCAACTACCAACATCTGCTACAATGTATTGGATCGAAATGTCTATGAGAAAAAACTTGGAGATAAAGTTGCTTTTTACTGGTAAAAATTTCTATCTTATTGTCTAGTAGATAAAAGCATCTATGAGCAGTCTTCAAAAAGTCCATGGAAAATATGTATTATAAAAAATTATGCATTATTTCAAAAACGTTTGGAACAAACTGAACTTATATTTTAACTCTGTTGTCCCATGAACATTTTGAAGTATCCTTGAATACAGTGTTTTACAGTTCACAATGTGCTTTAAAATCCATTAGCTCATTTGATACATACAAGCCAGTACAGCAAGCAAAATATCATTAACTTAATGTCTAAAATATACCTCAAGAAAGTTAAATGACATAACTAGTGTGTGACAGAATTGGCATTCGAAGCCAAATAAGTATCCTGACTTCTAGTCTTGTTCTTGGCTTGTGGTTGGAGAGTAAGGGTGGGAGTGGGTGGATGGAAGATGAGGACCAAGTAGCTTTCTTTCTCATTCTTGCTTTGAAAGGAAATTGGGTATTTTTTTTTTACCACCATCTAGCACCATTATCATTCCCCTTTCATTGAGCTATGTGCCAGACACTGTGCTTAAGTGCTTAAATAGTATCTCATTTGATTCAACTACAAAAGCACTATTTGTTTTTCATTGTTTTATAAATGCGAACACTGAAATTCTGAGAAGTTAAAGCAAAGATTTATCCAAAGTCAAAAAAAAAAAAAAGCTGAGAAACAGGGCTGAAGTTCAAACTCAGATGTTATTATAGAGTTTACATTCTTAACCTTAAACATGACACTCTACCACCCCTCTATTTCCTTGGCCTCTTAATAATGTTGCAGAATAGATATTCTTAGTTCATTTCATAGGTGAAGAAATGAAGCATTGAAATGTTAAATAGCAAATAAAATCATAATATGAGTAAGTGGTAGAGTCAGGATTCAACCCTAAGTCTGTGACTCCACTGTGGGAACTTTCTAAACCCCTCTCTAAAACTTTCTAAAACCCCCTCCTCCTTGCAACTTAGGTCTCCAGGAGGTATTACTATACTGATCCCAAGTAGCATTTTGAAATTTCAGAAATTAGGGTATTTTTTCTGCCTCACCACCTATGAGCAGTCTGAGAATAAATCCATTTTTTAGTTAGTCAATTTGAGATGTCTGGATGCTTCATGGAAGTCTTAAATTGGCTCACAGTCAAAATTTTCCCAGTTTATATGATAATATTTTGAGAAAAGACCTAACCTGAGAGACAGGAAATTTAGTTTTACATTCCTACTCTGCCATTAACTTCGCTGTGTGATGATCGGTTTCTTCTCCCATAAAATGGGGATAATGTCTCTTCCCTTGATTTTCTTCACTAGATGTTTATAAGAATGAAATTGAATGATATTGCAAAAGTATTTATTAGAAAGCATTATACAAATGTGAGTGGTCTATTATCACATTACTGTTGCACAATGCAAGGAGTTATTTTGCCACTGAAACACTCCCTTTTATGTTCGGTGAGACTCTTAGTTCTTGCTCTAAGGCTTATGCTTGAGCTCCAGCCAATGCTTATACTTACCTCCTAGGCTCCTTGAGGATTGGAAAATCTTTTAAAATCTGTAAAGGAGTGCTTGTGTTTAAATTTTTTTTTTTTTTTGAGATTTATCTATTTATTTCGAAAGAGTAACAGGGAGAAAGGGAGAAGGGTCTTCTATCTGCTGGCCTACTCGCCAGATGCCCACATGGCCAGTGCTGGGTCAGGCCAAAGCCAGGAGCCAGGAACTTCTTCTGGGTCTCCCACATGGGTGCAGGGGCCCCAGGTATCTGGGCCATCTTCTTTGCTTTTCCCAGGCCATTAGCAGGGAGCTGACTGGGAAGTGGAGCAGCCAGGACTACTCATATGGGATGCTGGTTACAGACAGAGGCTTTACTCACTAGGCCATGCCATTGGCCCCTGTGTTTAAATTTGTTCCTGGGTTTGAAAGCACTCAAGTGCCTGGTGAAAGACTGAGAAAACACAGGCAGAGTTTTTCAATTGTTGGATATTACTCCAGAATCCTGAGGCCCATTTTTCTTGAGGCACTGGTTCCCCTACCACCCTCCCCAAACAGGCCCTAGAGAACCCTTCTTATTCCATCTGTAAAATGACAGAGTAGATTAGATCTGTGTTTTCCAAAGAATGCTCAAGGAACCCCTAATTACATGTCATACTAGTAGGGGCTTCTAGGCCGGCGCCGCGGCTCAATAGGCTAATCCTCCACCTAGCGGTGCCGGCACACCGGGTTCTAGTCCCGGTCGGAGCGCTGGATTTTTTTTCCCGGTTGCCCTTCTTCCAGGCCAGCTCTCTGCTGTGGCCCGGGAAGGCAGTGGAGGATGGTCCAAGTGCTTGGGCCCTGCACCCCATGGGAGACCAGGATGAGCACCTGGCTCCTGCCTTCAGATCAGCGCGGTGCGCCGGCCGCAGCGCGCCAGCCGTGGCGGCCATTGGAGGGTGAACCAACGGCAAAGGAAGACCTTTCTCTCTCTCTCTCTCACTATCCACTCTGCCTGTCAAAAAACAAAAAACAAACAAACAAAACAAAACAAAACAAAAAACAAGTGATACTAGTAGGGGCTTCTTAATTCATGAAATGAATGAAATGGGAGAGCATTACATAATATATTGCCTTTGTGTGGCATTCCCAATATGTGTTAACATAGTAAAGTCTCTAAGTCCTACAGTAGAGATATCTTACTGATTTTGTTTAATATTTTATTTCTCAAATTTCTTTGAGACCCAAACACATTTTATATTATGTTGTTAATATCTCAAGAAGCAGTATTTCATGGAACACTAATTTTGGAGTCATTGGATTAACTGATCTACAAAAGAAATAATTCTCTGAGGAAAGTACTTCACTATCCAAAATCGAACCATATTGGATAAAATTCCATATTGGAATTTGGCCTCACTTTTGGTTTAACACATTATGAATGTTCATGGAATAATAGTATTTTTAGAACTTGAAATGACTGTTAGAGAGTTCTTCTAGGCCAATTCTCTTTAGATGGGTAGATTAAGACAAGAGAGGCTAAGTGACTTGCTCAAGGACCATATATCTGTTTAAAGACAGAACTGAGGGGCCAGTGCTGTGGCATAATGAGTAAAACCTACCATGCTGACATCCCATATGGGCACTGGTTTGAGTCCTGGCTGCTCCACTTCCAATCCAGCTCTCTGCTATGGTCTAGGGAAGCAGTAGAAGATGGCCCAAGTCCTTGGGCCCCTGCACCCACGTGGGAGACCTGGATGAAGCTCCTGGCTCCTGGATTCAGATTGGCCCAGTTCAAGCCATTGCAGACAATTGGGGAGTGAAGCAGCGGATGGAAGACATTCTCTCTCTCTCTCTCTCTCTCTCTCTCATTCTCTCTCTCTCTCTCTCTCTCTCTGTGTGTGTGTGTGTAACTCTGACTTTCAAATAAAATAAATAAATATTTTAAAAAAAGAACTGACACTTATCTCCAGATATTCTCACTCCTAGTCAACTATTTTTTTTAAAGATTTATTTTATTTATTTGAAAGACAGAGTTACAGAGAGAGGTAGAGACGGAGCGAGGTCTTCCATCTGCTGGTTCACTTCCCAGATGGCAGCAATGGCCAGAGATGTGCCGATCCGAAACCAGGATCCAGGAGCTTCTTCCAGGTCTCCCATGCAGGTGCAGGGGCCCAAGGACTTGGGCCATCTTCTACTGCTTTCCCAGGCCATAGCAGAGAGCTGGATTGGAAGAGGAGCAGCCAGGACTAGAACTGGTGCCCATATGGGATGCCAGTGCTTCAGGCCAAGGCTTTAACCCACTGTGCCACAGGGCTGGCCCCCTAGTCAACTATTCTTTTTAAAATTTATTTTCTTTATTTAAAAAGTGGAGGAACAGAAGACAGAAAAAGGGATCTTTTTAAAATTTAATTTAATTTATTTGAAAGGCAGAGTTACAGATCAAGAATGGGAGAGAGAGAGAGAGAATCTTCATCTGCTGGTTCACTCTCCAAATGGTCACAGTGGCTGGGATTGGGCCAGACTCAAGTCAGGAGCCAGGAGCTTCATCCAAGTTTTCCCACATGGTGCTGAGGCCCCAAGCACTTGGATCATCTGCTGCTTTCCTAGGAACATTAGCAGATAGCTGGATTGGAAGTGGAGCAACCAGGACTTGAACTGGCACCCATACTGGGATGCCAGCATTTCAGGCAGCAGCTTAACCCACTTTGCCACATATTGGCCCTGAGAGATAGCTTACATATGTTGCCTCACTTTCAAATGTTGCTTCATATTTGCTTCATTCCCCTAATGCCTGCAACAGCCAGGGATGGGCCAAAATTAAGCCAGGAGACAGAAACTGCATCCCGGTCTCCTATGTGTGTGGCAGGGACCTAAGTATTTGAGCCATCACATGCCGCCTTTCAGCATGTGCATTAGTAGGAAGCCGGATAAGAAACAGTAGGCCAGACTCCATCTCAGGCACTTCGTTACAGAATGCCGGCATCCCAAGTGGCAGCTTAATCTGCTGTGCCACAAAACCTACCCCCTAGTCAACTGTTCTCTTCTTCACATGATACTGCCTCGCTACTCTATTAATGCAACGCTTGACTATGACAGATGAAAGAGAAAATCAGTTTGCTTAGAATCACCAGATGAGGGACCGGTGCTGTGGCACAGCAAGTTAAGCCACCATACGCAGCA
The DNA here is from genome assembly GCF_964237555.1 of Oryctolagus cuniculus. Classification (NCBI taxonomy): domain Eukaryota; kingdom Metazoa; phylum Chordata; class Mammalia; order Lagomorpha; family Leporidae; genus Oryctolagus; species Oryctolagus cuniculus. The sequence goes on along the minus strand of NC_091442.1, from coordinate 23,242,181 downwards.
CCAGCATCCCATATGGGTGCCGGTTCTAGTCCCTGCTGCTCCAATCAAGCTTCCTGCTAATGTGCCTGGGAAAGCAGCAGAACATGGCTCAAATGCTTGTGCCCCTGCACTGATGTGGGAGATCCAGATGAAACTCCTGGCTCCTGGTTTTGGCCTGGCCTAGCCCAGCCCTGGCCGTTAAGGCCATTCAGGGAGTGAACCAGCAGATGGAAGATATCTCTGTGTGTGTGTGTCTCTCCCTCTCTTTTGTAACTCTGACTTTCAAATAAATAAATAAATCTTTAAAAACAAAATTACCAGATGAACAGTGTTATCTGTTTTAAATATCTCAGATCCTAGTTTCCTGGTGTTTACATTGTGTTTGGCAAGATAAAATGGGCCTAGATAAAATAATCTGAAAGCAGTTATTGGTCAAACTGCAAAGAGCCACTTACACAAATAGTTCACAGAAAGGAGAAAGCATTGGGCCACCATTGTGGTGCAGTGAGTTAAGCTTCACTTGCAACATTCACATCCCATATTGGAGTGCTAGTTTGAGTCTTGGCTACTTTTCTTCTGACCCAGCTCTCTGCTAATGCACCTGGGAAGCAGCAGATGATGGCTCAGGTATTTAAGTTTCTGCCACCTTTGTGGGAAAACCTGATGGAGTTTCTGGCTCCTGGGTTTGGCCTGGCCCAACCATGGATGTTGTGGCCATTTGGGTAGTGAACCAGTGTGTGGAAGATCTTTGTCTCTACCTCTCTCTCTTTCTGTTGCTCTGCCTGTCAAATTAATTAATTAATTAAGTTAAACATTTTTTAACAAAAAGGAGAAAGTTCTAATAAGGCAGTATAATGATCAGAAAAATGGGTTTTGGTTGAGATTAACCTAGTTTGAGTCCTATTTCTGCCACTAACTAGCTGTTTAATCTTGGACAAGTTACTTAACCTCTTTGAGCCTCAGTTTTCTTAGTTGTAAAATAGGGATAAAAATAACTTTTATCCTTATGGACTTGTCAATTAGGTAAAATTGAATAAAATAACACACATGTATTTAATACCTGGGACACTGGAAGAACTTAATATTAGCTGCCATTATTATTATATTGGGACAGTGAGAAGATCAAGTCTATTTGAAGTAAAAGAGTTGTGCAGGAACAATTGTTTTCATTCAGTAAGTACTTACTGAGAACTTGGTATATGTTAGACACTATTCTGAACAAAACAAAGACGCAGCCCTCATGGAGGTTACAGCCCCGCTTGAAGAGATGGACAATAAACAAACAACCCATTTATATATGCTAGGTGGTCAGAGATAAGTGCCATAGGGAAAAAAAACTGAGTGGAATAGGGCAAAGGTAATACTAACGATGCAGAATTGGGGATTGGTAAGGGAAGAATCCTCTGAAAAAGATGACAATTGAGCAGAGATCTGAAGGGAATGATGCCGTGTGCCATGTCACTAGTTGGAGTAGGGAGGGGAAATGTTCCAGACAGAAGAGCAAATGTGCTGCTGCTTGGTGTGTCTCAAGACTAGCTAGGAAGTTAATGTAGCCGAAGCGGTGTGAATGAGAGAGAGAGAGAGAGGGAGAGAGGGAGAGAGCAGTATTGAAGTTATCAGCTAGATCATGTAGAATATTGAAAGTCAACATGGATTGTTGTCTTTTATTTATAGTGAAGTGGGAAACAATTAGGCAATTTTGAGTATACACATGACAGTGATTTGGCTTATATTTAGGATCTGACTTTGTCTTGAGAACAGATTGTAAAAGGCAAAGGTAGGAGCAGAGAGACCGTTGGAAGCTACTGTAGGAAGTTAGGGGAGAGGGAATAGTGTTTAGACCAGAGTAGTGGTTGTGAAGTTGTTTAGACCAGAGTAATAGCTGTTAGAAGTAATCAACATCTGAATATATCTGGATTGAAGAGTTCATGGAATTTGGTGACTTGGATTGCATGTGGGGAGTGAGAGAAAGAGAAGTCAAGGCTGTCCTCAACAGTGAATGAGGTCCAGGTGTGGGAAATCTTGACTATTTTTAGAGATCTATGAAAGGATTTCATGTAGAGGAATGATGTGGTCACAGTTATATTTAAGAAGATTAATGTGATACATATGGAAGTGGGAGTATGAAGCCAGAAAACTGAGAGTTTGTTATTTAGGGAAGAGATCCCTGAATTGAGATGCCACTGATAGGAATGGAATGGAAAGATAAAATTTTAGAGTAATTTAAGAGAAGAAATCAGCATACGTAAGTGGGTGTGTAGATGGTTGGCAGACAGAGAAGAAAATGAGAGGAAAGAGTCAAGGATTCTCTTGGTCTATACACTTTACCTTCTTCAAAGACAGTTGTTCATCTATTCTTTTTTTTTTTTTTTTATTTGACAGATAGAGTTAGACGGTGAGAGAGATGAGAGAGAGAGAGACAGAGAGAAAGGTCTTCCTTCCATTGGTTCACTCCCCAAATGGCCGCTACGACCGGCACACTGCGCCAATCCAAAGCCAGGAGCCAGGTGCTTCCTGCTGGTCTCCCATGCGGGTGCAGGGTCCAAGCACTTGGGCCATCCTCCACTGCCTTCCCAGACCACAGCAGAGAGCTGGACTGGAAGAGGAGCAACCAGGACTAGAACCTGGAGCCCATATGGGATGCCAGCGCTGCAGATGGAGGATTAACCAAGTGAGCCATGGTGCCGGCCCCTGTTCATCTATTCTGAGCACTGAATTTGCCCTCCAAACCCACAGTTTGGTTCTAACCTCTCTTGCTTGTTACTGTCTTCCCACTAGTGTGGGAGGTGGGAGTGCAGGGGTTAGTGTATGTGTGTGAGATGACCAGTGACAAAGTATTGGAATAGTAGCTAGTGATGAATATTAGAGGTAGACGAAGGAGTGGGAGTTGGCTAGGTTGAAGGGACATTGTGGAGACAGTAAAGGATCTGGGGGATTAGCTAAAGGGTTTGTGGGAGAGAGTGTTTGATGCATGATAATCTGATAATTTATACTGGCAATCAATATCTGGATTATTCCATGTCCCCAGTCACCAAAGCCTGACAAATTTGATCTAGTCCATTCCTTCCAGTGTTTGCTTTGGCTTACCTGTGGCTGTCATTATCTTTGAGCTTCCTCGACTCTCAACCTCAGCTGAAATCATCCCCAGTTGAAGTAGATTCTCATTATATTTCAATCCTTCTTTAGAAGCTGGAGCTTCTGAGAAGCAGTTGGCTTTAGGAGTGACTTTAGAACAGAAACTCTGCTCTCAGGACCCATGTCTGCTCCTAACTATGAACTCTGGAATATATTTGGAAATCTCTAGGTCCCTGGGGGAGGATGTGTGAGTGTGTCCATTTTAGAGGGTGGGCATGGGTTGGGAAAGTGAGACAAGCCCATGTTTTGATAAGAGAAAGATTTGTCAAGATGCCATGGAATTACAGAGTCCTAGAGTATGTTGTCATATCATTCACATCCAAGGACTCCAAGTTATCTAGATCCATATTCAGGAGTTTATTCAATGACATGGAGAAGGAAAAACATTTTGCCCTCAATCTATATCTGCATCTTCATTTTTTTTCACAACAGTCTTTCTACTGGGTAAAATCTACTTGGTAAAGAACGACACTCATTTGAGCAAGAAGATGACCTCAGATCGTTTCTTCTCTTTGGACCTCCCATTTGTGAGAGTGGTGGAAGGTGAATTACAGATAGTCTGCAAGGTCCCTTCTAGCTCTGATCTTCCCAGGTTCTATGATTATTTCTGAGGAGAAAGTGGTTTTTAGAAGTTCTGTTGCAACCCATGATGACTTTATGGTGATTTAGTAGGTAGGCCGGCTTTCTGCTGAGTTGGTAAGAAAATGGAGGACTTCAGGAGGTTTGGGGGAATGGGCTGGTAAAGCAGTCTTCTCCTTTTGCCTGGAGGTAGTTTGTGGCTGGCAGCATAAACACCTGAAGCTAATGGGAGGTGTGTGGGAAACACCTGTTGCTGGGAACAGTCTTTCTCCACCTGAATCAGTTAAGCAGGTTGTAGAGGAGGGGTGGACGATTTCATGTTGGAACTCTAATCTCCTTTCTCTTCTCTCTGAGTTTCACGACCCTTGACACTTTAGAGAACCCCTCCCCAAAGTGATGAAAATGAAACAAGTAGGCTGTACTTTCTAAGTCACATTTTTGGAAGTAAGTTGCCTATTCTATAAACTCTGTCTCGAGGCCTGTTGCAGTATCCTGAGCTTCCAGGTCAGCTACCTGAGCTTGTGCCTGGACTGACTTCTTGTATCAGTGTATCCAGTAAACGTTTAATGAGGAAATTGGCTTTAGTCGTTGTCCTTTGCTGAGTCTTCCTTTTCCCCATCTATAAACTGTCAGGGGTAGATAAGAGTCTTGCTTAAGTTACTTCTGCAATTGACTATCGAAATTTCTGTGCATTGATGAAGCAGCTGGGAGAGCTTGAGGGAGAAGGAACCCAGAACTGGTCTCTTGTCCTTTGAAGACAGTGGGTGGGAACATGAGCTCATCTTGGAGCCTTACACTCACAGTAGTCAAAATAGAAGGCCTGGAGTTGAGGATGAGCCTGCATTCTCTCCAGGATTAGATTTGGGAGGGATTGGGCACTGATTATGATCCCTAGCATCTGACAAGTTGAACCTCTGTCTAGGAATTTGAGCCTCTTGGATTTAGTCCTTAGATTGGTTTACTTCCCATACAAATCAGGATATGTGGTTTCAATATCCCCACTCACAATTATTCCCATAGGTTATCATTCTGATTCTATCTCTATTCTAACACTTATTAGTTGGGAAAACTACCGCATCTCTTGACACCTCAGTTTTTCCATTAGTAAAATGGAAATGAGAGGGCTGGCGCTGTGGCACAGCGGATTAACACCCTGGCCTGAAGTGCCAGCATCCCATATGGGTGCTGGTTCTAGTCCCGGCTGCTCCACTTCTGATCCAGCTCTCTGCTATGGCCTGGGATAGCAGTAGAAGATGGCCCAAGTGGTTGGGCCCCTACACCTGTGTGGGAGACCCAGAAGAAGCTCCTAGGTCCTGGCTTTGGATCTGTGCAGCTCTGGCCATTTCGGCCAATTGGGGAGTGAACCAGCTGGTAGAAGACCTCTCTCTCTCTCTCTCTCTCTCTCTTTCCCTCTCTCTCTCTCTCTGCCTCTCCTCTCTCTGTGTAACTCAGGCTTTCAAATAAATAAATAAATAAACCTTAAAAAAATGGAAATGAGGGGACAGTGTGGTGTAACTGGTTAAACCTCTGCCTGTGATGCCAGCATCCCATATGGGCTCTGGTTCAAGACTTGGCTGCTCTACTTTCAGTCTAGCTCCCTGCTAATGCCTGGGAAAGCAGTAGAAGATGGCCCAAGTCCTTGGGCTCTTGTACCCATGTGGGAGACCTGGATGAAGCTCCTGGCTTTGGTTTTGGTCTGACCTATCTCTAACTGTTGCAGCTATTTGGGGAGTGAACCAGTGAATAGAAAAGCGATCTCTCTCTCTCTGCCTTTCAAGTAAATAAAAAGATAAATCTTAAAAAATGGAAATTATAACAGTTCCTAGAGTATAGATTCTGAGAGGAGCACCTGTAATAATCTGTGTAAAAGATTTAGCACTTGGCCAACAGTGTGTTAGCTATTTATATCATTACTCTAAAGCCTCCTACCTAAAATAGGTAAGAGCACAGCTGATCTGGTTAAAGCACGGCTGGGAGGTCCAGAGCACCTTCTATTGGCTTCTCCAGCCTGTCACTATGGTCCCTGTGAGGTATGCATGTGGGACTTCTAGGGATTTGTAAAGCTCAGTTTGAAAACCCTTGATCTGGTCCAGTCCGGTGGTGGTTTTATTATTATTATTTTTTTTTTTTGGACAGGCAGAGTTAGTGTGAGAGAGAGACAGAGAGAAAGGTCTTCCTTTCCCTTGGTTCACCCCCCAAATGGCCACTACAGCCAGAGCTATGCCGATCTGAAGCCAGGAGCCAGGTGCTTCCTCCTGGTCTCCCATGCGGGTGCAAGGCCCAACCACTTGGGCCATCCTCCACTGCCTTCCCGAGCCACAGCAGAGAGCTGGACTGGAAGAGGAGCAACTGGGACAGAATCTGGGGCCCCAACCAGGACTAGAACCTGGGGTACAGGCACCGCAGGCGGAGGATTAGCCTAGGGAGCCGCGGTACCGGCCTCAGTGTTCTTGTTTTATGGATAAGTTAATAATGAACCCACATTCCCAGGTTCCTCATATAATGTGGTTTCCTAACCAACCCCTTTATCATCCATGTTAGTCTTTAGAATTACTCTAGTTGTCTACTGTCTCTCATTAAACATTCCAGCTCTGGTTTCCTTTTGCCATTTTTTGACCTTACACATCTAATATTACATTAGTCTCATTGATGGCCATATTTTACAGCTCAATTTATAATCTCTCATTATACCCAATATTTTTCTTTTTTTAAGATTTATTTATTTATTTGAAAGACAGAGTTATAGAGAGAGAGAGAGAGAGACAGAGAAGTGTTTCATTTGCTGGTTCACTCCCTAGATAGCTGCAACTGCCGGAGCTACACCAATCTGAAGCCAGGAGCCAGGAGCTTCCTCTGGGTCTCCCACATGGGTGCAGGGGCCCAGGGACGTAGGCCATTTTCTACTGATTTCCCAGGCCATAGCAGAGCGCTGAATCAGAAATGGAGCAGCCAGGACTCGAACCGATGCCCATTTGGGATGCTGGCACTGCAGGCAGCAACTTCACCCACCATGCCACAGCACCGGCCCCATATTTCTATTTATTCTAGTAATAAGCTAAATAAATTTCTCCTGTGCTGTACTTATTTATTTGTTCCCTTGTATTTTTGAACTTGAGTAGAGTTCACAACACTTGACAGATGAGGAACTTGAGGTTCAGAAAGTAGAAGTGATGTGACAAAGGTATTACAGCAGTTATGACTTGTTCTGGACAGGAGAACACTTATATTCCTTGTTCCAGACTCTATGCTTCTACTTACACAGCTTTAGCACTTTTGACAACTTGTTATCTTTCTAGCCAGTGGTTTATCTGGAGTGTTTAGGGCCAGTTTTGGAAATGTTGATTATAGTTTGTAGTTTATAAGGCCAAAGACATTAAGGTGCAAATCTCAAAGATGTAGCACCCTAACCTTAGCTCAGATGTGTTCATTCATCCATTTGTTACTCATTTTTTTTTTACTGAATATGAATGTGTGTGCATGTGTGTGAGTGTGTGTATACTATATCTATGTAGTCTGCATATTACTTTGAGAATAGGCTCTAAGGGGCCAGCATTGTGGCACAATGGGTTAAACTGCCACTTGTAACACCAGCATCCCATATCAGAGTGCCAGTTCAAGTCCCAGCTACTGTACCTCTGATCCAGCTCCTTGCTAAGGTGTCTGGGAAAGCAGCAGAATATTATGCAATTACTTGAGTCCTTGCCACCCAAATGGGAGAATTGGATAGAGTTACAGGCTTTTGGCTTTAGCCTGGCCTAGCCTTGACCATTGCAGCCATTTGGGTGAACCAGTGGATGAAGGATCTTTTTCTCTTTCTATCTCTTCCTCTCTCTCTGCAACTCTGCCTTTCAAATAAATTTTTTTTAAATTTTAAAACAACAACAACAAAAAGAAAATATGCTCTGAGAGGCAGGGGGCAACAGTAAGGGGAACAACACTTACAATAGTTCAGGCAAGATATGACAATGGTGATAATGATGGAGGTCATGAAAAGTGGTTGGATTTTGCATACTTTGAAGGCAAAGCCAATAGAATGTATGGATATTTGATTTAAGAGACTAGAGTCAATAATATCTCTAAGGTTTTTTTTTGTTTGAGCAAAACAAAAATGGAATTTCCATTATTTGAGATGGAGAAGACACTGGAATTGATGAGGATTGAGTTTCATATACAGAGATATAAAACTGCAGCTGTGACAAGTGCTTAGGGAGCCACTGAAGTTTCAAGTAGGAGTATAACATATCAGCTTTACCTTGTGAAAAATCACCTCCTCGATCATGTGTACATGAAAAGAGTAAAAAATGTAGCCTGGGGAAGGAGTTCTGTAGGCAGAAGTTTCTTTGACAAGTGAAGGCCTCCTTTTGTGCCTCAGTTTCCTGACCTTTTAAATGAGTATGGAAAATCTTGTTCTGCCTGTCTCAAAAAGGTTACCATAAGGATTAGTTGAAATAAAAGATGATAAAACTCACTGAAAATACTTATTACTATGAGAATTATATAATTCTTCAATTTATAGAAAAGTTGCAAATACGATATAAATTTTTTCTTGAATCATTTGAGAGTAAGATGTAGATTCCTAAATACTTTTGTGTGTATTTCCAACAAATGAAAACTTTCTCCTATATAATCATAACATAACTATCAAAATAACAAAGTCAATATTCACATCTCACTACCATCAGACTTCAATGAAGTTTTGCTAGTGGTTCCAATGATGTTCTTTATAGCAAAAGATTCCAGCAAATGAATCATATGTGATGTATAGTTGTAATGTCTTTTTAGTCTCCTTTAATTAAGAATAGTCCTTCCCTTTCTCTCTGTCTCTCTCTCTCACTGTCCACTCTGCCTGTCAAAAAAAAAAAAAAAAAAAAAAAAAAAGGCCAGCGCCGTGGCTCAGTAGGCTAATCCTCCGCCTAGCGGCGCCGGCACACCGGGTTCTAGCCCCGGTCGGGGTGCCAGATTCTGTCCCGGTTGCCCCTCTTCCAGGCCAGCTCTCTGCTGTGGCCAGGGAGTACAGTGGAGGATGGCCCGAATACTTGGGCCCTGCACCCCATGGGAGACCAGGATAAGTACCTGGCTCCTGCCATCGGATCAGCACAGCAGCCATTGGAGGGTGAACCAACAGCAAAAGGAAGACCTTTCTCTCTGTCTCTCTCACTGTCCACTCTGCCTGTAAAAAAAAAAAAAAAATAGTCCTTCAGCCTTTATTTGACTTTTATGGCCCTGACATTCTATCTTTTTAATCTTACAGTCAACAAAATATAGCCTAAGGTTAAACTGAATTCCTTGCTATTTTATGTTATATAAGTGATTGATTTGTTTTAATTCCATAGATATTTCAACAGAAACCAAAATGGTTGCCTATTTTCAATTTTATAAAGATTTCTTAAAATGTTTCTAATTTTTTTTTCTTTTTTGGCTGGAAAGAGAAGCTCATTCACTGTCCTGTCCAAATGCCTCCAATGGCCTTGGGGACTGGGTTGGGGCTGGGGCTGGGTCAGGGCTGAAGCCAGAAGCCAGAAATGCAATCCCAATCTACCAGATGGTAGCAGGAACCCAATTATTTGAGTCATCACCACTGTCTCCCGAGATTCAAATTATCAGGGAGCTGGAATTGGGATCCAGAACTGAGAGTCAAACCAAGGCACTCCAGTGTAGGACAAGGGCATCCTAACCAGTGTCTTAACTCTAGGCCAAACACCTGTCCACTAAAGAAAGTTTTTTTGAAACTACAAATATCAGCTTATGTCATTATCACTCAGTAAAAAATGAAGGTATTTTAACTGTGTAAGAATAGAGAGGACATACTAGTATGAAGTATAGTACTTTATGTTGAATAAAATTAACTTTATTTTAAAAAATACCACTGATAGATGAGAATTTATCAAGGATTGGAGTAGATTGGCCTATATTTTCCATATTCTACATCTAAGCTCTAACATTGTTCCCTCTCCCTAAATTGGCCTATTCCTTGTCTCTGGGCCAATCCAATCCCTATGTATTTTTTTTTTTTAAGATTTATTTTATTTATTTGAAAGACAGAATTACAGAGAGAGGCAGAGACAGAGAGAGAGTCTTCCGTCCGCTGGTTCACTCCCCAGATGGCTGCAATTGCTGGAGCTGCGCTGATCTGAAGCCAGGAGCCAGGAGCTTCTTCCGGGTCTCCCACGTGGGTGCAGGGGCCCAAGGACTTGGGCCATCTTCTACTGCTTTCCCAGGCCATAGCAGAGAGCTGGATAGGAAAAGGAGCAGCCGGGACTAGAACCGGTGCCCATATGGGATGCCAGAGCTTCAGGCCAGGGTGTTAACCCGCTGCACCACAGCACCGCCCCCCCATGTATTCTTTCAGAACCATGTGAAATGCTATCTTCTTTGTGAAACTTTCCAAGATTCTCATTTTCCAACCTTCTTTCTTGCCCTCAAGCCAAAAGAAATAACAAAATATAGTTTTTAAAAAGACTTATTTACATATTGATTTGAAAGGGAGAGTGGCTCTGAGGAAGAGAGAGAGAGAGAGAGACTTTCCATTCCCTGGTTCACTCCCCAAATGGGTGCAAGAGCCGGGGTTAGGCCAGGCTGCAGCCAGGAGCCAGGAGCTGCATCCTGATCTCCCACATGGTTAGCATGGGCTCAAGCAATTGGGCCATCCCAATGCTGCTTTCCCAGGTGGATCTGTAGGCAGCTGGATTGGAAATGGAGCACCAGGACTCAAACCAGCCCTCCAATATGGATTGAGCAGTAACTAAACCTGTTGTATACAATGCCAGCCCCAGTAAAATTTAGATTTAGAAAAGGCACTTAATAAAACATTCCTTTCATTTGTAATTGAGCAGCTGAGGCCCAGAGAAGTGAAATAATTTGTAAAAGATTCACATTATGCAAAGTTGCACCTAAGCCCTAGTTTTCTTGATTCGAATCCACAGCACTCTCTCTGTCCATTCATTTCCCCATCTGTCACTACAGCATTCCTGCCCTGGGGCTGTGAGAGCTCCATCTGGATCTAAAGGTGGGCCTAGAGGAATAGTACAGCTGAGGTTGATCAGTTAAGGTGAGGTCAGGCCCTGCAGGAACTCAGGACACAGGGCTGAACGCTTCAACTTTATGCATTAAGCAATGGGGAGCTTGGAATTTTGAAGCAGATAAGAGACAAGGGAATACTCCAGAAACTGAGGCCTCAGACGTTAACTTTTAATCTCTTTTTTGGGATATAAGGTTTTAAGAACAGCCCTCATCTAAGGTTCTAAGGTCTACTTATTAAAAACATTACAGTTTTACTAACAGGGAGAATTATTACTGTATTTATGAAAAACAAGACCCTGAAGCTATTCACCCTGGAACACATTACATAGAGTTGCCCATTCAAGGAAACGTCTCTATAGCACATCAACACCTCTGTTTCTGAGGGTGATCTTTGACTAGAGGCTCATTTTTGAAACCAGTGTTTGTTTCATTTTGACCATGCTATTTCGATACATGGAAATCTACCCAAATGAACACTCACACAGGACTCTTGTTGAACGTCAGTTTCAGCTGACTTCTTCAAACTGCCACATATATTAAGTTAGAGAATCCTAAGTGTAACATCCAGATTTGGTGAAAATGTCTCTAGAACAAACTGACAGAAATATAATTTTATTTGTGTGGAAAGCTATGCCCCATAAACGATAATCCACTAGACTCTAGAAGCAGGCTTGAAAATTTTTATAGATTTTTATAGATACATGTCAGGCACTATACTGAGTGCTTGGTATTTAGCAATAAATAAGAGAAATCTAGTCCTTGTTCTCATGGAACTCACTAACTGGTAGGGCAAGGTTTTTGCCCAAGAACTGCAATTTTGTTTAGGAATGAAATGTTGAGAACAATGTGATTTCCTTGTTTCCAAGGAGAGGGTGGGGGCTGGAGGACATGTCTCCAGGAGCAAATGAACGTGCAAGCACTCCTGTGGTACTCGACAATGCCCAAGATCGTTAAGGTGAACGTATGAGGGTCTCTGCCCAAGGTGTTTGGTTTTTCAGGAAGTTGTCAGGATACTGAAGAGACTTGGGGAGTATGGTCTTGGTCCTAAGCTAAAGGTCAAAGTGGGTGAGCATCTCCTCCTCAGCTTCCCACAGTACTCTGAAGTCTCTTGCAGAGGATCCTCCACGTTCATCCGGGCACATTCCAAATCCATGCAGTGAAACAAACACCAGCCAAATGTCGGACACCTGGGATCTGGTTTTAGATTTTTTCCTTAACTCTCCACGCGGCCTTGGCAAGCGACTTCCTGTGGATTTCTTGTATCTTTAAAATGGGGTAATACTTGCTCTACCTTTCAGCTAAAGTGAAGGAATGTCTTCCAGAGCAGTTTTAAACTGTACTCATGTGAGGAATTAGCTAGACTCATATATTTGATTTACATAACAACCATGTGATGCAGGCACTTTTCTTTGGTCTGCACCTCAGCTACATTTGCTCCTCTTTAAATTTTTCTTCTCCGTAAGTACTAGGCTCCCATATGAGTCTCATACGTTGACCCAGGTCCAGGGGCTTCTTCCAGTCTCTCCCATGGCCAGAGTCCAGGACTGAAGCACTTGAGCCCACTGTAGGGGCTCAAGAAACTATTTTTGACATGACTCCAAATTACATTCCACAAGTTCCACTCTCTTTTCCTCTAGGCGTCTAGTTCTTCTCTTGGAAACTGACTTTGGGGACCCATTCCCCTGCTGCTGGAAAGGAGAAGTGGGAGGTAGAGTCTGAGATTAGTAGAGATGATCTAGTCGAACACTAACCTTCCCTTTCCTCCCAAATCCTTTTCCTCACTATTGATTTCTTACAGAAGCTCTCTTTGGTTTGCTTTCTTGGGGCTCTCCTTCAGAAATTACACATTCTTAAATGACCCCTTTGTTTGGCATATTGGAAGTTCTTAATACCCTGACATTGTACCATAATGAAGTAGAAGAGAGAGATGGAATTCTTTTATAATGTGGAAGAAGGGTAATTGTGAAAGAGAGTGGGAAAGGAAAACCAGCTGCAGATGGTGAAGAATGGTCATTTATTCTCTTAAATTTCTCCTGCTTAGGTACCAACAGAAATAGAGTACCCTAACTTGAAGACTAATGATTTAAACTATGCTAATTTCCTAGATAACAGCCAGCATAATGAATACTTTTAGATGTGTCTATTGTACTTGAGACTTGAGGTATATACAAAATAGTGCCCCCGGCTGTCTTCACTTTCTTTTTCTGCTCTAGGCATATTTTAGACAGCGCTCCAAACTCTGTGATGCTAAAGGATCTGAGAGATACTTTGACTCACTTGCGATGGGTAATGCTAGTATGGAACACAGGATGGTGGGAAAATTTCCCTCCTGTAAGTAGGCATGTAGCCGGTGGGAAAAGTATTACCTTCTGTACTGACCCAGGTTCTTTTTTTTTTTTTTTTAAGATTTATTTATTTATTTGAAATTCAGAGTTACACAGAGAGAGAAGGAAAGGCAGAGAGAGAGAGAGGTCTTCCATCTGCTGGTTCACTCCCTAATTGGCCGCAACAGCTGGAGCTGCACCAATCTGAAGCCAGGGGCCAGGAGCTTCCTTTGGGTCTCCCAAGTGGGGGCAGGGGCCCAAGCACTTGGGCCATTTTCCATTACTTTCCCAGGTCATAGCAGAGAGCTGGATCGGAAGTGGGGCAGCCAGGACTTGAACTGGCACCCATATGGGATGCTGGCACTACAGGCAGTGGCTTTACCCACTACGCCACAGCGCTGGCCTCACCATCTTCTTATAGAGAAGAGGTGCCAAACCCAGTCTCTCCTGTGGTAGAGTCCAGCACTGAGCCCACTGTAGGGGTCTAAGAAACTCTTCTTGAGGTGACTTAGAATTCCATTCCACAGTCTTTTCATTGTGCCATTTTCCTGCTTGTTTAGCATTTATCCTCTGTGCTTGTATTCTGTCTTATCGCCTAGTTCTTTCTGTATTTCCTCTTTCTGATCATGTGGGTGGAAATAAGTTCCTTTATCCATTCATTCTTTGATCCATTTATTTCACAATTGTATATTAAGTATATTAAACTTTGTGCCAGACACTGAGAAGGAAACAGATAAAAAGATGTCCTGTGTGGCTGACATTAAGTAACTCATAATCTAGTAAGGGAAACAGATATCTACATACAATTTTGTTAGAAAAAAAAAAAAAGTGCTTGTAAGTCTTTAGGCAAGAATGAAATAGTGCTAAATTTTCCAGAGGAATGACTACTGCAGTTATAAACTTTCCAGAAAGGAAGATCTGTAAAAATGTCTGTTCTTTTCCAAATTAATCTGTTTATTGCAATTCAAGTGAAAATTGCAATGGTGTTTTTATTGAGATAGAATTCATAACAAATAAGTCACCCGTTTAGTGTGTAAAATTCACTGATTTTTAGTATATTCACAGAGGTGTACACCATTACCACAATCAATTTTAGAATATTTTCATTACCCCAGAAAGAAACCCATACTAATCATCAGTCATTTCCCCCAGTCCAACTCCAGGTAACCATTCATCTATTTTCTGACTCTACTGTTCTGCCTATTCATTACGGTAGTTAGTGGAAAGTCCTTTCAGCTTTGATTGATAGGATAACAGTTTTTCCTGGTTTTTAAGTCAGTTTTGAATGAGGCTAGATTACAATCTACAAACTAGATCTTGAAACCAGAACTCTGTGGTGTTTTCAAAGGAATCTTTTTCTAAGGAAGTGAGGGAAAAACCAAACAGAATGATGAATTTTGGATAACTACACTAAAAATTCATTCTTGGAAGTCTTTAATCCCCCAGTTCCCGGGGCTCTTACACCTTAATTTTCTCCCTTGTGCTGATTCTGGATTGGGAACAACACCCTACTTCTGGAGGCCATGCCGTGTAGGAGGAGGACACCCTGAACTGGAGACATTTAAACTCTAGCATTGCACTGTCTAGCTCCATGTGACTATTGATATTTAAAGTAACTAAGACAAAATAAACAGTTCAGTTCTTCAGCCACATTTCAAGTGTTCAAACAGCTATATGTGGCTAGTGAGTACCAGACTGAACACCACCACCTTAGAATAATGTTGCTGCTAATGTGTAAGTAATCTTGAGTCCATCACTTTCATTTCTGTGCCTTAGGTTTCTCATCTGCAAATAAGAGTGGTAGCTCTTAAAAGCTTCATTCTCCTCCGGGGTTCTGCGTAATTTCTGATTCCATTTTTGGGGTATGCCTCCTTTTACCTGCTCGTTTGCTGTTTCTTCCTCATGCAGCCAGGGCAAAAGTATCCAGAGGGAATATTAGTCAAGTTACATTGCACCCACTCTCCACTCCCTTGGTGAAAGGGAAAATGACTCGAAGGTATACTTACATCTGAGTGTTGCACAACTGTGCATTCCTTAATGGATCATAGAACTGCTTTACATTATTTCTTCATTTTGTAGAATCAAAGAATCTTAAAGTTGGAAGGGCCTTAAAAATCATTTTGAACTTCTTTTTAAAAATTTTTTTATTATTTTATGCTTTAAGATTTATTTTTTATTTGAAAGGCAGAATTACAGAGAAGGAAGCAGAGAGAAAGAGAGAGAGAGAGAGAGAGAGAGAGAGAGAGAATTAGGGGCCCAAGCGCTTGGGCCATCTTCCGTTGCTTTCTCAGCCACATAAACAGGGAGCTGGATCAGAAGTAGAGCAGCGGGGTCTTGAACCAGCACCTACAAGGGATGCCTGCATTGCAGGCGGAGACTTAATCTGCTTTGCCACAATGCTGGCCCCATTTCAAACTTCAACAAACATGAACCATACAGGGAACCTAAAATTAAATTTTCGAAGTCCCACTTTCTGGCAAATGATCTAGTAGAAGTAATATCAGGATGTCCCTGGCCCAACCTAAACAATCCTATGCTGCCGATATGTGTGATGAGACCTTGGAAATGGCATTGTTAACACTATCTAACGTGGATACACTGGTCTTGCTTGGTTCCTGGCCATGTGCTGGGGTCTATTCTTTAATATCCTGAAAATCTTGGATTCTGCCTATCTCCAGAGTTAGGGACCTTCTAAAGGAGTACCTTCCATCTTTGGACAGCTCTGACAGGAAGGTTTTCTTTATATTAAGCTCTCCCAATTAATTTAGCTCTTCCATTTATAGCTATATAACACTAGTCCTCTACTTCCCATAACAAAGCCTTCTGATTCATACATTCAACCTGCAAAAATGTATGGAGCACCTACTATATATACTAGGTTTTGTGCAAGGAACTGGGAACTCTGTACTGAACAAGATCAACTTAACCACTGCCTTCAGAAGTTGCCATCGCTTCTCGGCCTTTTGGCTAAGATCAAGTGTAGAAGTTGCCTTCCATTTAGTAGGAGAGACAGACAATTAACTAAGAATGAAAAGTAAACAAGCAACAAAAGAAGTATGGCTTAGTTAAAAATGCTATGGCAGTGGATATTGTGCCATAGCCATTAAAAATGCTATGAAGATGAAGAGTGTTGTGATGAATAACAGGAAGGACTGATGTTACCTAGTGAGGTCAGAGAAATTCTCCCCAGGGAAGTGACATTTAAGCTGAGATCTGAAATATAAGATAGAGCAACTGTAGAGTTCAGGAAAGATAGTAAAAGAATATGCCTGTTATGCCAATTAGAAGGCCAGTGTGTTTGGAAATTAATAAGCAGAAGAGAATGGCACACGATGAAGCTGGAGAGGATATAAAGCATAGAAATTTTCACTTTCTTCTATATGCCATGGAAGCCATTAAAAAGTTCTAGGCAGGAGGTGATGTAGTCTGATTTAAATTTTTAATAGGTCATTCTGGATGATGTGTGGTTTGGAATATGGCAAAAGTGAACTGGGAGACCAGTTAGGGTGTCACTGTGGTCAACCATGCAAGGGATGAAAGTGGCTTGAACTAGGGTAAAGGCAATACAGATACAATACTTGAGACTTGGTGTCACCTTTCGCAATATTGTCTCCTCCAAACTAAACATCTCGGTTCAGTGCTCCTCTCATAACAGAATTGATTCCAAAGGTGTTTCTCCTGTGGAAGGTCGAACGCACCAGATTAGAACCTGTCCTCTGATGCTTCTATGAAGAACCCAATTTTCTCCACCTGTCTTTACTTTTTTTTTTTCCTATTCTGTTTCTTACGTGTAGTTTGAGGGAATTAAAATCCTCAATCCAATGACTATCCTCAGACAAAAAAGGGAGCCCCTACCTGATTAGTAATCTGTTATCATCTTTCAATGACTTAACCATGACCCTTGACTACCTATTGTACAGCTTATGCTTGTAGGAAACAGAGAGAACTGATCCCTGCTCTCTGAGAGCCTGGAATACAATGGAAAAAATAAGACGCAAACAATTGTAATGCAAGACAAAAACAAACAGATGACAAGAAAAGTGAGATAAAGAGCCTTGCAAGGAAGGGAAAGCTTTCACTGTGGGGGTGGGTGGGGAGAAAAGAAACTAAGGGAGACTTCATGGGAGGTGTTAATTTGTAGCACCTGGGGCTGGTGGTCAGCAGGGAGGAGAGTGTACTCTTTGATATGGGGTAGGCAAGGATGACCTCACTGAGAAGCCAACAGTTGAGCAACAACTCAAAGATAGGGAATAAGTCATGTGGTTATCTAGGGGAAGACCGCTCCTAGTGGAGGGCAAAGGCTCTGAGGCTAAGAGTGCTTGGTGCTTTTGGCAAACACCTAGGGAGGCTGTGTGACTGGAACAGAGGGAGGGGAAGAAGAGAGAATAGTACTAAATGAGAACAGAGAGGTAAGAAGGGACTGTATTATTTAGTAACTCGTGAGTCATTGTGAGGACTTTGATTTTTACTCAAAATAATACAAGAAGTGATATGAGCATTTTGAGCAGAGGAGTGACATGATCTGACTTACCTAATGGCAGTTTTGGACTAGGATGGTAGAAACAGATGTGAAGAGTACTTTAATTATAAATATATTTTAAATTAATAATAAATTAAAGTAAATTTGGAGAATGTAAGGATGAGGTTTGGAGAGGTCTCCCTGGAGGAAAATGAGAAGGCCCTAATGAGTGTGCGCCTTGGGTTTTCTCGCTAACCATATGGCCTCCAGGTGAAGGGGAAGTAGTTTGTTTACACTCAAAGTTCCCAGTCCGTAGTTCATCAGATCGCTCATTAATAGTTTTATTAGACTCAGTGTTTAAAGCTTTCTATAATTAGTTGTCAACACTTAAAAACCAGAAGTTTTGACAAAAATTCTAGGTCTCTAGGATTCTAGGTCTCTCTTGAAAAAGTTGGCAACACTGAGCCCTTTTTGTTAGTGGGCAACAGCAGCTAAGTTGATGCTTCCTTTTGCCAGACGTATATTCTATGGTTCTCTGCTTCCTGCCCCTCTCTATTGTTGTTCTCAAACTGAAGCTGTGTTGTTGAACATGTGCCGCTGTTTTCTTATAGAAAAGTTAAGAGGAAAGGGAACTATTTCCTGCCTTTATAAAAAAGGTTTCTTTCATATGATCCAGTTCTCTTATTTACATTACCTGCAATTTATATTACCCTGTCAGTTTTTGAGCTTACAACTCCCAGTGTAGAAGAAAAGAGGCGTGGATCTTGAGTCTTGGTTCCTGCTCTGCCACATCCCACTCTGTGACCCCAAGCATAGCTAACAGCCTCTTTGATTCTCAGAATTAGGAGAGTAAACTGGATGTTCTTTTAAGAGCTCTAATATCCTGGAAAGCCTGGGGTGTTGTGGCAGGCCAGTGCCCTGACTCCCCCTTCCTCTCAGTTAGTCAGGGGCCCCAGCCTGGTGTGTGTGTCAGAGAAAGAGGATACTGGATTAAGTAAGGTGCCTACATCAATAATGTACAACTTGAGCCCTAGCAAGAGAGAGGAATGCACGCTGTGTGTCAGGGGAGAGGACGGGATGGGGGTATGTATGTGTGACTGGAAGTGGGCTCAAGTAAGCTGTCCCTGCATAGGTTGTGTTACCTGTTCCTATGCACCTTCTGTGTATCAGGCTGTATTCTAGATACTAGGGAAGTAGCAGTGAACAAGACACACAGGCTCTCTGCTATCATGGAGCTTATATTCCAGTGAAAGGCACAGATAATATACAAGTAAGTTAAATATATGAGATATTTTCAAGTAATAGAAAATTTCACGAAAAAATAAACCAAGTATTTGATAAGAGGGTTTCTGAAAAGGCAAGCTGTGCACATAGGTGGATGTGTGAATGTAGCACATATTTGCAAGGAGCCTATGTTTGAGTCTTGAGAGCATATATTTGGGCTCATTTGTGCCTCTATGTGCAGAGGGGGCAGCTTTTATATCTAGAATTTTGTTTATCAGTGTGTATGATTTTACATGAGTGCACATGGGTAGGATGATCTATGGTACACATGTGGGGATGGACATATATACAGGTACATATATGGTTGGCATTTGGCTGTGACTGAAAATGTTCTGAAGTTCCCGTGGTACCAGTCAGAGGGCTGGTTAAGCAATAGCTTTTCTGCCTCTGGCATTTGGGGCCACTTGCCAACTTCCTCTGTCCCTGTTCCTTCTCAACGTTAGTGAGCTCTCTGTGCTTGGCTCCTCTTAGCCCTAGGAGTGCTCAAGCCAAGGAGAAGATAGTAACTGACTCATCAAACCAGAAGCTGGAAAGAGGCTGATAATCTGTGTAACCTCTGTCAGAAAGGAAAGGCCTGGCTTCCCTACCTGTCTCTGTCCTTCACACCATGAAGGAAAGAGCCCTGCTCTTTGAAATAAGAAGACCTAAGGATCTATTCTTGGCTTTGCCACTTATTATTGTGTGACCTTGGCCAAGCTACTGTATCTCTCTAGATTTCAGTTACCTTCTTCACAAGTACTTTAGTTGGGTAGTAAAAAAGGATAGGGCTCACAGTGTGGCCTATAGTGCTGAGGGGTAAGGGGGGACTATGTGGTAAAGGTTTCCGAAGGAGGAGGAGGAGCATTCTGAGTGGGTCAGTAACACTGGGTGTGCACTTGAGATCTGTGTGGAAGGGAAGCCAGGAAGGTCCTACTTACAATAAAATGCAAACATATTACCATTGCCTACAGGGCCTTATATGATTTGGCTACTGCCTACCCCTCACTCTTATATAACTTCTTGCTCACTGTGCTCCAGGCATACTTCCTTTCTGTTCTTTGAATAGGCCTAAATGCTTTTCCACTTGATATTCCCTCTGTCTAGAATACTCTTCCCCAAAATTAATACGGTTACCTACTTCTCATTGTTCAGGTCTTAGCTGACATATCACCCCATGGAGAGGCCTTTCCTGACCATCTTATCTAAAGTAGTCATCCTCTAATATTTATCAATACTTAAAATGCACATTTTTGATACAATAATCCTCTCCTAATAATTCATCCACAGATAAATTAGCAAGTGAGTAAAATGACATATGAATAAAGGTGTTCAATAAAGCTCTTATTTATTAAATAAGTAATGGTACAACAAGTAATGGAATAGTATACAGCTGACAAAGAGCATGAAACAGTTATTTGGGTCTCGACAGAGAATGATATCCAGTTATATTGTTAGATTTAAGGAAGCAAAATGATTAAACTGTACACTAAAGATTTGTGCAGTTATTGAATGTATATATACTCAATTTAAAAACAAGATACAGAACAATGTGTATTGTGTGCCACATTTGTATAAAAATGAGAATATCAAAACATAAATATGTATATACCCATATGCAGGCCTATCCAAGAGATCAGTCCTTTGAGCAGAGCAGCTCTTCCATCACTGCCACCCTGTGCTTAATTGGGAACTGTAAGGTGCTTACCTTTTTTGAATAGTATTAAAAATCTAATTTTTCATTCACTTTTTTAAAAAGATTTATGTATTTATCTGAAAGGCAGAGTTACAGAGAGGCAAAGGCAAGAGAGAGAGAGAGAGAGAGAGAGAGAGAGAGAGAGAGAGAGAGAGAGAGAGTCTTCTATCTGCTGGTTCACTCCCCAAATGGCCACAATAGCTGGAGCTGAGAGGATCAGGAGCCAGGAGCCTCCGCCGGGTCTCCCACACAGGTGCAGGGGCCCAAGGACTAGGGCCATCTTCTACTGCTTTCCCAGGCCACAGCAGAGAACTAGATTGGAAGTGGAGCAGTCGGGACTCAAACTGGGGCCCATATGGGATGCCGGCACTGCAGGCAGTGGCTGTACTTGCTATGCCACAGACCAGCCCCTGGAAACATTCTTACAGATAAATCTTTGCATACAATCATGACAGTTTCTTAAGACAGTATATTTTCAAAAGATGTTTCTCCCTACTCATTATATTATTATTCTGCTTTATTTCCGTTATAATGCTGAGCATAATCTGAAATTACCTTGGTTCTATTTGTTACTTGTGTATTACCTGTGCTGTCATTGGAATATAAGCGCCATGATCTCAGGGATCCTGCTGTGCCTTTTTACTGTGTATGTAAAACCACATTGTAGTTGTTGACCAAACAAATGAAGGAGTGACTAAAGGAAACCAGGCTAAAGCCTGGGGAGGAATACTAACCAAAGCTGAGGAGGGAGACACAATCACCTACCTGATAGCAGGTGGTGATTCTCAAACTTTAAATGCACACCAGAAGCACCTGTGGATTATTTGTACCAGCTTGTAATAAAAAAGCAGACTCTCAAACCCCTTGATTCTAAGTCAAAATGTCTGAATTGGGGACCAGGAATCTACATCTTTTAAAAAAATATTTATTTACTTCTTTGAAAATCAGAGTTACACAGAGAGAGACAGAGAGGCAGAGAGAGATGGGGATGTTTCCATCCACTGGTTCACTCACCAATTGGACGCAACTACTGGAGCTGCGCTGATCTGAAGTCAGGAGCCAGGAGTTTTTCCAGGTCTCCCATGCAGGTGCAGGGGCCCAAGGACTTGAGCCATCTTCTACTGCTTTCCCAGGCACATTAGCAGAGTGCTGGATCGGAAGAGGAGCGGCTGGAACACGAATAGTGCCCATATGGGATGCCGGCACCACAGGCAGAGGCTTTATGCCCTACCCCACAGCACCAGCCCTGGAATCTACATTTTAAACAAATTCCCTGAGTGATTTGAGACCGTATTCTGAATAACACCAGTTCAATCTTGATACCTCATCAGAAAGAATGACATCTGTGATACCATTTCTCCTTAACACATCCCAAGGATGCAAGGGAAGAAACTATCGCCTCATTTTATCAGCATAAAAAAATGAGGCTCAGAGATAGATGGTGCATTTTCCAATCACACAAACGTGTATAAAGTATCTTGAAAGACAAGGTAGCTTTCCATTCAGCACAGGTGTGGTGGCACATGGCTCCCCCTCTCAGGGCATTCCCAGGCCTTGGTGTTACTAGCTGGATCTTATGGCTGTTCTTATATTCTTTTTGTTTTTGTTTTGTATTTGAGGATAAAGTTGTACCTTTAATCACTGGTTCTTTCTGGTGTATCTCAGGGAGGGCAATGAGCCAGGGGAGACCACCCAGATCACATATCGCGAGCTTCTCGTCCAAGTATGTCGGTTCAGCAATGTTCTCCGAAAACAGGGTGAGTTTGGGAGTGTGGTAAAGGGGCTGAGGAGCCTGCCCTTTGGAGGTACTTCAGGACTTGTGGGTAGAGGACAAGGAATAGAAAAAGTCAGCTGGGTTGGAGGTCAGCTGGATGAGAGGGAGCAAGCAGCAGCAGGAAGGTTCCATGGTGTATGTTCTGTGTCTTTACTTACAGGCATTCGAAAGGGTGATCGGGTGTCCATCTACATGCCCATGATCTTGGAGCTTGTGGTGGCCATGCTGGCATGTGCCCGCCTTGGGGCTTTGCACTCCATTGTGGTAGGAGTTTGGGCTGGTGAAAAAAGGGAGGGGTGGGATTGGGGTTCTGGAGAAGTAGATTGGGCTAGATGATGGAGGGTCTTAAATATCGAACAGGGGAACATAGAGTGTTGGTATGGTGTAGGTTCATATCTGTTTTTCAGTTTCTTCTAGGGTTCTGGCTTGGAGATCCTGGATGTTTCATAAACAACTCCTCTCCTTGTTCATGAAATCTCTGGGGCCTCCTTCTTTCTCCTAATCTTTCTCCCCTTCCCTAGTTTGCAGGCTTCTCTGCAGAGTCTCTGTGTGAACGGATCCTGGATTCCAGTTGCAGCCTTCTTATCACTACAGGTGACTTAATTCTCCCACTCCTTCTCCAGAACCACTGCTTCCACCCCCAACACTTACACCTCAAGACTTGGTCCCCAGTCAGCTTGTTGCTTTGGGGCTGTTCAGCCTGAAGAGTAGGGACTGTTTGCCCTTTCTCTCCTAGTCCCACCTCAGCTGATCCTCTCAGCCCAAACCAGCTGAGAACCAGAGTCAAGAGGCCGATTCAGTGGCTGGAGTGTTTGCTACAGAGGTTAAGATACCACTTGGGATGCCTGCATCCTTATCGGAGTTCCTAGGTTTGGGTTCCTGCTCTGATTTTGATCCAGCTTCCTGTTAATGCACAACCTGGAAGGCAGTAGGTGAGGGTTCAAGTAGTTCAGTCCCTGACACCAATGTGGGAGACCCGGATGGAGTTCAAGTTTCCTGGCTCCAGCTTGGCCCACCCCCAGCTTTGTGGTCATTTGAGAAGTGAACCAGTGGATAGAAGATCTCTGTTTGTCTCTCTCTGCCTTTCAAATAAAGTAATATATAACTATTTTAAAAAGAGGTTCATACAGGAAGGGCTTTGTGGACACTGGGCATATTGGGGAGTGTGGCACCTACTAAGGCCTGAAATGTCTGTTGCTCCCCAAAGATGCCTTCTACAGGGGGGAAAAGCTTGTGAACCTGAAGGAACTGGCTGACGAGGCCCTGGAGAAGTGTCGAGAGAAGTAAGTCTGTTGGCTCATTGGCTATTTCCCTGGGTTGACTGTACCTCCCCATGGTGCCAGCTTTCCTTTGTCCCCCTTACCCAAGAAGGACATGAGTCAGTCTTGCCAAAGCTCTTTTGAGCCAACCAGGTCACCATTTCAGGCTTTTCTTTCCTCCAGGGGTTTCCCAGTGAAATGCTGCATTGTGGTCAAGCACCTGGGGCGGGCAGAACTGGGCATGGGTGCCTCTCCCAGCCAATCTCCCCCAATTAAGAGGTCGTGCCCGGATGTCCAGGTGAGTCTGGCACTGTTATGCCCTCCTCTGGGCTCAAATTGCCTCCTTCATCCTGCCCAGGAAGTTCCTGACATCCTCCTTTGCTTCTTCATTATTATGCTGAGATCTGGGAGCAATCCTAGAAATGTGTCCCCTGGCAGGGCTGGCTGGGAATAGGGGATTTTGATCTTGAATATGGGGAGAGAGACCCTTGGACCTTGGAAAGTTAGCACAAGAGAATGTGGAAGAGAATTTTGTGCTGATTTGGGTCTCCTGATGGCAGAGGGGACCCCAGGACTTGAGTTGGAAATGTGCTGACTTGAATGATTGGATTGATTTTGGAGCTGTGACTTGGAGTAGGCTACCTCTGTGGCCCAGGTGATGCCCACCTTTGAGGGATCAGGGTCTAGCTTTTATTAGCTTTGGATCCAGTGCTTCTGGTAGAAACATAGAAAGTCCCAAAGGTGGCCTCCAGGTCTGAGGGGCATATGGGATGAAAGTTATGGGAGTTCAGAAGGACAAAAGATTACTGAAATTCTGTGACTGGAGGAACCCTGAGTAGTCTTAGGGCTACAGAAGTTGTCATTTAGTTTAGGGACATTGGAGAGCCCTGTCAATGTTAGGGATTCTGCAGGTATATGATTTGAAATCAGGATCAGGAAATGGAGGCTGAGGGACCAGCAAGAGGGGAGCCTGATGGAAATGAGGCAGCCAGGGGGTTGGGGTGCACTCATCTATTCCTCCTACTCCCCTATTCTCGAACCCTGCTCACCAGCCTTTCCGTGGGCTCTTAACAGGGTAAGCTGAAAGAGAAATCCAAGCGTGTCCGGCCCCAGGTATCCACTTGCACTGCCTTGGGCACTGCTTCCCTGTGTGCTTGTCTGTGTGTCCTTATGCTGTTTGCCTGTTTGCCTCATTGAGGGGGCTGCCAGACCTAACCCCATTCCTCTTCCCTGGGGCCCCTTGACATCCAAGCCACTCTGAAAAGTTGTGAAATCAAATGCCTGCTGCGGCGTCTGTAAACTAGCATACAGCCAGGACCTCAGAGAGGCTGCAGCAGACATCCCCCGTGACCCTGCTGCTCAGGGTCTTTGTGGCATGGCGGGGCGGGGTTGGGGGGCAGCAGATAACATGTCAGAAAGCATTCGCTGAGCACTTGGCGAGGGCAAAGCCAAGAGAGACAGAGAACAGGCAAAGGAGGCACCTATCCTGACTTTGGTAATTCACTGTCAAGTTGGACAGTTAGATGTGTACTGTAAATCAAAAACTAGGTTTCATAGGACAGAGTGAAGAAAATTCCTAAATACATTTGTATGCCACTTGGGAGTTTACAAATAGCATAGTAACTCTGAATCCATCACCTTCCTCTCTGGGCTTCACTTGCCTTGTCAGTATGGAGAGATGATCACACGTGCTTGAAAGGAAATGGCTTCCCATACTAAAATAAAAAATAAATTCCACTGTTCTTGTGGGTTGTACCATCCTCACAGGGCATCTTACTCAAAGCTGCTATGCTTAACCTCTTAGGCTAATGGTCAGTGTAAGCCCCCTTTCTCTGTGGAGACATATCCAATTCCCAGGGGACACTGTGTTCCTTTTAAAACGCAGGCAGGGACTTAAACCCCTTCTGAAAGAGATAGCAAACAGCGGTTTAGAGCATAGATTCTAGAGCCCGACAACTTGAATTCCAATCCTGGCTCTGCCACCTGCCACTTTTGTAAGCTTGGGAAAGTTACTTAAGCTCTCATGCCTCCTTCTCCCATATATAAAATAAGGATAGTAATTGTCCTATCTAATAGGGTTTTGTCAATGTATGTAAGGTGCTTGGCACATAGGGACTACTCGACACATGTTAGCTGTTATTTCTTCCCTGGTAACATAGCAAATAGGTTAGCATTTCTAAAAGAGAGACCTGAAAAGAAGCAACACACTTCTGTAATTCTTAACACTGTAAACACAGAGGTCATAGGCTCCTGTATTTTTGGTTTTTGCAGGTGAAACCAATAGGTTACTAAAAATAAAAACCCAAAGAACACAAAAATAGACTTGCAAAGTCCAAGTTTGTTGATATGAGAACTGTGGTAAAAGCTACAGAAATCTTGGCAGAGCTCCAAATGCCTTTATCTTTTAGCAATCTTCAAGGCAGGGTCTGGCACAGCTCACAGGTGCCCTCCTCAATCATTTCACCTATGAACTCTTTCATATTCCTCTTTTATACCTGGTGGCTTCCCTTCCTGAGGCCATCCTGGTCCAAGGATAAAGGCCAACTGCTCAATTTTTATTTCAGAGTATTCAAATCTTTTCCTGGTTCAAAGCGTTGGGCGTCATAGGCACACACCTAATTCACAATCAACGTTTGTTTCACCAGTTGAGTGCATCCTGCTTCCTGGTGCTAGTTATTGGCTTCACACCCCCCTTTAGTCTTCTGTACACACACACCCACAAAGGAAACAGTTATATAAGATTACAAGAGTCCTTTCATTGCAGAGCCACAGTGTAGCCATGCCTTGCTCTTTCATGTACCTCATGCCTATGGTTCATAGCACTATAGTCCAGCCCCATTTCTCCAAAGCAATATTGACATAATTCTGCTTAAACACATTAATGCCCTCATCTCATCTCAAGTGACCATTTGGCAGGAACAAAATTATCCATGTGGCAATGTACACATTAAAAAAATAGGGTAGTCTTATGTTTTCTAGCTTTCTTATTATTTTACTTAATTTTTTTTTATTTATTTGAGAGAGAGAGAAAGCTCCTGTCCACTGGCTCATTCCCCCAAAAGCTCACAGTGATGGAGCTGGGATATGGGGCAAAGCCAGGAGCCAGGAATTCAGTTGAGATCTCCAGCAATGGTGGCAGGAACCCAATTACTTGAGCCATTACTGCTGCCTCCCAGGCTATGCATTAGCAGGAATCTGGAATCAGGAGCTGGATCCAGGTATGGAACCCAGACACTCTGTTGTGGGTCCTGGGCATCTTAACAGGTGGCTTTAGTCACTAGGCCAAACACCCACCCACCCATCCACTCCCTCCTTTCTTTTTATTTTTAAAGCACCCTCACTTGAACTTACCATTCTTATGATACTCATATGTCAGAAACTTCAAATTCTCTAGAGGCAGGTAGAACAGAGAGAGAGGAATGGTTAGAGAGATAGCCTCCAATTGATCAAGGTATGTGTGTAACACTGAGGTTTTTAAACAAAATAGGCACACAAGAATCAGATTATAATCATGTAGTAGGAGAAGGGCATTTCTCTTAGATGGCAATGGCTAGGCAATATCTAGTCAAGACCATTGAACATTCAAGAATCTGATGAATATGAAAGGGCTCTGCAACAGCTAAAGCAAACCCCAAACAGTTCCCATCAACATAACCTTAAATTTATCTCCCAGTGGTCACTGAACCAACCTTTTTCCCTCCTGACATGCATCAGTCTTCCCCCTGCCTGACTCCAATCTTTCCCTACTTGTTGGGACAACCCAAGGCATGGTATTTATTAGATAGTATCTTTTTCTTTTGATGTTTCCCAAATCCTGTGAGGTCATTAGGGTAAGAATGGCTATCTTCATTTTAATAAAGAGTTAAAATGACTTGCCCAAGATCATATAGATAGGAAGTGGCAAAACTTGAAGTTCAGTGAAAAATTTGGAAAATTCAGATACTCTCACTTCATTCAGGAGAGAATAAACTGGAATAAAAAAAAAAACCTGGTGTTCAAAAAGGTGCTATAGCCTGGAAAGAAAAACAATTTCAAAGGATAATTTAGAGACAGGATAACAGGTCCAGAAATCATCATCAAAGGCATTCAGGTATAGCAGGACATCTCTCTCCTGGGAGAAGTCAACCTTGGTCCTTCACCAACTGGAAGCAAGGCTTCTTGTTGAAAGGAACGTGTCCCCTGAAGCAACAGTTGCTATGGGAAAACCCATTAGTACCATTGGCATATGGGCAAAGGCAGAGTGAGGATAGGAGCCAACAGATGTGGATGGAGTCTGAATATATAGGAACAAGTGCTTGGTCAAGAACTGCTGACTTCTTTGACTACTAACTGATAGGGTCACATGCCTGCTTCACCTGCAGACTCTGACTAACTGTGCATTTCTGAGTTGTGTGGTGTATGCCTCCCTGCTGATGAGTCACTAGCCCCTTAAGTACACATGTGTGTATGCAGGCCTGTGTACACACAGTCATTCATCCAACAAAATTTACTGAGTGCCCTTTGAGTTTCAGGCACTCTGCTAGGTGTTACAGAGACAAAGGTGGGTGGGTGGGGGGGACATGCCACTGCTCTTACAGAGGTCACTAAATGATAAATAAAATAATTTCCAATTTATTTATTGCTGTGTGGCAAAGAAACATAGTGCTGTGATCAATAATAATAGTGGGAGTAGGTGGGTATCTACAGATACTGCTCAGGTAAAGGCTATCCAAGATGGTGACATTCCAGCTGAGAACTGAAGGATGGGACGGGACCAACCAAAAGACCCACCATAGCCTGAGCTTGGATAGTTCTGGGGTAGAAGAGGAGGAAGGATGGCGGGGTGCTGGGAGTGCCTGGGAAAGCCTGCTGCTCTGCTCCTGTTCTCTGTCTGTTCCATTCTTTGAGGGTCCCTCCCTCCCTTCTTGCACCCCCATTACCAGTCCCACCCTAGCACCTCCAGATGCAGGGTAAAGGTGTCTCCTGGTCTCCCCCTGCCCCCATCTTTAGCTGTTTACAGTTCTTCCTTGCCCACTGCTGTTCCCTCCCTGCAGATCTCTTGGAACCAAGGGATTGACTTGTGGTGGCATGAACTCATGCAAGAGGCAGGGGATGAGTTTGAGCCTGAGTGGTGTGATGCCGAGGACCCACTCTTCATCCTGTACACTAGTGGCTCCACAGGCAAACCCAAGGCAAGTATGTGTGTGTGTGTGTGTGTGTGTATTGTGTAGTGGTGAAAAGTGAGTTCCTGGGGAAGCATGTTACAACGTGAATTGTACTCTACAATCTTAAGTTTCAGAAAAGTCACATCTTTTCCCAATCAAATGAAGGCAAAATCCTCAATCACTAGGAAGTGAAGCCTAGGATGAGACATTGCAGCTGGGGGCTTTCATGGTCCCCTGAAAAGGGGGAAAGAACCAATTTGTGTGACTGACATGGATGTCCCTTGCACATGCCCGCATGGTTTAGTCAAAACACAATTGTTCTGTCAACTCAAAGTCAAGGATAGGCATAGGGATCTCTCTTGGGCTTCTAAGACCATAGCTTGTAGAGTTCAGTTCCTTCCACATGGACACTATTTTTGAAAATATGTACTTTCATTTTGTTAGAGAGAGAGAGAGAGAGAGAGAGAGAGAGAGAGAGAGATATCTTCCATCTGCTGGTTCATTCTCTAAATGCAACAGTGCAACAGCCAGGGCTGAGTCAGGCCAAACCCAGGAGCCCAGAACTCCATTTGGGTGTCCCATATGGGTGGCAAAGATCCAAGTACTTGAGCTTTATCTGCTGCCTCCCAGGCTGTACATCTGCAGGAAGCTGGATCGGAAGTGAAGTAGCTGGGACTCACAAAAGGCACTCCAGTATGGAATGTGGGATGTGAGTGTCTAAAGTGGTGACTGAAGCTGCTGAGACAAATGCCCGCCCCCACGTGACACACTGTTTAATCTAGTCCCCTGCCAGGGCTCGATGTGGGAGATGGAAACACTTAAGAAAACTCTGACTCTGCTGACTTGAAAGAGTTGAAAGCTATGTCACTCTACCTTCCACCTACCCTATCCCTGTACTCTTCTCTCCATATACTTACAGTATCCCTCAGTAGATCTTCTTTTTAAAAGATTGATTTATTTATTTGAATGTCAGAGTTACACACACACACACAGAGAGAGAGAGAGAGAGAGAGAGAGAGAGAGAGAGGTCTTCCATCCACTGGTTAACTCCCCAATTTGCTGCAACGGCTGGAGCTGCACTGATCCGAAGACAGGAGCCAGGAGCTTCTTCCGGGTCTCCCATGTGGGTGCAGGGGCTCAAGGACTTGGGCCATCTTCTACTGTTTTCCCAGGCCATATCAGAGAGCTGGATCGGAAGTGGAGCTGCCGGGACTAGAAACGGCACTCATATGGGATGCCAGCACTGCAGGTGGCAGCTTTACCTGTTATACCATAGCACCGGCCCCCAATAGATCTTTATAAATACAGTTTTGGTCTCTCCTTCTTAGAGATGGGTTAGGGATGGAGTAAGCAAATGGTGTTGCCTTTTTTTTTTACACTCACTCTGCCAACGTGTAATTGAATGTGGGCACAAATATAAAATGGAGGCTATTAGATGTGAGTGTTCTAGAAGCATTCATTCATATGTGTAAGAGTGATATTTGGCTCAGAAACATCATCAAGAGTGTGGATATGAATGATAGGCTCATGGATAAGCATGATATCAGGAGTGTGATAAAGGAGACAGAAGCACAGAGAAAAGGAGATGGGAGAAGGGTACTTTGAAATGGGTGCTGGGGGCCGGCACTGTGTCATTGTAGGCTAAGCCTCCACCTACAGCCCTGGCATCCCACATGGGTTTGTGTCCCAGCTACTCCACTTCCAATCCAGCTCTCTGCTTATGGCCTAGGAAAGCAGCAGAAGATGGCCCAAGTGCCTGGGCCCCTGTATCTGTGTGAGAGACCCAGAACAAGTTCCTGGCTCTTGTCTTCAGATCAGCCCAGTTCCAGCTGTTGTGGCCATTTGGGGAGTGAACCAGCAGACGCAAGACCTTTCTCTCTATCTCTTCTTCTCTCTGTCTGTAACTCTGCCTATCAAATTAAAAAAATGAAAATTTTAAAGGAGAAAAAAGAAATGGGTGCCAGTAGGATTAGTATCTCCGAGGAGGATCTTCCCCTATCTGTTCCAGTGGCCATATGGTTGTCAATGGGGGTGGGTACAAGGTGCTAACCCAAGGCTCTGTTTCTCCCACAGGGTGTGGTACACACAGTTGGGGGCTACATGCTTTATGTGGCCACAACCTTCAAGTATGTGTTTGACTTCCATGCAGAAGACGTGTTCTGGTGCACAGCAGACATTGGCTGGATCACTGGCCATTCCTATGTCACTTATGGGCCACTGGCCAATGGTGCCACCAGTGTTCTGGTAAGAAGCGAGCTGGAGCCCATGGCCACCTGGCCTAGCTGGGGAAGGGAAGAGATTATCCTGGGTGACCACCCTCCAGTGCTACTCAGTGTAGAAGTAGGGAAACTCTTATGCAATGATTTGCTTCCCAGAGAAACAGGTGTCCTGAGGGGGGTGTGCATCCTGACTAGCAAGGTCTTGTGGCTTGTCTGGTCAGGGAGTGAAGACACAGTGGGTGAGAAAGGGTAAAATACTGAATGTGATGGAGTTGTAGGGGAATGGAAGAACTATTGAGAAGGACTGGGAATAACCAGCTTCACTGGTGTCAGTTTGAGGGGATCCCCACATACCCGGATGTGAGCCGCCTGTGGAACATTGTGGACAAATACAAGGTGACCAAGTTCTACACAGCACCCACGGCCATCCGTCTGCTCATGAAGTACGGAGACGAGCCTGTCACCAAGTAAGACTCCTCCCCAGTTGCTGCCCCCGGGCATCCTGATCTGGACACTTGCCTTTGTACACAAGCTCTTTCTTTCCCTTGTCCCAACTCTTTGACTGGAATGGAGGAGGGGGCAAGAGGAGGGCTTGGGCATGTGTGTCCTGGTTCCCAGTGGTACTCAGGGCCTTCTCTCTCTCAACCCCCTGCCCAAGGCACAGCCGGGCATCCTTGAAGGTGCTAGGCACTGTGGGTGAGCCCATCAACCCTGAGGCCTGGCTGTGGTACCATCGGGTGGTAGGTGCCCAGCGCTGCCCCATCGTGGACACCTTCTGGCAAACAGAGACGGTGAGTGAAGGGTTCAGAAGGATGGGGCTCAGGGACAATGTGGGGAAACTGACTCAAACCCCTGACCTCCGACCTCCACAGGGTGGCCACATGCTGACTCCCCTCCCAGGTGCCACACCCATGAAGCCTGGTTCTGCTGTGAGTAGGGCTCCCCTGACTGTTCCTGGGCTAGGGCTAGGGCCTTGGGCAATTGGCTTAGCTAGAGAGTGGGGGAACTGGAGTGATGTGTGAGGAATTTGGGGATCTTAGCCTCCCTGGGAGTTGAGTCAAATTGCTCCTTCCTCTTCTTGGACTCTCTCCCATTTCTTTCCAGTCCTTCCCATTCTTTGGCGTGGCTCCTGCAATCCTGAATGAGTCTGGGGAAGAGTTGGAAGGTGAAGCTGAAGGTTATCTGGTGAGGCCCTGGCCTTTGGGGGTCTTTGAGGAGAGGAGGAGAGGGTCCACCAAGGGTAATTTGCTTCAGAGTTTATAACCTAATGTCTCCTGGTAGCTGCTTAGATGGCTGCTCCATGGTGGGGGGTTGTCCTGTGAGTCCCCAGGGAGAATCCTTCTGGATACTTTGCCTGCATCTCTGCCTTTTGGCCCACGAGGCTCTTAACCCTAACCTAACTCTAACCCTTAAGAGCCTCTTTAGAGTCAGCCCAAAGATTCCTGGTGGCATCATTTTGTGTCTGGAAGACTTACAGAGGAGGAGGCTTTTCTTTTGACAAGCAGTCTAGAGAAAAGAAGCTTCAGAACAGAATGAAAATCTCACAGGCTTTGGCGTCAGCCTGCCTGATTTCAAATCCTGCCTCTGCCTCTTCTGTGACCTCAGATAAGTTACTTAACCCCTCTGAATCTAAATGTTCTCATTTGTAAAATAGTCTTAAAGTAGTACCTTTGTCTCCCATGGTTGCTTGCTTAATTAAATGACAATCCATATGAAGGGGTTCATATAGAACCAAACAGCTAATCTGTAGCTGTCGTGATTGTTGTGTAGGTATGTGCAGGCACCTCACCTACCCTCCCCCACCCCAACCATACCCCGCTTCACGTTCCCAAGCTAGTAAATGGAGCAAGACCGAGGTCCAGGTTTTACGACTCTTCGCCTAGAATTCTGCCCAACCCATCAAATCCGCTGCCACAAAACCATTATTGATTAGGCAATAATTATTTACTAATATGGGAGTTTTGGTTTCATGACTGTCTTCATCTGTATCAGACTGCAGTTGCTTTCCTGAGGCATTACCCAAAAGGAGACTCAAAATAACTAAATGCTTATCGCTGACAGAACACTGTGTTTAACAATTTCCACATATTAACTTAGTCCTCCGCACAATTACTTTGAAAGATAGAAATCATTTTCTCTAATTTAAGTATGAGGCTCCTGAAGCTCAGAGAGGTCAAGTTGTGGATCTGAGGTCACAGAACTAGTGAGTGGCAGAGCTGGGATCTCAAGCCAGGAGCACCATTTCCAAAGCCTGGACTTTGTGCTACTTCTTGGGACTTATATCAGGACATTTCCCCTCAGGTTTAGCAAAGTTGTGGTTGTCTTCCGCTGAGACGGCAAAGCAAATGTGGTCACTGTGCCTTCCTCATTGCCCAGGTATTCAAGCAGCCCTGGCCAGGGATCATGCGCACAGTCTATGGGAACCATGCACGCTTTGAGACCACCTACTTTAAGAAGTTTCCTGGGTACTACGTGACAGGAGATGGTGAGCCTTGGCCATTGTCTTCCTCCACTTCCCACCAAGACACGTGCCTTACCCTTTCATTCCAGGAAGAATTGGTTAGGGGTGAAGACAGGAAAGAGGAACATCTTACACGTCAGTGTCTGGTGTCCAGGCATAATGACAGAGATGACTACAGGAGCAGGAATGAGTATTGCAGGCAGGGTCTCAAGTTGTTGGCATCTGAGGTTTTACATATGAGGAAGGTTTTATTTCTTGTCCTTCTGCTGAACGAAATGGATCATGTACATTATGATGTCATGTGTATCCCCATGTTTGGAGCCTGTGTTTGTCCTTCTGCCTTCCCACTAATCCACTTGTCCATAAATATCTATTGAGCATCTACTATGTCCAGGCACTGGGTAAGCACAGGAGTTATTACCATGACTAATGTAGTCAAGATTTCTGCTCTCATTGGGCTTACATTCTAGTAAGGGCTTACATTCTAGTATTTACTTGCAAACAAGTAAAGAAACTTATCTTAGAGATAAGTGCTATGAAGAAAAACAAGACACTATGATAAACATGCTTGCGGAATTGGCTGCTGTACAAGGGGTGGTCAGAGAAGGCTTCTCTAAAGTGACATTTCAGCAGAAATCTGAAGGGTGAGAAGGAACAAAGCAGAGAAACCTGGAGTAAGGGTATGTGAAGGACACCAGCTTGGAATGTCTGAGGAATGGATGAGCTCCAGTTTGGCTGGAGCATACAGAGAAGAACACTGTATTGAAATTGAAGAGGTAGACAAGATAGGCTCTTGTGGGCCATGGCAAGGAGTTTGGATTTCATGCAAAATATAATGGGAGACCTTTACAGGTTTTAAGCAAGGGAGCAATAGGAACTGATTTACTGCTTAGGAAAAAACTCTGCTTGATCAATAAAGAACAGACTCAAGATGGGTACACTAGTGATGTGTTGCCATGGAACAAATTACCCCAAAAGCTGGCAGCTTAAAACAGGTATTTCATTATCTCACATAGCTTCCGGGGATCAGGGATCTGTGAGCAGCCTACCTGGGTGCTTCAGAGTCTCTTGTGGGTTGCACTTGAGCTGTTGGTAGAAAGCCACTTGCAAGTTTGATTAAGCCAGGAAGAATCACTTCTATACTCCCTCACGTGGCAGCTGGCTTCCCCCACAGCAAATGATCTGAGATAATGCAACTAAGACAGAAGCTACAGTGTCTTCCATAACATCATCTCAGAAATGACATCCTATCCCTTCTGCCAAATTCTGTGGATCACACAGACTAATCCCATGAGAGGTCTCCACAGGGCTTTGAATACCAAGAGGTGGAGATCAGTGGGCCATCTGGGAGTCTGGTGGCCACAGTGGCAAGAGCATAAGCAGGAAGACTTGTTAGAAGGCTGCTGCAGTTTGCTAATACGGATCATGCTGGGTACTATGTTGTGAGCATTTCTTCCCAGGCTGCCGGCGGGACCAGGACGGCTATTACTGGATCACTGGCAGGATTGATGACATGCTCAATGTATCTGGTGAGAGCCTGGAATACCTTCCCATCTCATTGGCTCTGCTGTCCTCAGCAACTTCCAGCCAAAGCCTTCCAAGAGAGTCAGAACTGCCCTTTGGCCAGACCTTGGGGTGGGGGGTGGGGGGGGTGGTATTCAGTTTCAGGCTCGGGTTTTGGAAGAAGTGATGAACCTTGGATTATGTCCAGAGGAAGGATGTGGGAACAGTGGGGTAACTGGAAGCATGTCACGTGAGGACCCTCCCCATTTGACCAGACCAAGACTTCGCTGTGGGTACAGACGGAGTAGGGGCTGGGGCAGAGGCTGGCTCGCTCTCATGGTACTTCCTTTCCCTTGGCAAGGACACCTGCTAAGTACAGCGGAAGTGGAGTCAGCGCTTGTGGAACACGAGGCTGTTGCAGAGGCGGCCGTGGTGGGCCACCCTCATCCTGTGAAGGGCGAATGCCTCTACTGCTTTGTCACCCTCTGTGATGGCCACACCTTCAACTCTACCCTCACGGAAGAACTCAAGAAACAGAGTGAGGCGCCTCCCTGGGCAGGGACTGCAGAGTCTGTCTTGGACACATAGCTACCACTGCAAGTTGTTGAGGAAGAACTAGAGAACCCCCCAGCAGTGACAGACCCCTGCTCAGCCGTCTCCGCTATTATAATAGCCCGCATTGACACTACTCTTTGCGATCACTGAGCTTTCAAATGCTTTAGGTTCATTACCCCATTAATCCCTACCACTACCACTGTGAAACAGATCCTACTGTTAGCCTCATTCTGAAAACGAAGAAGCTAAGACTCAGAGAACTTAATTGTCCTTTGCCCACTGCTAGAAAGATGTGCTTTTAACTCTAGCAGGCTGATTCTAGAGCCGGCATTCTTAAAGTTAAGATACAATGAGAATGAAGAGACAGTGCCATAGAGCAAGAGTGAGAGAGACAGGGGCAGTGAAGCTGAGAATGACTCTATGGGCAAGGAGTCTGTTTTTCTTAAAGAAGAAACAGGTGGGGAGCAAAGCCATCTCTATTTGGTTTTGGGAGTCTGGTTAAGGGTGCTAAGGAAATGTCTGATTTGTTGGTTACAGTTAGAGAAAAGATTGGCCCTATTGCCACACCAGACTACATTCAGAATGCACCTGGCTTGCCTAAAACCCGCTCAGGTATGTTTAGAGGCCTCCAGGGATTGGGGCTGGCTGAGGCCTGGTGGTGGTGGGATGGGGTGCATTAGTGATGTCACCAAGTAACGAGAGGCCTGTGGTCCCCCAGGGAAAATCATGAGACGAGTGCTTCGGAAGATTGCTCAGAATGACCATGACCTGGGGGATACATCTACTGTGGCTGACCCGTCTGTCATCAGTCACCTCTTCACCCACCGCTGCCTGACCATCCAGTGAACAAGACTCTGCCTTTTCCCGATTCCCTCCACTTGGCTCTCCAAAGTTCTGCCCATCCTCCTTGCCCTCATCCAGGAGTGCCGAGGGCCAGTGCTGACCCAACCACCTCCCTCAACCAGCTGTCTGGGACCAGGAACCAACTTTGTCCCTGGGTAGAGACAATTTCCTGTGACTACCAGGCAGAAGGGACACTGCCTCAGACTCCTGTGTCTCCAAACTGCAAAGAGCTCCCAGAGCCCAGGGCAGGGACCTGAAGGCCATGTCTCCAACCCAAGTGTTTGGAGGGCAAGTGAGAGTGTAGACTGAAGAAGGGAGACAGCTATGTCATCCACATCAACTCTCTCAGGAAGCACCAGTACTTACCTTGGGCACACACTTGCCCTTAAATTTGAGTCCAGGAATAAGTGGCCATTATTTCTTGAATACATGGCTGATTGTGTTCTGGGTCTGAACTTTCTTTTGTGCCAGATGGCAATGCTATCTGCCCATTTGCCTCAGGCGCTGTGCAGGCAGGTTCTCGAGAGGGTTTTCAGATCATCTACTTCTTTGAAGGAGTAGATGTGTTGATGTGTGTCCTCAAGCCCTGTGGTTGTAGGAATAAAGTCTGTGACCTCAAAAAGGCTGTGACGTGTTTTCTTAGGCATTTTTCAAGCTGTGTGCTATCAGTTGCTCTGATCCGTGTGGCACATTGTGACCGGGAGAGGTATTCCCTACAACTACTTTCATATTTTCTTCTTAAACTGTTGATTTGGGCAGAGCCAGGCAGGGCTTTACTCACAAACCCTTTGACAGGCCACTGAGCTAAGCTGGAAAGTGAGTGAAGCCAGCTGACAACTGTGATGTCTCCTCACAGTTGCCTTCCTTTCTGGCCTCCCGCCAAGGACCCTGTCTCCTCCCCATGATCCTGTGGGAACATTAGTATGTGACTAGGAATCGGAATTTCAGGAACCTGCCCATAGGGTCTAGGCTGAGGTAGACCCTAATTATATCCCAGTCACCTGCCTTGTTCCAATCCATCTTAAGTGAGCTGATCTAGGTTTCAGCTGCTCCCTACCACGTACAAAGCAAGAAGTCACTGAGTCAGCAATGTCGTTTTATTTAAGGCAGAGTCAGGAAAAGGTGCTGCCCTCCACCCACCTCCTCCTGCTGCCTGGTCCCATCCCAGGTCAGGCACTGAAACTTGCTGGAAAGGCTGACAATGGGCAAACAGGAAGGTGCCAGTGTTCGCCTTTATCTCAGAGCAACTTCCCTTCCCATACTCCAAGTATTTGAGAGCTTCTAGAGCTCATCTAAGGGAAACAAATCTTTTCTGGTCCTTAGGAGGAGAGCTGGGAGAAGGTACCCAGCACTTCCCTTCCCTGAAGACCTGAGAGGTCTTTAGAAGACATCAGCCCTCCCAAGGTGGGAGGGAGGCTAGGAGAGGAATGACAAGTGAGGGGATAGAGGGTCTCTTGAGCAAAGTCCAGGCTGGCCAGGCTGTACCCTCACACAGGGTATGGGTTGTCCAGGACTGCCACTCCTGCTGCCACACCACCATCTGCATGCTCAATGGCTTTGGTTCGAAGTAGATGCCCCACATGCTTGTTCATCACAAGTGTCTTTCCCTGCCTGTAGAAACAGGACAGAGACACAACGTCACCTCGATTCAGCCCTCAAACCCAGGACCTTCCCTGGTCCCAGCTAGGCACTACAAGTGTAACTGACTACACCCAAGAAAACATTAGGATCTGCAGTCATATTTGCATTTGTATCCTAGCCTGGAAATTACTAGCTCTTCAACTTGGAGCAAACTCCTTAGTTTTTCTAAATACCAATCTTCTTATCTTAGAACAGAGATAAAACCCCTTACTTTGCAAGATGGTCACTGGGACTAAATAAAGCAGGAAAAGTACTTAGCTTGATGCCAGACTTACACTTCATGTCCCTAGCTATGAATTCCTTCTCTGCCTCTCTCTCAAGATGGCTATGATGGTGGTGATGGTGGTGGTGGTGGTGGTGGTGGTGGTGGTGGTGGTGATAGTTGGAGGGAAACAGACAGCAGAGATACTGCGAATGGTTAGATGGTGAGGTTGTAGAGGGCAGACTTATGTGGGGAGCATGGAGGAATCTGGTATCCCCACCTTGCCCTGATCTTCAAGTGAGTATTTTACAGGAAGTGGTATGAGGGACCAGGAAATGTTCCTTACAAAATCCCATGTCTTCCTCTCTTCTGGTTTCTAGTGCTCAACTCCAAACCCAGGGCCACTCAGTCCTCTTAACCACTAAGTCTCCTTGAGCTGGCCCAGCTCACCTTTTTCCAGAATCCCTGGTGGTCTTGGAGCTAGATCCAAGCTCTCTTCTTCCCTGGAGTCTCCTTCTAGTCCTGGATTATCAGACTTTTCTCAGTCCTCTTGGTTACTACTTGGGATTTCCTTTATACTTGCAAAGCCATTTCATCTGGGCTGCATTTGATAGCCCTGTGAGATGGGGCAGGTCTTGGGTTCTTGGCCTCACGTAATAGATACACAGCAGGTGACAATGATAGGGATTGGCAGAACTGAACAGGAGCCTGGGAGTCCTGATTCTTCCCAGTGTCCCCGCTAGGCTCCCTTGGCAGTCACTCTTGCAGGGACAGAGTGGCAGAAGTTCCTCTTGACTATCTCACCTGACATAGACTCCAAAGATGCCCAGCTCTGAGATGCACTGAACCACCCGGGCGGGGCTGCCAGGCCGAAGCAGGCAATTCCCAAAAGGCTCAGGTTCGATCTTCTCCATGAGGATGTAGGAGGCCCTCTCCTCGATGGCCTTCAGCCTCTCCAAGGCCTGCACCATTTCTTCTCCATACAGGTTGTTACCTGCAATTAAACTGGCCAGTCACCCTGGACTCTGCCCGCTTCCTCAACCCCCTGCCGTCGCTCCTGGGGCCATGTGAGGAAGTCAGAGCTTCGGTTCCCGCCGCCCCCAGAGCACATTCGGTCCTTGAGGAGGAACAACTTCCATCACACCATCCTACACTGTCTACAGCTGTTCCTTCTCAGCCTCCACTACCGCCTCCTCTGTTCCCTGGGAATCGGTCCTCTTCCCTTGCTTCCTCCTCCAGGTCGGTTTCCCAGGTTGCTCTCTTCCATTCCCAAGGCTCCGCCTATACCCTGTTAACTCCCCTTTAATTCAAGTTCCTGCTCTAGAGATCATAAGAATGGCACTCAGGCTCCCAAAGCAAACTCCGTATGTCCCAACAAAACGTGTTACTTCTGCTTGAACCTGCCTCTCCTGGACATTCCTAGTCCCATCAGGCAAAAGGCATCCCTGGCTCATACTTAACTCCTCCCTCTCCATTACCTGTCACTAACTCAGCCATGTGTCACCAGTCTGCGCTCCACAGCCATGGCCCTAGCCCAGCCTCCACACTGGTCTTTTGGACAACCATTTCAGCCTGCTCCCTGGTCTCACTACCACCAATGTCTCCCTTCATTCCAGGGCTGTATGCCTGAACCACTGTAAGTTTTGCAAGTTCTCACCACTGCTGAGCACTTGGACCCTGGGTCAATCATGTGTCCCTTCCCTCCTTAAAATGCTCTGATGGCTTCCCACTATCCTTAGGATAAAATACAATTTCCTAGCATATATTCGATGTCCTTTATAATCAGGTCCCAAACAACATTTCCAGCCCGAATCCTTGCCTCCTCCCGTCTCCTACTGCAGCTCAGCAGTTCCTCATTAACCTCCAAGCGCACCACGCTTTCACGCCGGGCACTCTGCCTGAGGCTGTTCCTTCTCTATGGAATACTCTTCCTCTTTATTTTCTACTGGGAAAACCCTACTCACCCCTCGAAACCATCTCCTCTGGATCTGTGAGGCAGACATGAT
The DNA here is from genome assembly GCF_964237555.1 of Oryctolagus cuniculus. NCBI lineage: Eukaryota > Metazoa > Chordata > Mammalia > Lagomorpha > Leporidae > Oryctolagus > Oryctolagus cuniculus. The sequence continues at coordinate 23,202,122 of NC_091442.1, read as the reverse complement.
TCCTGCCCTCAAGGAGTTAACACTAGGCAGCACGACATATGCCTGAAGTGCCCCGCACACTTCCCCACAATCTACCACAGGCACCTCAGACTAAACATGTCCAAATTCCCCGATCCTGGTTCATCAGATTCCCCGGTGCTCTACGGCACTTAGTCACAGGATCTTGGCGGACATTATCTGGCGTGGGCCTTTGTCACTTCGCCTTGGATCCCCCAAGCCTGGAACTGTGCTCATAGGATGTACGAGTGAGCACTGGGGACAGTCTGTTGGCCTCTTTCATTGAGCATTACTGCAGGGGTCGGGGGTGGATCCACTTACCTCCGCCCTCTCTCTGGGGCTTTAGCACAAACCGGCTGGGGGCAGCAAGGGCCTCAGCGATGGCCTGGTCCCCTTCTTTACCCTGGCAGGAGGCAGAAAGCCATCTCAGATCCAAAGAGGCAAGAGCTGGGGCCCTGCTAGGCATGCCCAGCAGTATCAGAGGAACAGCAGGGAGAGAACAGCCGTAAGCCCCTTCAGGCTGGACACTTCTATCTGGATGGGACTCCCAACAAACCCCTTGCGGCAGCAAACGCAATGAGAACAAGTCTTCCTCTGGCAACCCAGGGCTGTGCAGCACGAAGCGTGCAAAGTGGGTACAGATATTCTCCTTCCCCCAGAGGCCATCCTCATCTCCACCTCTGCTGAGGGAGCTTATAATGGATGCCTCCCACGTCCTCCTCCCATCATGAGGCTAGCCCCCACCCCCAACGCTTGAGGGATTCTCCAGAACATGACACGCAAGTCACCAGGCCAGCCACAGTGCCAGCTGCGGTCTCCCCACCACAGGAGGCTCCTCCGCCACCAGGAGGTCTGTGGTCAGGAAGGGGGCTGCTCACGCACCATGTCCAGTGAGTAGAGGCCAGCAAAGGTGGCACGAAGGCGGGCCACAGCCTGGGGCTGGCCAGGGAGCAGCCCCTCCAGCACGCCCGCCCTGCTCAGCTCCTGCTGCACCTTCTTGGTTCCAGCCAGCTGCGTGGCGATGTCCGGGCACTTGGCAGCACGGGATCTCTCCAGCAACAGGCGCGCCTCCCAGTTCTGCAGAGGGAAGTCGACAGAAGGAATTCTACTTGACTTCACTTCAGCTGACCTTTACTGAGGATTCCTCAGGTGCCAGGGATTGTGCTTTTTGTCAACAGTCATTATCTCCAGGATTATTGCAACATCCGTGTGAGGCAGGTGCAGCTCCTCCCAATCTGCCAGATCCTTGCCTTTAGGGAACTCAATCTAGTACTCTGCTACGAAAAGGGAAAATGACAAAAGGTGGAGGAAGGGTGTAGAAAATTCGGTGAGCTTTGAAGGGAGTAGGGGACTTGCTTAGAAGCTCAGTTTCCCATTGCACTCCCAATAAAATCCAAGCCTGGAAGGCCTTGCAGGACCTGGCTCCTGCCCTTAAACCTCATTCCAGGCCATTTCCCCCGCCTCCTGCCTCCCACAGTCTAGTCAGAGGCCTATCATTCCTCAAATACACAAACCTCATTCCCCACCCACCTGGGGCCTTTGCATTTGCTGCCTTTCCTGTTGTCTGGAATTCTCTTCCTTTAGGCTGTTCCCAAGCACAACTTGATCCTCTTCATCCTTAAGTCACGGCTCAGTCACCTTCTTGGGAAACCTTCTCTGACTGCTCTGTTTAATGTGGTTTCCCCACAATTCTCTTTTGCACTCTTGTTTCACTCAAAGCAGTTAACCTCTATCTGGAAAGAGAACAATTTTTCTCTTCCGGCTCACTCTCTGATGTCGATCTCCCTGCCCAGACCCTGAGCTCCGTGGGCACCAGCCGCTCGGTGCTTGCCCACTTTCTGTTGCATTCCCAGTGTCTACCATGGTTCCTGGCACTGTGTAGGGGCTCGGTGAATATGTTACTGGTGCTGAATGAAGAGATATCGGAGTGGGGGCCTAAAGGACAGGTTGAGTGTGCCAGGCGAGACTCCGTGGAGAAGGGGCACCTCAGGCTAAGAGAACAGCAACAGTGAAGGGCGAGGGGCTGCACGTGGGTCACCACAGGAGGAAAGATCTGCTGTGCCAGCTCGGGATAGAATGGGCAGGGCAACAGCAGAGGGCTGCGCCTCCCAGCTCTGGTCCCCGTGTCCTTGGCTCTACATCACAGCCACCTGCCCACAGCAGGATCAGGGTTGAGGCCTGAGGAGCAGCCCCTGCCCCCACCCAACGCTGTCCTTCCTTGGATAGAATTGGTCCTCCTGCAGCATCTTCACTTGATATTCACCAATAACTCCAGCTACCTGCTAGGACAGGGTTCCAGGCACAGCCACGGGTGGCCTGGATGTCAGAGATAAACTAGAGAAAAAGTCCACGGTATCAGAAGGGGAAAGCAAAGGCAAGCAGAGACACGCCCCACGTCCTTCAACAAGTCACTGGGCCTGCGGGATCTAGCTCCACATTCTAAACCTAGTTCGAGCTTCTAAGTCCCCTAACAAGTCCACCTCCTTACATACACCACTTTCCTCCCTCGTCAGCCCACCCTCATCGCTCTCTAAGATTTCCTTGGCCCTTTTCCCAACCCCCTGTCCTGAAACTTGGATCTATTTTCCCGACAGCTTCTCCTCTGCTCAGCGAGTTTCCGCCACTGTTAATCACTTCTCTAGAGGAAAGCTTCATTTCTGGGGCTGCCCCCTCTGCAGAGCTGCCCCCGACAGAACTCCGCCCTGTGGAAAATCCTAGTTGAGTGGTAGGCCTGGAAGGAGCGCCCTTAATTTACTGGTGTCACTCCCAGTGGTGCTTACAGAAATCGAGACCCAGAAAGGGTCAGTAACCTGCCCATAGACACACAGCAGAGTCAGACTGAGGACCCCCGGCTCACTGCCCACAGTACTCCCTCACTTATTTCCTCCTTGACCTTCTCCCCAGGAGAGCAGGGCTTCTTAGCGTCTCCATGTTGTGGACGCTGGGAGCAAGGGAGAAGACTGGTACCCTGGGATGCCTACCGCGAGCTTGAGAGTCAGAAAGCCTGGGAATTTCCTATGGACATTAAGACAGGTCTGTGCATCTTTCAGACCTTAGTTTCTAGTTTCTCCATCTGTATAATGGGGATAATTATACAGCCCATGGGGTGGTTGTAAGAGTTAAATGAAATAATGGATGTGGCCCGTAATTTCGCAACTGTAAGGGAAGGCGGTGAGATGAGATGATACCGTCACTGCCATTAACATGAGGGCAGGTGATGAAGTTTCTGACTCAGGTGAAGTAGAGGTAAAGGGGGGTGGTGAGTGGTGCGCAGGATCTGGATTGCATCATGCGAGAGCCTGTGTCTTCCCAGCTCTGCGTTCAGACACATGAAGGTGCCTAGCTGGAGCTTGGCCACAGTGACAGAAATCAACACCTGCTATAGCCGGGGGCTGTTTCCCTCGGGCAAATACTTCCCAGCATACCTTTGGGAACAATGCAAGTGGCAAAAGCACTGTGCATTTCTGAGGATTCAGATTCTAGAGAACAGTGAGTTTGTACAATGAGAAGTAGCAAAAGCCTGCAGGAGGACTGGAGGTTCCAGTAGCAAATTCCCCAAGGAAGAACTGAGGCTAGGACTCGGGGGAAAACCCAGGTGGTTGTGATGCCTGAGCTGCGTGTCTGCTGCTCTGCTGGGTCCCAGGAGGCAAAGACTGGTCTAACAGAAAAATACCAACCTGTGGACTGTACTGACTCGGCATGTAGCCATCTCGGAAATAAACCACAGCAACTTCCTGGCCGTCCCTAGAACATAGGATACAGAAGGCAATGGTGTTAAATTATAGCCAATATATTCAGTGGTTCAATCTACTTTAAGGTGTAGCTTTGGCTGCTTTGAAAGTCTGTCCCCATGGGGAGCCTGGATGGGGTTCACTAAACACAAAGGCGTGCAGTATGGGATGCTTTGGAGTATTCTGGACCTAGAGTCACTCAGTGTAGGCCAGAGGAAGATGAGGAGGTAGCCAGAATCAAGTCAGGTACACCCAAATAATGTGGGCTCACAATTACTGGGCAGCAGTCAGATTGCCATGCTTGGCACGACAACCTCAGCAGCTGAAACAGGGCAAGATTTTTAAAAAATACTGGGGAGATGCAAAATTACAAGTCCAGGTAAGACACATACTAGGGGGGCCGGCGCTGTGGCACAATGGGTTAATGCCCTGGCCTGGAGCACCGGCATCCCATATGGGCGCCGGTTCAAGACCCAGCTGCTCCACTTCCCGATCCAGCTCTCTGCTATGGCCTAGGATAGCAGTGGAAGATGGCCCAAGTCCTTGGGCCTCTGCACCCGTGTGGGAGACCTGGAGGAAGCTCCTGGCTCCTGGCTTCGGATCGGCGCAGCTCCACTGCTGTGGCCAATTGGGGAGTGAACCATTGATTGGAAGACCTCTCTCTCTCTCTCTCTCCCTGCCTCTCCTCTCTCTGTGTACCTCTGACTTTAAAAAAAAAAAAAAAAAAAAAAGACACATACTAGGGACTGGCACTATGGCACAGTGGGTTAAAGCCCCAGCCTGTGGCACCAGCATCCCATATGGGCACCAATTCTAGTCCTGGCTGCTCCACTTCCAATCCAGCTCTCTGCTATAACCTGGGAAAGCAGCAGAAGATGGCCTAAGTGCTTGGGCCCCTGCACCCATGCAGAAGACTAGGAAGAAGCTCCTGGCTTCAGATCAGCTCAGCTCTGGCCACTGTAACTATTTGGGGAGTAAACCAGAAGATGGGAGATCTTTCTCTATCTCTACCTCTTTCTGTAACTCTTTCAAATAAATAAAATAAATCTTAAAAAAAAAAAAAAACGCACAGACTGGCTTTTTAAACACCTTCCTCTTTTCCTAGTGTCTGGCTTATCTAGAAGGCAAAGTAACTATTTTGTTGTGATAAAATTACACTTTGAAAAATAGTGAGTGGTATTGTGAAGTTCCACAGAGGTTCTTAATCAAAAGTTTCTGGTTCTAAATATATTTGCTGCAATGCTACCCAAATATGTGGCACTAAAGCCACCTGGTGGTGGACCCTGGTTGGGTCTAGCTTGGAACACAAATCCAGACTGAGCACAGAGTGCCGTGCAGGTCAGCTGCCCGCCTTCTTCCCTGTCTGCCCAGACCTACTGCTGGGGCCCAATCTGGCGACCAGGAGGAGCAGGAAGCTCAGAGGCACAGGAAAGCCATGGTTATCTTTGAGGCTGCTCTTATCCAGAATGTGATAGCTCTCATAGAAGGCTTTAGAAGCAGGGCTTGCGGGCTGGTGCTGTGGCGTAGCAGGTTGAGCTGCCATCTGCAGTGCTAGGATCCCATATAATGCTGGGTAGAGACCTGGCTGCTCCACTTCCAGTCCAGCTCTCTACTGATGTTCCTGGGAAAGTAGCGGAGGATGTCCCAAGTCCTCTGACCCCTGTACCTATACAGGAGACCCAGATGGGGCTCCTCGCTTGTGGCTTCGGCCTGGCCCAGCTCTGGCTGTTGCAGCCATTTGGAGGAAGATGGAAGATCTGTCTCTCTCCCTCTCTCTCTGTAACGCTGCCTTTCAAATAAATAAATCTTTCAAAAAAAAAAAAAAAAAAAAAAAAGCAGAGCTTGGCTGGCCTTCTCCAAAACCTCCTGTGAGAATGAGGTAAGATGTCATCCAGAGAAAGGACCACTGGAGAGAAGGCAGGGCACGGGGGGCCGGATGAGTCTGGTAAGGCAGCTGTCAGCACGGAGTCCCTGGGGGTGCGTACATAAACAGCCTTCGGTCTTCATCCAGGGACCCATTTTCAAAGACATCCTCGAATCTCCTCCGGATTACGTGGATATTCCTGGGAAAGACAGACAGAGTGGGAGGAGTGCATGCTGTGTTCTGAGCGGCCCGCCCAGGCCTAGGGCCACACCTGGAGCTTCTGGGCTCCTTCCTTCACTTACTTGGCCAGTAGCTCGTTTTCTATGGCTCGCTGGTCAAATATGTTCCTTTCTTTCTCTTGAGCAATCAGCAGCACCACGGCACTGGAAAAGAGCACAGGTGGCCAGAGGCGGCTGCGGCCTGTCCTTCCTCCGTCCCACCCCCTGTGGCTTCCCAGAAGAGCCCATGTCTGTTCGGTTCAGGATGGCCTCGGGCACAGACACCTGAGGCCAGGCAGTACACGTGACTTCCCGGAAACACAAAGCTTGAGAAAGGAAGATGTCTCAGGCTCTAGTGTAATGTCAACTTCCTGTGCAAATTAAAGTTTAGACTTAAAGGCATCTCAAAAACTTTAACATAATGAGTCTATAATCTTTCTGGAAGAACAAACAGGTCGGGGGTACTGAGGAATTCAGGTGGAGCAACCTTAATCCAAAAATCCAAAATCTTTTGAGCACTGATATGATGCCACAGTGGAAAATTCCACACCTCACCTCATGTGACAGGTCTTAGGGAAAACTCAGGCATACTTTAAAAATGAGATAACATTACTTTCAAGTTTTGTGTATAAAGTATGTACAAAACACAAATGAATTTCATGCTTAGATTGAAGTTTCACCCCCAATATAATACATATATGCAAATATTCCAAAATCTGAAATATTTCTGATGTCAAGCATTAGGGATTCTTTGCCTATATTTTGTAAAAGAATAATGCTATATTTTTAAAGACTATTTTATAGGTTGCAAAGCATATAATACGAGAGGGATTCTTGCAAGAAACATTAGAATACAGGACTTGGGAGCCAGTGCTATGGTGTAGCAGGTAAAGATGCAACCTATATGGGCGCTGATTCAAGCCCAGCAGCTCCACTTCTGATCCAGCACCCTGCTAATCCACCTGGGAAAAGCAGTGGAAGATAGTCCAAATGCTTGGACCCCTGCACCCACATGGGAGACCCAATGAAGCTCCTGGCTCCTGGCTTCAGCCTGACCCAGCCATTTGGGGAGTGAACCAGTGGACAGAAGATTTCTCTCTCTGTCTCTCCCCTCTCTCTGTAACTCTGCCTTTCAGGTAAATAAAATAAATCTTTTAAAAAAGAAGAAACATTAGAATAGCTAAATGGAACCCTCCAGAAACCCAGAGCCAACTACAAATAAGACATCTCCCGGGGCCTCTCACCATTTCTGTGCTGTCCTCGGGGCCACACTTGGTCCCAGAGTGTTAATGGGATCACCAGCTTATCCACGCGCTTCTGAAAGGAGCAGGAGCCCGAGGACCCGGGAGAAGCCTGCTCCAGAGAATTGCGTGCTTAGCTACCAGCTAAGGTACTTTCAGTTGTCAAAGCGAAGTGTCAGCCCCCGTCAGCCTCGTAGGGCTGATGCTTAGCAGTACCAAACTCCATCTTTGCCGCGTTTGTACTGCTTTGTGCCTGTGACCTCTTGCTGAGACCCCTGCAAGCCTGGACTTGGCGTTGGATTCCAAGTGGATATCCCTCGCTTCCTGTACTTGGCCTCTCGGCCGTTTCTGTCCACATCTCTCTCCCTTAGCTGAACCTCTTGGATGAAACTTTGCCTGACTCCTTTCCACTTAGCCAAATCACCAGTCATGGGATGCCCCCCACCCCTCCCTGCCTGAACTCCCCAGGTCAGCCCTGACATGGGGCTGAATCTTGGCTTCGGGCAGCGTGACCAGGGGTAAACCAGCAGCGGTGTTCTCAGCAGCCATCTTGCCCTGAGAGGTTCGGGAGGGCCATGGCTGTGCTCTTCACTCACTGTAGCCTGAGCTGCTCCGCTCCTGGGTGGGGGTTTGTGTGGGAGGGTGGCGCCCGGCCCAGGCTGGCCCACTTCCAAGAAGAGGCGGGGGAGGAAGGCTGGAGGCTGTGAGTGAAAGTGGAATTGCGTGCTCTGGCTCCGACCATCCGCCTGCCACCTGCCAAACACTGGGAGCCAGACCCAGAAAACACACAAGGGGCCTTCAGAAAGTTCAGGAAACTGGGAATAAAAGCTAACGTGGACGCTTATGAACGCCTTTTCACATTCTCCCTCCTGCCCTGACTTGGAGCAGTCTGCGAGTAGGGTTAGAAAGTCATCAGCTAAGGCCAGGAACAGGCAGCAGCTGCCGGCTGGGAGAGAGCACCCCTGAGCCCCAGCCACGGCTCTGCCAGTGACTCATGGTGTGCCCTGGGGCCAGCCCGTTTCTTTCATGGGGCCCTGATTTTCCAATCCATAAAATAAGGACCTCAAATTCCTTTCAGTTCCCAACCGTTTCCTCCAAGAACTCCTTTGTCTTAATCTACTCATTCTAACCATAGCCCTATGATTTGAGTTTGTCTGAGTGGAAATCTCAATTCATTTTCCAAGCCTTTAAAAAAAAGTAAAAGCATGAGATAATCTATTCTACAAATAGCTGAGCTTAGTTTTCCAATCCATGTTACAAGACCATGCACCTGGGAGGCAGAACCATGTAGTGGGGAGAACACGGGCTTTAGAGCCAGATGAATTTTAAATTTACCAGTTGTGTAACTTTGGGCAAGTTATTCACCTTCTTTGAGTGTCAGTTTGCTCTTGGGTAAAATAAAACTATTATTCTTTAAATGGTAGCTATTATTATTATTACTATTATTATCATTGAAAGTACCATGCTGTGGTGCAGTGGGTTAAAAGCCCTGGCCTGAAGTGCCGGCATCCCATATGAGCACTGGTTCTAATCCCAGCTGCTCCTCTTCCGATTCAGCTCTCTGCTGTAGCCTGGGAAAGCAGTGGAAGATGGCTCAAGTTCTTGGGCCCGTGCACTCGTGTGGGAGACCTGGAGGAGGCTCCTGGCTCCTGGCTTCGGATTAGCTCAGCTCTGGCCGTTGTGGCCATTTGGGGAGTGAACCAATGGATGGAAGACCTCTCTCTGTCTCTACCTCTCTCTGTAACTCTGTGTTTCAAATAAAAGAAAAAGTACCACATAATGATACACATGGTTTTTAAGTCATTTTTCAGATACATGATTTAATTTAACTCCATCTACCACACTTTTGAGTATTATCAGTGGTCTTCAGAACACTCATGGAAAATGCATATGATGAAAAAAACTACGCCTGGACTTCTAAATATTTTAACACCAAAATCCACTTATTTTCTTTAAATCCATTTGCGATGAACTTTTTGAAGTATCCTCATCTTACTACCCTGTGTTACAAAAGAGGAAACTGGATTTCAGAGAAAAGAAAGCGCACGCCGCGGTCACGTGCTGAGGGGCCTCTCCAGCTCCCACGCAGCGGGGAGCCAGGTCTGGCTGAGCCGCCACAGCTCCTCCCACCACCAGCACCTCTCTCTCTCCGTGTATTTCAGAGCTGGAACGGGGCTCCCGGGCAGCACTTGCCTGTCAGCAGTCCCCCAGCTGACCCATTCCCTGGCTTCACTCTTAAACACAACCTCGCCGAGAGTTCCACTCGACAGAATAATTGTCTGGTGCCTTCTACATGCTCACAGTTGGAGGATTTTTGGGTCTCTGCGCTTAGCAAGCCCAGAGCCGCCCCACTTGGTGGCAATATTAGGATTAAGAATGCAGTTTTTTTAAATTAATTTTTTCTCAATTTGAAAGGCAGAGAGATGGAGACAGACAGAGATCTCCCCTCTGTTGTTTCACACCCCAAGTGCCCACAAACAGTTGGGGCTGGGCCAGGGTGAAGCCAGAGCTGGGAACTCAATCGAGGTCTTCCATGTGGGTGGCAGGAACCCAACTGTTCGGGCCATCAACTAGGGCCTCACCGTGTGAGCACCAGCTGGAGGCTGGAACTGGGAGGGAAGCTGTGACTCGAACCCAGGCACTTGGATATGGGATGCAGGCAATCATTGTCTTGGCCCTTGGTAGGATACCCGCATCCTGCAGTGGTATTTCAATCACTACTCCGAACGCCTACCACAAAGATGCTGATTGTGAAGGGCAGTGGACTCTAGACTCTGCCACCAACTCGCCAGCTGCCCTTGGACAATTTATTTCACTTCTCTGAAACTCAGCTTCCTCATCTATAAAATGGGGACATGAATAGCAACTACCTCGGAGCACATTATGAGGATTCAACGAGAGCTTGTATGTAAATCACTTTGCAGAAGGCGTGGCACTTGGAAGTGCTTTGTTCTGGACTAGGTATTAACGCTACATCAACACTGCAATAACTGTCAGACAGTGGTCCCTGGATCATCTAGAAGTTGCTTACCTAGCGTCTTCAAACATCTGCAACATGGTTGAGAGATGGGAAGCAAGCAAACAATGCCTCTAAGCCATTAAAATGGACACCATAAAATTCCCAAGTCAAAGCTTATGCATTTACCCTTCAAAGAAGCCCTCACTCTCCTTAGACACAATTATAATAACCTGGATCCTGAGTTTCCCAAACCACAGCAAATCAGAAAGGAGGCGTGGCGAGGAGACCGGAGGATTCCAAATTCAAGCACACGGACAGCAGCAAGTGGCAACAGTGGAAAATCAGAAAGCGAACAGGAAAAGTGAAGAAAATGAATGAGAACGTAAAGCCTAGCAGAGTCACTGGCAAGGGCCAACAGCTACACACGCCTTCCTGACCCTAGGTGGCACCGCTGTATTACAGCAAAATGCAATTGCTATGAGTCATGATTATCTCCAGCCACCAAGAAGAGTTTGAATTACAGTCAGCATCTCCTATTTAAGAAGGAAGCCCAAAAATCCACTGTAATAATTTTGGCACTTAAATATTTAATTTAAATAATAGAAATACATTTAAAATAATTAAATGTATTTCTAGAAAAACCCCCTGATGACGTCAAGCAAAGAAGAATGGCTGCACCCCTGGACGCTGAATCTATGGCAGGATTCTGTTGCTGCTTTCTCACTTCCTTACTTGGCGGAGCCATAGAGCTCCCAGGCTTTGGCGATCCCCAGGGCCAGTCCCTCGCTGGGATTATTGGAGAGGACCTTGGCAGCTTCTGCAGTCTTACCCAGGACCTTGAGGACATGTCTGTTGGAAGAGAGATGGCTGTTCAATAACTGGATGGGCTTGGAAGATCCCTCTGCCCTTAACCTCATGGATATATAAATATAAAAACCATCACTCTGAGAATCAACTGAGCACTCAAAGACATCTCGTCACCACACTCCTGTAGGATCCACTTCCGGCTGCCCCAGCCTTGGCCCCTGAAGTCCACGCCCAGGAGAGTGCTGAGACTCTATACCCACACCCCCTCCACCCTGCCCTCCCAGGGAGCTGGAAGCCCTCTCCCGGGCCCACAGAACCTGGGGCATGGCTGCTGGCTACAGTAGATGCTACCAGGGCCTGGTTCTCAGATAGGAGCACCTGCATTGCTCTCTGCCTGGGATTTGGGCCTCCTTTCAGGCCCTCAAACTGTCACGCTCTTTCTCACTTCAGGCCCTCAAAGAGGCTGTCCCCTCAGCCTGGCTCATTAACTTGCACAGGGAGCAGGATGAGATTGGCCATGAGGGCCCTTCTCCCGCCGACAAACAGAAGATCTAACTCAAGGTGGAAACTGCGCTGTGTGTGTGTGTGTGTGGTGGGAGAGGGGGAGCAGGCACAGTCACAGTTGGAGGTCCCTGGCCTGGCCGCTGACTGTAAGCCCATCCGGTCACCCGACAGCTGTACCTGCAGCTGTCCCAGGGACCCACCGGTGCACAGCTGGCGTCCGGGAGGCCAGGCCCCCAAAGCTGGCAGAAATGGTGTTGATTTCGATCTGTTTCAGAGCTGGGGAGCCATCGGCACTGCGCTGGAACATGTAGTCTGAGCGGTTCAGGCCCAGGAACACGGTCTGTGGGAAAACTGAAGGGTGAGGCCATGTGCCCAGGGGCTGACTCGAAGGAGCCAGCCACGGAGCACATGGGTGTTGTGAACTACGATTAGAGGCACAAACCAACACTCCCAACCCAGTGGGATCATCCTTGGTCAAACCAGGATCCGCTGCTGCCATGCACAACGGTCCCCAGAGGGGAGCAGGGAGAGGCAGATTTTCCCTGTACTCAGGGGCCAGGACAAATTCTAGTTAAAAAACCAAGTAAGGAAAAAGGGGCGGGGTGGGGGCAGGTGACCGGCTGGGTGTGGCTGGAATGGTTACCTGGGCAATGCCCTCCGTCAGGACTTGCTTGTGGATGTCAAAGAGACGAGCGGTGAAGTCGTCCCTTTTGATGGTGCTACAAGAAGAAACGAAGAACATTTTCTAGGCTCCGTGAGGAATGAAAGGTCCCAGAGCCCTACCACCATGCAGGGTGAATCCTCTGTGGGTCCCCTGGCCACAGCCTGAGCGCCCTCTCAGGTCTGGTAGGTAACAGAAATGAAGCACTCGGCTCTCCGGCCAGACGGCCAGGGTTCAAATCCCAGCTCTGCCAGCCACTACGAGGCAACCTTGGAGAACCACTCTACCTCTCTGTTTGCTCAGCTGTGAAATGAAGAGGGAAATAACTGCATTAGTCCACTGCACAGCTGCAGTGAGAGTGAATGACACAGTCCATACACAGGGTTCCAGAGTGTTTGATCACGCGAACTCCAAATGGTGGGTGGCGTTCACTGTTTACACTTGACCGGCTCTGTGGCGGGGAGCTTGCTGGGAAGCTTACTATGAACTCTGCAGATTCTCCCACCCTCGGGGGCCTCCCAGCACATGTCTCCTCCTCCTCCTCCCTGAATGTCCGCAGGTCTGAGACAGCAGTCGGGTCCTGTGCCTCAGCAAGATGTCTGGGGCCCACCCTCATGCCCTGGTTGTTCTCCCTCAGCCAGTCCTCACTGGGTGTAGTTCCCCAGGGAGCTCCCCAGTCTGGGTACGACCCGCCTGCTCTGTGCTCTCACAGCACGGCAGACCTCGCCTTGCGAACACTGCGCGCAGTTGCCATGTCCATTTTGTTTGTGTGATAAATGAGTGTCATCTCTCCCATTTGACTTTAAGCTGCAGGAGAGTGGGGGCCCTGCCTGTGCTGGCTTGTCATCGCCCAGGGTACTTCTGGGACAGGGTTCTCTGGAGCCTCATGAGGCAAGGTAAGAAGGAATCCACAGGAAATCGACACCACACTTGTTGCACCTGCACGCCTGCTCGAGCCTGGCTCCCGGTATCGAGGTCACCTCAATACCAGGACCCTGCAGCACATCAGCACAGGGCGGCCAAGTGGCTCAGGCCTGCCCGGAAGTCCTCGGCTCTGCTGCCAGCTTGTTCCCCAAGGGCAGTTCCCTTGGGGGTGCCTTTCCCAGCCTTTGGTGAAGAAGAGCCCCCAGTAGGGATGCTGGGACCCAGTTTGCCTTTTCTGAAGACTACTCTCCAGTCACAGACTCTTGGCTGCTGCTCTAACACTGTGCTCGGGGGCTCGTCTCCCATAGGAGCTAGGGCTCGTGTGTGTGTGTGTGTGTGTGTGTGTTAGAAGAGAGAGGAACAGCCGGCACAGTGGCTCAATAGGCTAATCCTCTGCCTTGCGGTGCCGGCACACCAGGTTCTAGTCCGGTCAGGGCGCCAGATTCTGTCCCGGTTGCCCCTCTTCCAGGCCAGCTCTCTGCTGTGGCCAGGGAGTGCAGTGGAGGATGGCCCAAGTGCTTGGGCCCTGCACCCCACGGGAGATCAGGAGAAGCACCTGGCTCCTGCCTTCGGATCAGCGTGGTGCGCCAGCCACAGCGTGCTGGCCGCAGCGGCCATTGGAGGATGAACCAACGGCAAAAGGAAGACCTTTCTCTCTGTCTCTCACTGTCCACTCTGCCTGTCAAAAAAAGAAAAAGGAAAAAGAAAAAAGAGAGAGGGACAGAGAAGGCTGGGGCTGCAGAGATAATCACAGCACTGGGTGAGAGGGCTTAAGCCAGGCTGCTTCTGTTTCCCACAATCCAGAATCGCAGGCACAAAGCTGGGCCCATCTGAAGAAAGACCTTGGGGGAAGGTGGTGGTAGGGCTCATCTGTCCATGACTCATGGGCTTCCAGCTCCAAGGCCATGGCTTCCAAACTTCTTATCATTAAAATCCTTTCTCAAGATTCTATCTTCGGCAAAAAAAAAAAAATAATAATAATAAAGAAAAAAATAATAAAATAAAGAAAAAAAATAAAAAAAAAGAATTAAAGGCAAACAATTATTTGTGCATCTACCATACATATTGTATATATATAATGTTTATGTATTTAACTCTAAAATAAAGAATTTGTTCATATTTAATTCTAAAATAAGGCAAGAAATTTCACTTGCCCCAGGATCTTAATAAAAAAAAAAGAAAGTTCTAGGGGCCAGCATCATGATTTTGCAGGTGAAGCTGTTGCCTGTGACAGTGGTTTGAATCCCCTGTGCTGCTCTACTTTCGATCCAGCTCCCTGATAAAGGCCTGGGAAAAGCAGCAGAAGATGGCCCAAGTGCTTGGGCTCCTGCCACCCATGTTGGAGACCTGGATGAATCTCCCGGCTCCTGGCTTCTGGCTTCAGCTTGGCTCAGCCCTGGCCGTTGCAGCCACTTGGAGAGTGATCCAGCAGATGGAAGATCTCTCTGTCTCCCTCTCTCTCTGTAACTCTGCCTTTCAAATAAATAAAAAAATCTTTTAAGAAAGAAAAAGCTCTAAAGAGACAGAGAGGGGTGGCTGGGGTGAGCCGTTTCAGAGGTGGTTCCCTAATTTGTGCCCAGTCTGCATCCTAAGCCCGAGGTGGTAAGAAAGACTCACTGCTTAGAAGAAGTAGAAAATCGACCTTAAACCAAACAATCTTCCCCACTTCCTGTTTTCTTCCAAAACGAGGCTGCCTTTCCACAATTCCAAGTGGGAGTTTCAGTCTTCAAGGCAGGAGGTCGTGGGTCAGGGAATCACAGAATGCCAGCAGGGGAGGGGACTATGGATTTGGGCCAAACTCCTTATTTTTCAGATGAAGAAACTGAGGCCTACAGAGGGAAGACACTTGCTCGAGGCTGTGTACGGAAGCAGTGGAGCCAGGATTAGAAGCCAGCTTTCCTGACTTCTAACACTTTTTGTTTCTCCTGGGGTCCCTGTCCTCACCCCTGCCCTCCCAAGTCAGCTGACACAGTTATACCTCATGGTTCCCCAACCTTTCTGCTCTCCACCCCCCCTGCCCCCGTGCCCCCTCCTCCAGGCCTCACCACGCAGTACCTGGACAGAGTTTGCTCCAGGAAGGCAGCGTTCTGGCTGACGGCATCTACTAGCAGGTTGAAGTCCATCTGCACAGCATAGGCCTGCTCCAGCAGGGCGCTGGGGACCAGTGAGGGGAAGAGCGTGAATGGGGCATAGCTCACCACCTGATCAAGGAGAGAGGAGGGCGGGGCAGAGCGCCTGTTGAACGGGCTGTTTTCCTGCGAACGTAACCCCATGGGAAGTCTGGCCTACGTTTACTGAGGACATATCAACTGTAGAATAGTGGTTATCTCTGGAGAAAAGGGTGAAAAAAGAGGGAGCTTCCAGATTCTATGACATTTTATCTCTATAGACTAAAAGACAGAATTGGGGCGGGTGTTTGGCACAGCGGTTAAGGCCCTGCTTGAGACGCTCACATTCTGTACTGGAGTGCCTGAGCTCAAGTCCGAGCCCTGCTTCCTGCTAATGTGCACCCTGGGAGGCAGCAAGTGAAGGTTCAGGTAGCTAGGTCCCTCCACCCATGTGCGAGACCTGGACTGAGTTATCAGCTCCTGGCTTTGGCTTGGCCTAGTACCGGCTGTTGTAGGCATTTGGGGAATGAACTAGAGTATAGGAGATCTATGTCTCTGTATCACCCTCTCTCTTTTAAAATAAAGCTAATTTCCAATATCATTGAATATAGACACAAAAATATTCAATAAAATACTAACAAATTGAGGGGCCAGCGCTGTGGCGTAGTGGGTAAAGCCTCCACCTGTGGTGTCAGCATCCCATGTGGGTGCTGGTTCAAGTCCCAGCTGTCCCACCTCTGATCCAGCTCTCTGCTGTGGCCTGGAAAGGCAGTGGAAGATGGCCCAGGTCCTTGGGGCCTTGCACCCACATGGGGGACCTGGAGGAGGCTCCTGGTTTCAGATTGGCTCAGCTCTGACAGTTGTGGCCATCTGGGGAGTGAATCAGTGGATAGAAGACATCTTTTTCTCTGACTCTGCCTCTCTGTAACTCTGCCTTTCAAATAAATAAATAAATAAATAAATCTTTAAAAAAAAAATACTAACAAATTGAATCCAGCAATGCAATAAGACGTATGTACTATGATCAAGCAGGATTTATTCTGGAAGTGCAAAATTGGGTTAACATTCAAAAATCAATTAAAGGAATTCAAGATAATAACAAACATTAAAAATTCTAAAAACAGCAAAGCAAAAATAAAAATAAAACAAAAGCCCCACAAAAATGACAGGGCACTTACTGAGTAGAAGATACTGTTTCATTTTGTTTATTTATTAATTTGAAAGGCAGAGTTACAGAGAAACAAAGGGAGAGACAGAGAGAGATCTTTCATCTACTGGCTCACTCCCCATTAGCTGCGATGGCCAGCGCTGGCCCAGGCCAAAGTCAGGAACCTAAGCTTCATCCAGGTCTCTCATATGGATATAGGGACCCAAGTATTGGCCTATTCTGCTGTTCTCTCAGGCACATTAGCAGGGAGCTGGATTGGAGGTGGAGCAGCCAGGACACAAACCAGCACCCATACGGATACCAGAGTTGTAGGCAGCAACTAAACCTGTTATACCACAATGCTGGCCCCAGGCACTGCTTTAAATACCGTACATGGGTTCATCATTTAACCCTGTAGAGAAGATAATAATATCATTCACACTTACTAGACAAAGGACCTGAGACAGAGAAGTTAAGTAATAGGTCCAAAATAATATTCAGCTGGTAGGTGGTACTGGGGTTTGAACCAGGATGGTTACACACACACACACACACACACACACATGACTCCTAGCTGTGTAAGAGCAAGCCCAGATCCCTCCCCATGTCAGGAGCTCACACCTTACTCCCCTTGCCCTCCAGTGTGTTACTGGTAGGGCTGAATCTAGAGTGAACTCTGGCCCCCTTAATGGAAGTCAGGGGTGAATCCCTGCCCCCATTCCAAAGCTAGAGATAGTAACTCGGGTTAACAGGCCTGGAGTTTGCTGCATCCTGGGTTCCTTGGACTTTGACATAGCCAGGAAACCCGAATACCATCTAGGCCACTGCTCCTAAAAGGAGAAAATGCATTCTGAGATTCCCAACAACAAGAGATCCTAAGAAGCCTCTGTGATTTGATTTAGGAAGCATTCCCGAGTTTAACCTGTAAGTTAATATCAGTTTGCCTTTATGGTAGTATGAGCTTCTGGTGTTAGAACTTGGCATTTATATATTTAAGCAACATAGTTATTTTGAATAGATAATATAAGCATATAGAAAATTCAAAAGACACATCAGGATACAGAGTGAGAAGTGTGCCTCCCTCCCTCCCATCCCGTCCTGGTTCTCCTCCCCAGAGGCAAAGGGCGTCCTTGTGTCTCACACATCCTTCCAGGTATCTTTATGCTGCTATCTGTGTCTGCAAATGCACTTCTCTTCATTTCACACACACAAGAGTCTATGCACACACTGTTCCACCCCTAGCTTTCCATACATTTAAAGCATTCTCATTCTTTTAAATGACTGCATAGTACCCTACTCCTTGGATACACGAGATCTGTTGAACACAGCCATCTATTGATTTTTTTTTTTTTACTATTACAATAAATGCTTCAATGAGTATCCTAGAATGCACATTCTGGGTATTTTGTATATGAGAAGGTCATAAACTCAGAATTTCTAAAAGTAGAGACGTTAGGTAATTAAAACAAAGTCATTCTAAATTCTGGTAGATAATTCCTAAGTTACCCCCCTCCGCCTCTGACACAGGAGGAAGGGTATTTGTAAGAGTACATTCTATTCAGCCTGCAGCCTTTCTGACTTAGAATTATTGCTGATTATGTAAGGAGTGACCTAATACCCCGAGTGCGTGTGTGAAGATTGCAGGGCCGTTCCCTGGCGCTCACACTCAGAACCCTGTCACCCCCAGCAAGTCCCAACCGGCCTGAAGCTCCCGAGGAGTCTTCTGCTCGGGCTTCCCTCTGCCCTTCTCGCCTCCACTGTCGGCCCAGCTGGACTCAGGGCCCACGGCACACAGCTGTTCTCCGAGAGTCACGGACTAAAGACTGACAGTCTCTTACTCTGGATAGAGACATGAGCACAGAATAACATTATTCTATGACTAGAAAAAAAATAGCATATGTGTGACAACAAAATTCTGCCTCAAAGTCCCGGCAGCTAAGAGGAATGATGGGAATTGTGTCAAAGTGAAGAACTGAATCTTAGCTAAAGGGGCAGCCAGGACTCTGCTCTAGCCATCTGTGGCCATGCAGGAAAGTGGACCAGAGTTGCCAGATGATCTAATTTGCAAAGAAAATTAGCTTTTTTCTTTTTTTTAATTTTGTGATTAAAAAAAAAAAAAACAAAACTGTTAGCAGGGCCAGCATTGTGGCAGAGTGGGTAAAGCCGCTGCCTACAATGTTGGCATCCGTTATGGGCACTGGTTCGAGACCAGGTTGTTCCACTTCTGATCCAGCTCCTCGTTAATGTGCCTGGGAAAGCATTGGAAGATGGCCCAAATGCTTGGGCCCCTGCACCCATGTGGGAGACCCTGAGGAAGCTCCTGGCTCCTGGCTTCAGCCTGGCCTAGCCCCGGCTGTTGCAGCCATATGAAGAATGAACCAGCACATGGACAATTTTTCTCTGTCTCCACCTCTTTCTCTGTATCTATTTCAAATAAATAAATAAATATTTTAAAAAAAATTGTTAGCCATGATGAAAAAAACTCAACAATGCTTGCCAGTGGGGAGGGAAACAGTGGGAGGAGGAAGGAAAACTCACTGTACACTGAATACCCTTTTGAATTCATGCTCTGTTCATATGTCACCTATTCCAAAAAATAAATTAACTCCTGAACCACTGCAGGAGCCAAATGTTTGCCTGCAACTGGCTGGCTGGCAGCCTGGATCCACAGGGTAAAGTTCACATTCCTCCTCTCGGCCATCTGACTTGGGCCTGCCTGATTTTCAGGGACATGCCCTGATTTTTAGCTGCATTCTCTTGAATAGTGTTTGCCGTCTCTTCCTTTCGGGCCTCTGCTATGCTGTTCCTTCCCCCACTTGTCCTTTAAGGTCCAGTTCAAACACTGCGGTCACTTCAGCCTTCCGGTCACAATGACTCGCTCCTCCCTACACAGCTTCCTGGAAGAGGCAGCAAAGCATGATGCTCGGAGCATGCAGCCAGGAGCCGAACTCCTTGGGCTTAAACTCTGGCTCTGCCAACTATCCACCATTTAAAAGACAGGCAAGTTACTTAGCCTCTCTGAGCTTTGGTTCCCTCATCTCTGTTGTGATGAGGCTTAAATGAGCCAGTGAGGGGCTAGTGTTGTGGCAAGGCCTGCAGCACCGCTGTCCCATATGGGCACCGGTTCGAGTCCCACCTGCTCCATTTCTGATCCAGCTCCCTGCTGATGCCCTGGGAAAGCAGTAGAAGATGGCCTGAGTGCTTGGGCCCCTGCACCCACTTAGGAGAGCAGGAAGACGCTCCTGGCTCCTGGCTTTGGCCTGACCCAGGCTCAGTGGCCATTTGGGGAGTGAACCAGTAATTAGATGATCTCTCTCTGTCTCTCTTATCTCTCTGTAATTCTGCCTTTCAAACGAATAAAAAACAAATCTTCAAAAAAAAAAAAAAAAAAAAAGTCAGTGATTCCAAAGCATTCAAAGAACAGTGCCTAGCACATAGTAAGTAACAAACGGAAGCTACTATAGCACAAAGCCGGCCTCTGCTTCCTCACAGAGCTGCCACTGGTGAATTTTTGTCTTGTGGAAAGTTCTCCAGCTAAGCCATGAAGCCAGGGCCCTTGGCCACTTCACCTCTCTGTCCTCAGGGCCTAAAATGGCCCAGTCTACAGCCAGCACCTGCCAGAGATCTGAAATGAAAGCCCATATGCACAGGCACGTTCACTTCCTGTCTCTTTCTCTTCATGAGGATTCTGAAGACTGTGCCTTTTCTACACCCCATTCACTCCCAGAGTTGGACTCTCACACAGTACTAGTGATTAGCAGAATAAATAAAATGCTCCTTCCTGCATTCCGAACGGCAGTTCACGAAGTCTGGGTTCACACTCCAGGCAATTCGATCCACAAAGCTAGAGGCAGCCCCGCCCCAGCACTAGCCTGGTCTCAGCAAACACTCACTGAGTTGGGACCTTCCAACAGGACCAGACTAGGTCCACACACACAAGGATAAAAACCAATATGGGTGGGTAAAAAGAAAGGCTTGCAGCTCTTTAGTTATTAATATGAATTCTTAAGGTAACACTGTTTGAAAAATAAAAAAGCAAAGCCCAGAAGAGCTTATAGAGCATGCTTCTCTGTGTAAAAAGTAGGGAAAGTAGAAAGGAATACATAATGTTTTCTTGTTATGAATAAACTCCCTGAGAGCACACAAGGATGTTAAAGCTCAAGTTGTCTTCAGAACAGAACAGAGTAACCAAGGGATGTGGAAGGGGGGATTAAGTGGTAAAGCCTTTTAACCTTTGCATTTTGAACCATGCAAATGTATTGCCTAATCACCAATTTAAAAGGTTGATTTTTTTTTAATTTTAAAAGATTTTTATTTATTTATTTGACAGGTAGAGTTATAGACAGTGAGAGGGAGAGACAGTGAAGAAAGGTCTTCCTTCCATTGGTTCACTCCCCAAATGGCCACAACAGCTGGAGCTGAATTGATCTGAGAGAGAGAGAGAGAGAGAGAGAGAGAGAGGCCTTCTGTCTACTGGTTTACTCCCTGTATGGCTGCAACGGCTGGAGCTGAATTGATCTGAAGCCAGGAGCCAGGAGTTTCCTCTGGGTCTCAAGCACTTGGACCATCTTCCACTGCTTTCCCAGGCCAAAAGCAGAGAGCTGGACTGGAAGAGGAGCAGCCAGGAATTGAACCGGAACTGCAGGCGGAGGCCTAGCTTACTACACCACAGTGCCGGTCCCTCAGGAACTCAGCAGTTCTACTTTTCTATATCAACCCTGGAGAAACACTGACAGCAGGTACCTAAACAGGCATGCACAGAAGGGAGCGTTCCCTGCAGTGATACTGTCATAAACACATTAGAGATCACCTAAATAGGTATCTGAAGGGGAAAGTGAAATGGTGATACATCCACACTTGGAATATTCTGCATCAGAGTGAAGCTGACCTTAACAGAAGGTGTTAGAAAGTATTCTAGCTGGCGTCGAGGCTCACTAGGCTAATCCTCCACCTTGCAGCGCCGGCACACCAGGTTCTAGTCCTGGTCAGGGCGCCGGATTCTGTCCCGGTTGCCCCTCTTCCAGGCCAGCTCTCTGCTGTGGCCAGGGAGTGCAGTGGAGGATGGCCCAAGTACTTGGACCCTGCACCCCATGGGAGACCAGGAGAAGTACCTGGCTCCTGCCATCGGATCAGCATGGTGCGCCGGCCGCAGTGCGCTGGCCGTGGTGGCCATTGGAGGGTGAACTAACGGCAAAGGAAGACCTTTCTCTCTGTCTCTCTCTCTCACTATCCACTTTGCCTGTCAAAAAAAAAAAAAAAAAAAGTATTCTAAGGCAGTTAAGTGAAAAACAAAACATGTCATAGGATAATAAATAGGGTCGAATTTGTTTTTTAAAAAACTATTCATTTTTGGGGCTGGCGCTGTGGCATAGTAGGTAAAGCCGCCACCAACAGTGCCAGCATCCCATAATCCCATATGGGCACTAGTTCAAGTCTTGGCTGTTCTACTTCCGGTCCAGCTCTCTGCTATGGCATGGGAAAACAGTAGAAGATGACCCAAGTCCTTGGGCCCCTGCACCTGCGTGGGAAGACCTGGAGGAAGCTCCTGGCTCTTGCTTCGGATTGGCACAGTTCTGGCAGTTGCAGCCATATGGGGAGTGAACTATTGGATGGAAGACCTCTCTCTCTCTCTCTCTCTCTCTCTCTCTGTCTGTCTCTCTCTGCCTCTCCTTCTCTCTCTGTGTAACTCTTTCAAATAAATACATAAACCTTTAAAAAAAACTATTCATTTCTATACTTATGTCATCTATATCCATAAAAGAAGAGAGAAAAACCTGAAAGGCTACATCAACAACCAGTTACAGTGAAGGAGTGTGATTAGGGGACTTAATAAATAATAGCTCCCTGGGCAAATGGCTTTATGTGAATTATCTTCTAATTCTCTTACCAATCTGATAAGGTAGGTCCTGTCATGATTCCTTTGAAGAAATGGCAAATAGAAAGAGGTTAAGTAACTTGCCTAATCAGACTTGAAATCCCAGATTTAAATTTGATTACTCTAAGACACTGTTTTTCACTTTACATACTTGTTGAGATCAATTTTAATTACTGGGGGGAAAAAAAAGCAAAAGAGATGTGTTCTCTGACCCGAAGGAGCTGGCCCCAGCCCGGCAGGGGCGAGGCGGTAGGCAAGGTCGGCGATGGATTAGGGCAGTGTGCTCAGTGGGCTGGGGCGGGGCCGGGGGCTTACGTCCGAGGAGGTGGGCTCCTGTGAGGTCCTCAGCAGCACCCCCTCAGCCAGGGCGCGGTCCACAGCCTGCTGAGCCAGCTCCTCCAGCTGCCGCTCATCCTGCAAGACGCTCCCCCAGCAGGTGGCCATCCCAACCTGGATGGAAGGATAGAGGAAATTGTGGTGACAGATGCCTGAGATGCAGCAACCATTGAAACTGCTGGTAGCTGCCCTCAAAGTGGTGGGACCCTGGCCTCTGTGGGAAGGGACAGTGTGGCACAGGGCAGTGAACACTGGCTAGTCCCAACTCTAACGTTCGTGTGCTCACAACAGGAGCTTGACAAAGCATTCCCAAGCCCCCCCCCCCCCTCTCTCTTTAAGATTTATTTATTTATTTGAAAGTCAGAGTTACACAGAGAGAGGAGAGGCAGAGAGAGAGAAGTCTTCCAACTGCTGGTTCACTCCCCAGATGGCCGCAACACCTGGAGCTGCGCCAATCTGAAGTCAGGAGCTTCCTCCAGATCTCCCACGCAGGTGCAGAGGCCCAAGGATTTGGGCCATCTTCTACTGCTTTCCCAGGCCATAGCAGAGAGCTGGATCAGAAGAGGAGCAGCCGGGACTAGAACCGGCGCCCCATAGGATGTCGGCACTTCAGGCCAGGGCGTTAACCTGCTGCGCCACAGCGCCGGCCCCAGCCCCGGCCCCTTTCTCTTGACCCTTCATACAACGGCATTAGTCTTACAGTAAGAAAACAGAGGCTCAGAAGCGGAATGACTTGCCCTGGGTAATAACTGGAACAGCGTGGCCACGAAGCCAAGTCTCTGGACTCCCAGCCCAGTGCTCTTGGTCAGAGTCACTAGTGTCATACGTGACTGGGTGAGCTCCTTCAGAGCTCAGATTCTCTACTTGTGAAACAGAGAGGATGGGGTAATCAGTGGTCTCCAAGCCTGGCTGAACATTCTGGGAGCTTGAGAAAGAACACAGACTTTTGGGACTTCCCTAGAGAGTCTTATTTAAGAAATCTGAGGGCAGGGAGAAATTGAGGCTCCATCTTTACTAAGCTTTGCTGGGTTGGGAACCACTGCAGTAGACTATTAATTTTCCTGCTAGCCCCAACAACTCAGGTCAGCAGATCTCAAATAAATTACATGGGAGGCAGGGAAGGAGCCCTTTGTGGAATACCAAAAATGCAGATAAGATGAACTCCTCCTTCATACTAACCAGGCATGAAGTCACTAGCAGGAAATGATTACATTCTATGTATGGACTTCTACCATCATGGCACCAAAGACAGAAAATATATATATATATATATATATATATATATATATATTTGACAGGCAGAGTTAGACAGTGAGAGAGAGAGAGACAGAGAGAAAGGTCTGCCTTTGCCGTTGGTTCACCCCCAAAATGGCTGCCACCCGGCACACTGTGCCAATCTGAAGCCAGGAGCCAGGTGCTTCCTCCAGGTCTCCCATGTGGGTGCAGGGCCCAAGCACTTGGGCCATCCTCCACTGCCTTCTCCGGCCACAGCAGAGAGCTGGACTGGAAGAGGAGCAACCAGGACAGAATCTGGCACCCCGACCGGGACTAGAACCCGGTGTGCTGGCGCCGCAGGTGGAGGATTAGCCAAGTGAGCCACAGCTCTGGCCGACAGAAAATATTTTTGAGAACTCACATCAGCAGGACAGCGTTAACTGAGGCCCAAGTGCCCAGTGTAACAGGAGGAAGAGTCTCACTGGTCGCTCAGACACACAGACGTGTACCAACTCACGTCTTGATATTCACTCATTTTGCAGCAGGTTTAAGACCCGGATGAAAATCTGGGAAAGCCAGTCATTCATTTGGTTCTCCCCAGTGGTCAATTAATCGTAAGAACAGAACGTGGCTCCTGGTCCTCAGATCAGTAGGAAAAGAGGGGAGACACCAGTATTCCTTTCCCCCCATGGTCCCTCTCTTGTCTGCTACCGACTAAGGAAGCAGTAGAACCCCCTGTTGGTGCTAAGTGATCAGGAAAGAAACCTGGGGAGAGAGGAGTCTGAGCTCTTGGTTAGAAGAGGAAAGGACTTGTGGAAAGTTAGTTTTCTAGGCTTATTGGCATTTAGTTTCCCCAGGAAAGGGGTCAGAGCTCCATGACATTGGTGGTGGTGGTAGGAGGGGGATCAGGAAAAGCATCTGGCCTAACTTGAAACACTATTAGAAAATCCCCCCTTTCTTGGGAGAGAGGGATTAGGGTGGCTTTCTTAAGTGAGCCCCTCAGAGCTTCCCTAGCCTACAGTTAAGGGGATTTTAAAGTGCAAGGACAGAAGAGAAAATCCAAAATGCATATTTTTCATCACATGCCAAAAATGGGATAGAGGAAAGGAGTGACAGGCCTAGGCCCTCCAGATGTCCCCTGGGGGTTACCCCTCAGTCCACCTTAGTATGGTGCTGGGTGTGGGGGAGTACCTGGGTTCTAATCTCTAAATAGGGGAGACCCCAGTCTCTTCACAGAGTCCCTTTATTTTTTATGCCGATTAGCCATTTTAAACTGACAAAAGAAATCCTGATCTAGCAGCAAAAAAAAAGAACATGGCTGCCTGGTTCAGTGGTTCCCAGGAACAGAGTCCGAGAACAGTAGGTAACCTCCGTCACACGAAGCTCTGTTCCCTTTTCCCCACGACCAGGCTGGTGCTAGACCAATTATGAAAGGCTGCCAGGCTCAGCACAATGTTTTGAAAGAACGACCACGTGATCTTAAGAGGGTCCTGACAGCATCCCTGTTGGGTAAGAGATAGAAGAGGGCACAGTTAAAAAAGAAAGAGGAGAAAGAAAACAGCTCTGTCATCATCAGGTCTGGGACTGAGTCCACAATAACTTGACTTCCCTGTAAATAAGGCTACTGCGTGAATCAAACGAGAACAGTCTGCGTGCAGTCTCTCAGCAGTGTCTGGAGCGCTATACGTGGGAGCTTGTACTGGCTTTGGCTGTACCCAGTGGATGACTCATCAGGGCTCAGCCTGATGGCTGCGCCAGGACAAGAACCAGGATTCTGACATCAGAGCCACGCGCTATGCTCCATGAAGCCCCATCACTTTACAACTCTGATTCCAACTGCTGGCTGCTGCTGGGCTTTGGGTCAGTGAGCAAAAATTGAGTGGCATCAAATGCCAGGCCCCTAGCTAGGGACCAGGGACACAAAGAAAGAAAGGACATAAAACTGATCACTAGGGGCCAGCATGGTGGCATACAGGGTAAAGTCGCCGCCTGCTGCTTCAAGTCCCGGCTGCTCCATTTCCGATCCAGCTCTCTGTTATGGCCTGGGAAAGCAGTGGAAGATGGCCCAAGTCCTTGGGTCCCTGCACCCGCGTGGGAGACCAGGAAGAAGCTCCTGGCTCCTGGCTTCAGATCAGCCCACCTCCAGCGGTTGCAGTCATTTGGGGAGTGAACCAGCAGATGGAAGACTCTCTCTCGCTCTCTCTTTCTCTCTTTCTGCCTCTGCCTCTCTGTAACTCTGACTTCCAAGTAAATAAATAAATCATCAAAAAAAAAAAAAAAAAAAGCAAAACTGCTCACTAGGGAACGCGCTAACTGGACTCCTGACTTTTTTCACTTTACGGTCTCAACCCTTCTTGTGGCTTTGTTTTGCTGATGGCACTCCTCTCTGTGTCTCAGAGTAGCACAGTCAATTGCATCCTGCAGGCACCTTCGTCCTGTAGGTGCTTCTTTCCCACCCCTCATTCCCCCCAGATCCCGTGGATTCTTCTACCAAGAGCACGCCGAGTTCCTTGACCCCAGCTGGCAGCCCGCCGGGCCCACCGTCACCTCTTCCTGCTCTTTCAGCAGACTCACCAGCCTCTGCCCGGTCAACCGGGGCGCGTGCGGGTTTCTCTTCAGAACTCTCCCCAGCACCCCGCCCGGAGCAGCCGTCCCTGCCCGCCGCCCCGGGCTCCTACAGCCCCCTGCCTTCTCCTGTGTCAGTGGGTACTGTTGGTCGTGATCCCTTCTCTGCCTAGCACTAGCGCCTCGTACCGTATTCAGAGAACTTTAATGAATGCATGATCCCCACAAGGAAATCCAGGCGAGGGCGCGGGCGAGGGCGCGGGCGAGGGCGAGGCGAGGTCAGTGCCTGCCCCGGCTGCGCAAAGGCACGGTCGCCTGCCCAGACCTGCCCTCCTGCCCCGGCGCGCGCGCTCTCACCCTGGACAAAGTCTGGTCCTAATCGCTCCCAGTTGTGTGTGTGTGTGTGGTGCTTTTTTGTTTAAAAAAAAAAAAAAATCAACTCTGGCTCTAGTCTCTCCCTGCGCTGTCGACACCGGCCCGATCTGGAAAATCTGGCATCAACATGCGCCAGCCCAACCCCCTCACTGGACGCCGACTTCCCCGTGCGGGCCACCGGCCTGAGCTCCAAGATCTCCCAGCCTCCAGAGTTCCAATCGCTCGCCAGACCCCTCCCTCGCAGCTTTCCTCCCGAGGAAACCTGACCCTTGCCGGCCGCCGTTGCCGAGCCCCAACCTACTCGTTCGTCGTCCCGCAGCGCACCGCACTCAGACTTCCTTGCGCCGTTACTCGCGCTCGGGGGAGGGCGGGGCCTCGGCGCCGCCAGTGCGCGTGCGCGGACCGCCCTGGCTGGGCTTAAAGAGCGGGGCGGGGCGGGAGGCCAGTGTCTGTGAAGCTGGACGGCGGCCGTAAAGGGGCAGTCCGAGTGAGGGTGGCCTTGGCTTTAGGGGTGCGTCTGCCGCACTCAGGCTCACGGAGGCCGTGGGAAGGAGGGGAGGGGGACAGGCTTGGCTGGCGGGAAGCGCGGGTGTGCAGAGCTCGCAGGGCGTCAGATGCCAACGTCCAATGTGAGACTGGCCCGCTGAGGTGGAGTAGTCACCAACTTGGGGACACACAGTTGGTAGAGGTGTTCTTGGTAATAGAGGCCCCAGAAAGGGGCAGAGACTGGCCCAGGGCCCCATTGCGTGTTGGGGACTGAGGCAACATTGGAACCCAGCCAGGTCCCGGGGAAAGGGGGAACTCTGGTTTTGTTTTTGTTTTGTTTTTTCTTACTAGGACAGCAGCAGGGAAGGCCTTAGAGAGCAGCTTCATTTTCCCATGCATTTTGAAATAAGGGCCGTTTGAGCCAGTGTTTCTCAACATTTTCAATCCCACCTGCATCAGGAGCTGGGGTTTGTTTTAAAGACGCAGATTCATGACCTCTACCCCCCCACACCACCACCATTCCTTGACAGTCCCAGTGCTTTAACAGTTTTCCTGCGTTCCATGGAATTGTTTGCCAACCAAAGCACCTGATGTGAACTTGAGTTAAATTCTATCAGTGCAGGCCTGGGGAGTTAGCCTTGATTAAGACCCAGCCCGTGCTTTCAGTTTCATTAAGGGGGTTAAACAGTGCTTTACTGGAGGAATTGGGGAAGGCTTTGAGGGTCTAAAGAAGGGTGGGAACGCACAGGCAGTGAGGGAGGCGGAGTGCAGGGGAGAGTCTGGGGTGGGGGTTGGCTGTTCCAAGTAGAAGGGGGAAAAAGCGAAGGCATAGGCACCGTGCTCAGGGTGAGGCAGATTGTCATAGTAACGAGGATGGCCGGGGGCTTGGAGCTCAGTCTTGGACAGGTGTCCTTGGGTGTCAGGTCAAGGAGTTCAGCTATCCAATGGGCAGTGGGAGGGACATGGCAGTTGTGTGTTCACGGGCCAGGGAGAGGTCTCACGAGTTAAGATGTGAGACGATGAGGCATGAGACAGGGCAGTGACTGTGGAGGTGGTGAGAAGGGCACAGATTGAAGGGAGATTTAGGAGGGAGAGCCAGGACATCGCAAGTCAGTAACTCAATCCAAGACCGAGATCTTCCAATTTCTTATGTAAAGTGTGTACATTCTCTGACTAGAGCAGGCTGAGCCCTGATCTTTGTGTGGTGGAAGGGGGAGGTGGGGGTAGCAGAATAGTGTTGTCTGAAACCTTTCCCCCGTCTGCTCTGTATCCATGGGGGATATGAAGCAGCAGTTATAATGGGCCCTACAAGGCAGGAAAGGGTCGCTGTGTTAATGAGAAACAAAGGAAGCTATTTCTATCACAGATGAAGTTCAAAATCAAAACCATGACCCAGGGTTCTCTGTGCAGGTTCCCCTCTTCCAAGACAGGTGCTGAATGACACATGTCAGGTGTCTGGTGGGATTTGTGGAGGATTTCCGACTGTAACTGCCCTTTGGTTGAGTCCTCTCACCTGACATCAGGTAAGGTGTCCTTATTCCCGTCTTATGGGTGTGGCAGCCAAGGCTCAGGAGTTCTGGGACTTGTTCCAGGTGATCCGGTTTGTGGTGGCCCTGGGAGTGAAGGGCTCTTGGCCGGGGTCTCCAGTGAGGTGTTTACCTTTCCTGATCCCCGAGTCCTGGCATCATTCAGGTGTTTCCAATTCAGATACCACCCTGTGGGCCAGCTTGTGTCACATTATCCTGTCTGTCCTCCACTTTGCAGTTGTCTATCTGAAATGATTGCTTGTGTGTGTTGTGGGCCCCCTGCTAGACTGTGAGTGCTGTGGACAGTAAGGACAGTAGCCCAGTGGTCTTGCCCACCACTTTACCTCCAGCACCCTGCATGGTGCCTGCCACATAGTACGTTTTCAATAATGTGTATTGAGTGATAGAAATCAGCTGGGGAAGGAGAAGGACGTCCACAGTTAGTGAAAGCTTAGGATACTCTTGCTATTTCTCACAAACTACCTTCCCTTAGAAGTCTTTCAAGGTCAGTGCTTTATCTGCACTGGACGATTAAGAAAGCCTGCTACATGGGGTCGTATCAGTGGTTTGTTCCTTTTGAGCTGTAGACTCCTTTGAGAATCCTCATTAGACACAAACTTGCATCCACCACATAGAGGGAGTCACCTCCTCAGGCCGAGAAACCCAGGGTTAGGGGACTTGCCCAGTCTTCGCTTGTTCTTCACTCCCTAGCTGGAGTGGACTACGGGGAACCTAGAGAAGATTCTGGAGCCAAGGGAGGTAGTGAAGCCCCAAGCATTTGGTGTCTCAGATCTGAGTTTAAATCCTAACTTCACAACCTAGCAGTGTGACTACGGGCAAGTCATCTTACCCCGAATCCCACTTTCCTCACTTCCAAAATGGAATCTTTTTTTTTTTTTAACTACCTTTTATTGGTCTGGTCACTAAGTGCCAGGTTCTTGGCTGATGACTTTATGGTTATTGTCTTTTTAATTTTAAGAAATGTATTTTTGAAAGTCAGAGACAGATCTTCCATCTGCTAGTTCACTCCCCCAAAGGCCTGCAACAGCCTAAGCTGGGCCACGTCAAAGCCAGGAGCCAGAAACTTGGTAGCAAGGACTCAAGTACTCGAGCCATCACCTGCTGTCTCCCAGGATGCAATGGAATTGAAGTAGAGCCGGGACTTGAACACAGGCACTCTGATGAGGGATACAGGTGGCTTAACCAGCATCTTAACTGCTTTGCCAAACACCTGCCCCTCATTCCCTGTTTACTTCAGTGCTATGAGGTCAGTGCCGTATGGTTTCCATTTTACAGCGGGGGAGCTGGAGGCTGGACGAGTGGCCCTGACCCGGCAAAGATCACACAGCTCTGCCTCGTTAGCCATCGTGCTCCCCTGCAGGCAGGCACTTTGGGGTGTGCCGTGGGCTCAGGCTTCCCAAAGCCGACTTTTGTATCTTTCACAGTCTCTGCTATTGTGGGAACATTGGAGATATAATTAGGTGAGAAAGGGCAAACAGAGATGCTCTGCAGTGTGAGTGGAGCCCGTCCCTTAGCTCTGTCTCTTGCCTTTCCCTGTGGGGGCCGTCTCCAAGTCTGGACTGTGCCTTTTGATTGGGACACCTTTGTCAGTGCCAGTCTCTGCACATGGCTGCTGCCCCTTTTTAGCAGTGACATCATCCCACCTGGCATCGTTTACGAGGTGGTCTCCCCCCTGGCGGGCAGCCACTGCTCTGGCCATTCACAGTGGGATTTCCTCAGTCTCCTAGCCCCTTGCACAGGCCTGGCCCAGCACTGCTGCTCAGGAAGTGCCTGTGGGATCAAAGCGAGGACTCTCCCTATGTGGAGGATTTACTGTGTGCCAGGCCTGTCCCTGACCCTTTGTGTTACCTCGTTTATACCCCACCCTAATCCTGGGAGGCAGAAGTTGCTGAAGAAATGGGCTCAGAGAAGGTGGGCTTTGCCTTGGGCCCACTAGCCGTGATTGATGGACCAGGGCCTGGGCTGTCACAGGGCAGACACACTTCTCGGCTCCCAGGATCCTCTGAGAACTCCTGTGGGGCAAGTTTCTAGTCCAGCCCTCATTCATGAAGCAACAGAAGCCCAGAAAGGAGAGATGAGTTACTGCCAATCCCTCCTCTGCCTGGCACTTAGCCGCTTACGGGTAAATGGGGTCTGATTTTACCAATACACCACCCAGGTAGCACAGTACCTAATCCAGCTTGCTCACTAAATACTTTAAAATTTTATTTAGGAAAACATTAAAAATTATCATTAAAATTAGGATAACGAACACCACATACTTACCATCCAGCTTGGGAAATAAAACATTGCTCATAAAATGGAAGATGAAATCTTTTCATTCGCAGCAATATGGATGGAACTAGAGGTCATGACGTTAAATAAGCCAAGCACCAAAAGACAGTGCGGCATGATCTCACTCGTGTGGAGTCTAAGGAAAGGTGACTTCACAGAAGTTCCAAGTAAAGTGGTGATTACCAGAGGCTGGGGAGGGAGGGGGAAAGGCTGATTAATGGGCGCTAGGTTATAGCAAAAGAGGAGTGAGTAGTTCTGGGGTTCACTTTCACACAGACTATAAATAATGCACTACATATTTCTCTATTTAAGAAAAGCAAGACTGGCGCCGTGGCTCACTAGGCTAATCTTCCACCTGCGGCGCCAGCAACCTTGTTCTAGTCCCAGTCGGGGCGCCGGATTCTGTCCCAGTTGCTCTTCTTCCTGTCCAGCTCTCTGCTGTGGCCCGGGAAGGCAGTGAAGGATGGCCCAACTGCTTGGGCCCTGTACCCGCATGGGAGACCAGGAGAAGCACCTGGCTCCTGGCTTTGGATCAGCATAGCACACTGGCCACAGTGGCCATTGAGGGGTGAACCAATGGAAAAGGAAGACCTTTCTCTCTGTCTCTCTCACTGTCCACTCTGCCTCAGCCTGTCAAAAAAAAAAAAAAAAAAAAAAAAAAGAAAGAAAGAAAGAAAGAAAAAAAGAAAAGCAAGCTAGGGGCCAGTGTTGTGGTCCAGTGGGTTAAGTTTTTCAGGACAGAGCTGGGGAATTGCTATACTCGTTGGGTTGGTTTCCCGGCTTAACCTTTTGAGTCTCTCTGCCATTCACCTCCCCAGCTAGCTACTGTGACCACAAGGACAAAGAGCCACAGTCTACCCTGACCACCTACTCTGCCTTGCCTCGAGTTGGTCTCAGAACAGGTGTTCTTCCTGCGTTCTCTACTCCAGCAGGTTGGGCTAAGTGCCCCTCCCCAGGAACCCCACTGTATCAGTCCTTACTAACCGTGCTTCCCTGAGACTCCTGAACCCCGGGAGCAGGCCCAGTAGCAGTGCCAGTCTGGGAGGCCTTAGAGAGCATTGAACTGAACTGAACAAAGGGCTGACCCAGGCTGGGGCAAGTCCATCGTGGTCCTGAGACCTCGCCTGGGCTTTGGCACAGGATTTGAGAGGTAGGATAGTTGTGCTCGTACAAGATCCTGGACTTCCCTCCTGCGTGTTGGACCCACTAGAACTTCTCTTCTGGGGATGCTGGCTGCCCTGGGCACTGTCTCAGATTCTGTCCACAGAGTGGCAAACCCAACTCTCCCAGCCCCCATAGCCACTGGCTCATGTGTTCACACTGTTGGCCTCCGACCCAAGTGCGTTGTCTTACTTGTTTCTCTCAACTGTTCATTTTACAGAGAAGGAACCCAAAGCTCAGGGTCACTGAGCATGTGAGTGACAGAGCAGGGATTTGAGGAGCCTTCCTAACGTGAGCCAGGCCCTGCCTAGTCCCTACAATTGCCTGGCCTTAAAAGATGCACTGCCCGCTCTTTAGAAGAAGATAATACCATCGCCGAACATTTGCACAGGGCTTGTCACAGGTCAGACACAGGCTCAGCTGGTTGCCTATATTATTTCATTAAATCCAATGGGAGCTTGTTTATGCCCATTTTCTGGTGGGAACTGAAGCTCAGAGGGAGAGAGAGATGCCTTTGAGGTCATATAGCAGGTTGAACAGTCTGACCCTCTTAGTCTATCTTTTCCCCAGACATCCTGTTTGCCTCCTGCCTCCTCCATACTCTGGCCTCCCAGACCCACTCCCCCGCTACCATTCTTGCTCTTCCCTTACCCCAGGATGGGGCTCTACCCCCCTTTTAAAAAGGTTTTATCTATTTGCATTTTATTTGAGTGACATATAAACACAAAGATCGTCTATCTGCTGGTCCGCTGCTCAGATGCTCACAACAGCCAGATCTGGGCCAGGCTGAAGTCAGGACCACAAAACTCTGTATTTTCTTTTTCTTTTTTTTTTTTTTTTTTTTTTTTTTTTGATAGGGAGAGTGGACAGTGAGAGAGAGAGACAGAAAGATCTTCCTTTGCCGTTGGTTCACCCTCCAATGGCTGCCGTGCTGATCCAATGGCAGGAGCCAGGTACTTCTCCTGGTCTCCCATGGGGTGCAGGGCCCAAGCACTTGGGCCATCCTCCACTGTACTCCCTGGCCACAGCAGAGAGCCGGCCTGGAAGAGGGGCAACCGGGACAGAATCCGGCGCCCTGACCGGGACTAGAACCCGGTGTGCCGGCGCCGCAAGGCAGAGGATTAGCCTAGTGAGCCGCGGCACCGGCCAGGAGCACAAAACTCAATCTGGGTCTTCCACGTAAGTGGCAAGGACCTAAGTACTTGAGCCATCACCTCCTTCCTCTCTGGGTGTGCTTTAACAGGAAGCTTGATCAGAAGACGAGGAGCCAGGACTTGAACCAGACACTGCACTATGGAATGCAGATATTCCAAGCAGTATTTTAACATTTGTGCCAAACATCTGTTGCTCCCACCCCTTTCATATTCTTGACATATTTTGGAGCATGGCATTGGGCCAAACTCTGAATAGTAACTGTAGGGATATGCCTCCTAACCCTAGGGTGTCCGTTAGTCCTTCTTGACTCTTCTAGCTGCCTGGGCAGTATAGGAGAGACCCACCACCCAGTCCCGTCCCTACCTGTGGTGGCCTACCTGAGCATGTGTAGCCCATGCTGTGTAGAGGACTGAGCCAGCAATACTCCGATTCCTAGCAGGAAGGCCAGTGCATAGGAGGTGGAGGCAGGACTGGGCCTCTTGACAGTAGTTCTGGAAGCTGATATGAGCAGCAGCAGCTGTTGGCATTTTCTGGGCTCTAAGAATAGCATAGGCTGAAGAGTTGGAGGTGGGGACAGGGAAGAGGACTGGAGTCTGTGTCCACGGCCCCTATTCCCTGCACCCCTGTTTGGCCTGGAAGCAAGAAGGCCTACCTTCTCGCTTGCCGTTGGCTCTGGAATGGTGTCTGCCACAGGGCTGTAGGCAAGAGCAGGTCCGTGGGACCCAGACCCAGACTGTCAACCTTGGGCCGGAGGTAGTAATTCCACACCCTAGGGCCCAGCCCTCACCCAGGACCCTGACCTCTGGCACAGAGTAGGGACTTGTGTTGTCAAGGATTGTGCTGAAAGCTTAAATTCATTTAGCAGACATGTCACAAGTGGGTTCTACGTACATGTGATTCAAAAGATAGAGAAGGGTAAGCAAAAGGAAAAATTCTGTGTGTCTGCACCGGCCCCAGCCTCGAGGGCCTTTCCACCATGCTCTGTCCACAGCTGAACACCTCAGTGCAGATCCTGGCTGGCTCCCATGTCACGCAGGTGATGGCATGGCCCAGGCGTTGTTCTCCTCACTTTATGTTATGTAATGACCTGTCGGGAAATAACTGGTTTACTGACTCTCCACTAGTGCCAGGCTTTATTCTGAGCACTTCAGGGGCTCGAACTCATAGATTCTACACCTCAGCCCAGTGAGGAAGGTACTGTTTATGGATCCCCCCTGGGAAGGGGTTAAGTAATTTTCCGAGATTTCCCAGCTGGTCATCGACTGAGCCAGGATTCAAATCCAGGCAGTCTAACTTAGCTAAGGTGTTATCACTGCTCTCTGCTGCCTCCCTCTCCCTCAGGGCCCCAGGGCAAAATGTATATGCACACTTACCACATGCCAGGCCGAGGCTAGGATGCAGCAGAGTATTAGGAAGCCCCTGTCTCTGCCCTTGCGCAGCTGGCATCTCACTGCTGTGTCTGTTAGTTGAGGCAACAGGAGGAGGACCCACCCATGTCACCCACATGCACACACACACACACACACACACACCCCAGCCGCTGCTGGTTCTATACCCGTGAGTCCCATGGGCCCACACACACACTGGCCGCTGCTGGTCCTGTACCCATGAGTCCTGTGGATGCACAGCCTCTGAGCCAGAAGGCTTGAGAGCCCAGAGTTCTTGGTGGGAGCAAAGGGGTCCAGACAAAAGTGGGTGGCGCTGAGAGATCACCATGTGGCCCTCATGAGCCTCATCACCTGCCCCCTGGGATCCATTTCAGTGGGGTTGGCAGGGGGATGTCTCTAATCCTGGGCCCAACCATTGTTTGAAGTTTGGAACAATTGAAGGGCAAGGGAGCTATAGATAGGCTCACAGCTGCTGTCACCTGTCCCTGCCTGGGCACTGGGCCCAAGCATTGTCTCCCTAGAGTTACTCTTAGCAGTGAGGGCCCACTGGAGGTGGGAGGCTGGCCAGAGAGATAGTCTAAGAGAAATAGAGTCTCAGAGGGCAGAGGGACAACTTACCCCCAAAAGATCAAGACCCTTGAGAGAGATAAGAGTCCCACCAAGTGTTGGAAACACTGAGACTGGTTGGGGGTGTGGGTGGAGACAGAGCTGTCAGCACAACGAGGATCTAAACCAAAGCTTGAACTCAAACAGCAGGTGCCGGGGCCCAGGACCCCAGGTCCTGCACCAGTTCCCCCTCCCATCCTGCCAGGACAGCTGCAATGCACTTTCTCTCGGAACGGGTGCATTCAAAGCCCCTCTGGGCTGGTCTCAGGTGCCCTCTTGAGTGCTCTGTGAGCCCCTGGGGTCTTTAGAAGCAAGAGGTTGTGCTGGTGGATCTAGCATATGTGGCCTTGAGCAAGGACCTGCCTCTCCCCCTGTGCCTCAGTTTACCCGACTGTTCAGTGAGAGATTTGGTTTGTGTGATTACTCGAGGGCCCTTCCCCCTGCTCCAGCTGTAGCTGAGGCCACAGTCCCCTCCTTTGTTTGCCCTTTGTGAGGATGGGGGACAGCTGGTTCCCCTGCCCTCCCCCGTAACCTTTCATCCATAAATCCATGCTGAGGCATCTCTGCTCCGGATAAACAGCTCTGATGCCTTTTGGATGCCCTCATCCTATTTTCTGCTGGAAGCCTCAGAGCCGGGGCCTACTCGGGTGTTCTGCAGCTGCCCAGGGCCCCAGGAGGGGAGAAACCTGGGGCAAGCAGGGCCCCAGCCACCCCCAGGGTGCCAGGATGGTGGGCCCCTCTTTGGGCCTCACCATCTCACACGTGGCTGTCAAGGCGGCCTCCTCCTGAGAAAGTCTTCCTGCCACCGGTTCTCGCCTCTTCAGCCACCCTCCACACCAGCTGCCACCAGGATCTGAGAAGCACATAAATCTGACCACACTGTCAGATCCCCTTGCTCAGAGCTCTTTGATGAAAAAATAAATAAAAATGCCTTTGATGGTGCCCCAGCTCCTGCAGGGTGGAGCTCAAGTCCTAATCTGGTGTCCGAAGCCCTTCGGAGTCCAGCCCCAATTGTGCAGGTCAAGCTCACCTCCCTCCATGCCTCTGGGCCCGGCCTCAGCCAGGGTGGCAGGTCAGGCTGCCTTCTTTCCCTCTCGTTTTGGACTTGTGGTCCATTCTCTCCATCCTCTGCCCCTACCTCCAGTGCATCCACCTGTCCAGCCCATCCTCTTTCACCTGGAGAACCACAGCAACCTCTTCATTGCTCCTCGGCTGTCTCTTCAGCCCCTCTCAGTCTGTTCGCTACATGGCAGCCAGAGTGGTGATTATTAAACTTGGGGTCACTTCCTGTCCTGCCTTGACAGGTTCCCACTGCACCTGCAGTCAAAGCTAGCACCCCTTTCAAGCCCTCCTAGACTCTGAATGTTCGTGCCTGTCTGACATCGTCTAGTGAAACTGTTCTTGTTCACAGGGACAGTGCCACAAATGTCCCAAGCTGTTTTCTCCTTTAGGGTTTTTGTATTTTCTGTTCCTCCTGCTGGCTCTGAATCCTGGCCTCACCTTAAATGGCATCTCTTCAGAGGGGGCACTCCCTGGCCACCCCCGTAACCCTCCAGAGTTTTGCTCTATTTCCTTCCTAGCACCTGTCACATTCTTTGTCTTCAAAAACATATTTGCTTGTTTGTTTTTTTTTTGCCTCCCAGGGGATTGTCAGTGCTATGAATGAAGGGACTTTATTGTCACGCCCTCATCTTTGGCAGTCTGGGTGTCAAACTTGGCTTTTATCCTCCAAACTCCTCCATTCCAACCTCTCCCTTGAGTATCTCTCCTTTCCTGAACCGTGAGCAACCCTAGCTTCAGTCCTGGATGCAGAAGTGTGTGGAGTGGAATTCACGTGTTCCTCCTGCTGCAGTAGCATATTTTTTTCTTTTTTCTTTTCTTTTTTTTTTTTTTTTGACAGAGTGGATAGTGAGAGAGAGAGACAGAGAGAAAGGAGAGAGAAAGGTCTTCCTTTGCCATTGGTTCACCCTCCAATGGCCACGACTGGCGCGCTGCGGCCGGCACACCGCGCTGATCCGAAGGCAGGAGCCAGGTGCTTCTCCTGGTCTCCCATGCAGGTGCAGGGCCCAAGCACTTGGGCCATCCTCCATGCAGTAGCATTTGCACAGAGTTCTGCCTTGTCTGTACCCAAAGAAGGAATCCCAGGCCCTGGGGTATATTGGTGGCAGACATACATACAAGGGTGTTCCAAAAAGTTCATGGAAAAATGGAATTAGGGGTGGGCATTTAGCACAGTGGTTAAGAAACTGGTTAGGTCATTCTCATTCCATGCCACAGTGCCTGGGTTTGAGTCCCAACTCTGCTCCAGATTCCAGCTTCTTGCTAATGCACACCCTGGGAGGCATCGGGGATGGCTCAAGTGATTGTGTCATGTGGGAGACCTGGTCACTAGACCTGGACTGAGTTCTTCACTTTTGGCTTTGGCCCCAGCTGGGGACTGTTGCAGGCATCTGGGGAATAAACCAGTAGATGGCAGCTTGCTCTCTCTTTATCATTCTTTCTCTTGCTACTTCTCAAATAAGAGAAATAATTAAAAGAGAGAGAGAAAAAATTGGAAGGCCAGTGTTTTGGCACAGTAGGTTAAAGTTGTGCCACAGGTTAAAGGAGACCTGGATGAGGCTCCTGGCTTCATCCTGGCCCAGCCACACCTGTTGCCATCTGGGGAGTGAACCAGTGGATGGAGATCTGTGTGTGTCTGTATGCGCATGTGCCTCCCTTTCTATGTATACTTCTGCCTTTCAAATAAATATCTCTTAAATTCGCACTTGTGCCAACATCCCATATCTAGTGCCAGTTCGAGTCTGTGCTATTCCACTTTTTATCTAGCTTCCTGCTAATGTGCCTGGGAAGGCAGCAGAAGATAGCTCAAGTGCTTGAACTCCTACTGCCCATGTGGGAGATGTGGAGGGAGTTCCTGGCTCCAGCTGTGGCCTAACCCAGCCCTGGCTGTTACAGCTATTTGGGGAGTAAAATAGTGATGGAAGATACCCTGTTCATTTTCTCTGTCACTCTGCTTTTCAAATAAATCAATGTCTTATAAAATGGAATTGAGGGGCTGGCGTAGTGGCTCACTAGCTTAATCCTCCGCCTTCGGCGCCGGCATCCCATATGGGCCCCAGGTTCTAGCCCTGGATGCTCCTCTTCCAGTCCAGCTCTCTGCTGTGGTCTGGGAAGGCAGTGGAGGATGGCCCGAGTGCTTGGGCGCCTGCACCCGCGTGGGAGACCAGGAAAGAAGCTCCTGGCTCCTGGTTCCTGATCAGCGTAGTTCCAGCCGTGGCGGTCATTTGGGGAGTGAACCAACAGAGGGAAAACCTTTCTCTGTCTCTCTCGCTGTCTGTAACTCTGTCAAATAAATAAAAATCTTTAAAAAAATGGAACTGAAAGACATTTATTTTGATACAAAAATTTTGAACTCATACATACTTTTTCTATATTATACATTTAAAAATTTATTTTTATTTTCTTTGAAAGGGAAACAGAGATCTTCCTTCTACTCCCCAAATATCTGCAACAGATGGGCTGGGCTGGTCCAAAGCCAGGAGTCCAAAACCCAATCCAGGTCTCCTACATGGGTAGCAGAGACCGAGTACTTGAGCCATCATCTGCTTTGTCCCAGGATGTGCACTAGAGGGAACTGGAACCTAGGCTCTTTGATGTGGGATGCAGGTGATCCAAGCAGCATCTGAACTGTACCAAGTGCCTACCCCATAATATGCATTTTTCAGTAACTTCTTGTAGACCCCTTATATGTACAGATTTAAAAAACTTGCACCAAAATCTTTTAATTCCATTTTCCATACACTAATTGAAGCTCCTTCATATTTGCAGCTGCATTCTGAAAATCTGGGATTTCAGAGGCCAGTCTGTCTACAGCCTCCAGCCCTGCAAACCTGCCTGGCGCTGCTTGGTGTTGGCAGGCTCACTGTTCTCCAAGGCAGCCTCTCCCACTGCTGGCTGGCCCAGAGCTTGAAAAAATCCTCCTTTGTGTTGCATCCAATCTCTGCTTCCTTGTCCCTGTCCTTTGGTCTTCTCTTGAGGCCACATGGATCACAAAGGCTTCCTCTGCGGTGGGACAGCTCTGCAGGTATTTAAAGTCGGTCCCTAAGGTTCTTAGAGGTTATAGTCACTGTGCATCTCTGAGGGCACTGAGTTTCCTCTTCACCCTGTTTATCTGTGGGCTCATCTCAGCAGTAGTGGAAGTTAACCTATAGGGCAGTTCCAGACCCAATTTTTTGGGGGGAGGTGATATCTCAGCCCCAGGTTTCTATACTGGGTAATTTTGGAAATCAGACCCACATTATGTTTGGAATAGGCAAGGCTTGTTAGAAGCTCTGATTCTTCAGGGCAAAAGTCCTGAAGGAGCCAGCGCTATGGCATAGCAGGTAAAGTCACTGTCTGCAGTGCTGGCATCCCATATGGGCGTGCGTCAGTTCAAGTCCTGGCTGCTCCACTTCCAATCCAGCTCTCTGCTATGGCCTGGGAAAGCAATGGAAGACAGATCAAGTCCTTGGGCCCCTGTACCCACATGGGAGACCTGGAGGAAGCTTCTGGCTTCAGATCAGCCCAGCTCCAGCTGTTGTAGCCATCTGGGGAGTGAACCAGCAGATGGAAGACTCTCCCTCCCTCTCTTCCTTTCTTTTCTTTTTTTCTTTTTCTTTTCTTTTTTCTTTCTTTTTTTTTTTTTTTTTGACAGAGTGGACAGTGAGAGAGACAGAGAGAAAGGTCTTCCTTTGCCGTTGGTTCACCCTCCAATGGCCACCGTGGCTGGCGCGCTGCGGCCAGCGTACCACACTGATTCGATGGCAGGAGCCAGGTACTTATCCTGGTCTCCCATGGGGTGCAGGGCCCAAGTACCTGGGCCATCCTCCACTGTACTCCCTGGCCACAGCAGAGAGCTGGCCTGGAAGAGGGGCAACCGGGACAGACTCCGACGCCCCGACCGGGACTAGAACCCTGTGTGCCGGCGCCGCAAGGCGGAGGATTAGCCTAGCGAGCTGCGGCGCCAGCCCCCCTCTCCCTTTCTCTCTCTCTCTCTCTCTCTCTCTCTCTGCATAGCTCTGACTTTCAAATAAATAAATAAATAAATAGATCTTTAAAAAAAAAAAAAAAGCCCTGAAGTATGAGCACCTATGGACCCTGTGGGCTGCTGATAAATTACTCAAACCCAGCTACCCAGCTTCTGGCCCAACAGAAAGATTAAACCCTGTTATCTGTCTGCCCATCTATTATCCATCCATCCATCCATCTTTGACTTTCTATCTAGGGACTTACTGACTTTCTAGTAGTTGAAGCAGGCACTTTGCAGGACACTAAGGATGTAGACCAAGGGCCAACCCTGTAGAGCCCTGTGGAAAGAAACAATAATGTTCTCACAAATATAATGTTGAGAGAATAAAGGGACATGTTTTGAGAGCAGAAATCATCTGTAAGGGTAGAAGTTGGGATTGGTTTACCCTGGGGGAGGGGTATTATCTGAAAGAGGACCGGAGGAGGATCATCTTTTGTGAACACGCTATGTGAAAATTGATAAGAGTGTGAAGATATTCACCACAGCCCTGAGGGCAGACTGGAAATAATCGGAATGCCCCCCAGGGGCCTGTATCATTTCATAACGTGGGGAATTCCTGCAGGGTTAATTCTTGCAGAGGTCTGCGTGTTTGTAATGTTGTCACATTTGGCAGTGCATCTCTTTCTTTACAGCTTTCACATAGCTCACACACTGTAAGCTTACCCGTGTTACATGCATAGCTGCAAACATCCTATATGGCACGCACACTCGTGCAACCCCGCTCGGCCCCATGCCTGAGCATTTTCCTGTCTTGCGGAGGTGTGGTCATCACCCAGTTCTGTAGCCGTGGGCCAGTTTCGCCTGCTCTGAGCTGTAGGTGATTGCAAATGTATCGTTGGAATGATGTCTGTGTAGCTTTCCTGCTCCCCTCCCCGCCAGCATGTTTGGAATGGGTGGCCCCTGGGCCCTGTGGAACGTCTGCTTGGAAGCTTGGCTCTGGAACTCTGTAGTTCTGGCATCTAAGGCTCTTGGCACGGCAGATTCTGAAACTCCACCGCATCACCAAGCCCTGCCAGGGTGCCGTGCAGGCGAGTCTGGCAGTGCCCTGATGTGGTCTGATGCCGGAATAGGGGCGACGGGCCGAGTGCCAGCACTTCCGGCTCGTGTTGAGATGCTCACTTGGGCAGCACATATACTAAAATTGGGACAACACAGAGTCGGGTGCAGAAAGGTGCATTCTGTGAATCCTGTGTCAGAATAGGAAGGGGCTCCTGATTGGTTCAAAAGTCCTCCATTTGCTTCCTCTTCAGCCAAATCATTCCTTGTGTGGTTCCAGGTCTGATTTTCTTCAGGTGTAATCTCCCCAGAGGGTGCTGGGATAAGGGCAGGGGAGAAGGGGACTGTGTCCAGTTGTTGTAGTAGAGAGGTGTCTCACTCTCCTCTTCTTGTTCTGACCCAGTCCCTGCCGCTGCTGGTCCCTGAGACTTGGCCAGTCCTCTCCTTCCTCTGGGCCTCAGGTTTCCCAAGATGCAGAAAGAGGGTTGGGCTGGCTGGCCCCAGAGGATGTTCTGTGGTCCCCTTGCTGTCTATTTCCAAAAGTATCAGACTCTCTGTGACTCAGTTTTTCTCTGTGAGCTCCTCCGTCATCTCAGATCTCTCCCTGTGTTGGCTCTGCCCACCCCGCACCCCTACCCCCAGTCTCTGAATCCCAGCCTTCTGTCTCCCAGCAGAGTGTCTCTCTCTGCCTTTGTGATCCCCTGACAATGGGAGGTAAAAATAGCCCAGGGGCCGGTGCTGGTGGAGATAAAAGGGAATTTGCCTTTTGTGTCCTGTGGCCAGGCTTGGGGGGGGCTGGGACACGTGGAGATTGCTGACATAGCTCTCCTCCGCTGACCTTGACAGCGGCAATAAAAGGGGTTGCACAGCTCCCTGCCCTCACCGTGGGGCTGAGGTGGGTGATCAGGGCTGGGATGGGGGCTGAAAGGAG
Organism: Oryctolagus cuniculus; assembly: GCF_964237555.1. Classification (NCBI taxonomy): domain Eukaryota; kingdom Metazoa; phylum Chordata; class Mammalia; order Lagomorpha; family Leporidae; genus Oryctolagus; species Oryctolagus cuniculus. The sequence goes on along the minus strand of NC_091442.1, from coordinate 23,159,983 downwards.
GGCGAAAGGGTGGGCCGGTAGGTGAGGCTGTACAGGAGAAGATGCCGCAGAGTTTGAGGGAGTGCACGTGTTGGGGGTCACCAAGGGAGGCTGTGCTGGGGAGCCCCAGGGAGTCACCTGGGATCAGGCCTTGTGGGGTGGAGGACCATGCCCCAGTTTGGAACCTTTGGTCACTTCGTTCCCTCGTCACCACCGTCTTCCAGTGCCTGTTCCCTTGGACCACCTCGAACCTCTGAGATTGCCAGTTCTTCTTCCTCCGTCTCCCAGTGCCACCGCTATGATGGATGTGAGTGAACTTGGGGAGTCTGCCCGTTACCTCCGCCAGGAGACCATGAAAGTGCATACCGTCCCGTGGGATGGTAAGTGAAGGCAGAGGAGGAGGGCGCACAGCCAGAGGGACCCTGTGGACTGAGACCAGCAGTGGGGAGGAGGTGCCCTCAGCTCAGAGCTGAAGGAGCACTCTGGTGACAGCATCAGCCTGAGACTTTCCTTCAGAGTCTGGGGTCTGGAGGCTAGAGTCCCAGATACACTGTGCACGTGTGTGTGTGTGTGTGTGTGTGTGTGTGTGTGTAAGGGAGCCTTAGTTTGTCCCTCTGTAGAATGGGGTAATACCAGCTGTCTCCTTGAATTGTCGTCTGGGACTCAGACATGTGTCTCCATGTGTCTATACAACCCATGCTGCAGTTATTTTTAGTGCTTTCTACAGAGCCAGAGCCACTGTTTATTAGGGACAGGAATAAAGACAGTACTATTTATGACCTGGTTTGCTCATAGGACGATAATAACAGTAGACAATGTGTATCGCCTGCTCTTCGTGTGCAGGTCCAGAGCAGATGACTTTCCATGCATCATCTCGCCCACCTGGGGCGCGGAGGGCCAGAGCCAGCTTCCTGTCCGTGCGACCTCTGCAGTTGCACAGGGCACCGCACTCGGAAAGGCCTCACAATCCAGTGCTCTGCTGCTGCCATCTTAACGTGTTTCAACAACTGTAAACAAGGGGTCCCAGTGATCATTTTTGCACTTGGGCCTGCAAGTCGTGTAGGTGGTCCTGAGACCAGTGCACTTGCAAAGTGGCAGGGCAGGGGCTAGAACTTGATGGTCTGCTGCCCGAGTCCCTGGGTTTTTGTTTCCTAATTTTCATTTATTTATTGAAAGGCAGAGAGAGGGAAAGAGAGAGAAAGATCACCTCTCTGTGGGTTTACTCCTGCAGATTCCTGCAACAGCTAGGGCTAGGCCAAGCTGAAGCCAGGAGCCAGGAGCTCAGTCCAGGTCTCCCATGTGGGTGGCAGGGACCCAACCACTTAAGCCATCAACTGCTGCCTCCCAGGGTGCGCACCAGAGGAAGCTGGAAGAGAGAGCAGAACTGCACCTGGAGCCCAGGTGCTCCAATCCTGGACGCAGCCGTCTTAAGCTTTAGCTTGCCCGCTGCACCAAACAACTTGCCCCAGGGGCGTGTGTTTAGCCACCATAAAATTTGGCCTCCCTGATGCTTTGAGGCCCGCTGGCCGTGTGGAAAGAAGCAAAGGACAGAACTAGGAGACCTGAGTTTGAGTCTTCAGTGAAATGGGGGATGTGGAACCCCAGAGCTCTGTGCTGGATGTTAGGGGACCACAAGATAGTCCCGTGACTTTTGACACGCCCAGAAGGAAGGAGGGCTTTGCCTCAAGTTGAAGGGCAAAAATGGCTGAAGCGGGGATCTGAACCCAAGTGTACAACCCTGCCTGTTCTTCCCAGGGTGGAGGTGCTGTGTGTAGGGAGGTTTGCCAGCTCTGCCCTGCTAGGAGCCTGGGTTTGGAGGGTTCCTCACTGGGGCACAGCTCTACCGACACAGCTGGGGAGCTCCCGCTGGACCCCTGAAGGTACTTCAGCCTCTTTGAAAGTACCAGTGGATCCCTCTCTCCGCAACACAGGGAAGAAACGAGTCTGGGTGCCTGATGAGCAGGACGCCTACGTGGAGGCGGAGGTCAAGTCGGAGGCAACTGGAGGCAGAGTCACCGTGGAGACCAGAGACCAGAAGGTTCAACTGCCCCTTCCTGAGCTGAGCCCCTCTGTCCCGGGGGCACAGCTGTGGGCCGGTGGAATCTGCACTGTGGATACAGGGGTCTGGAGGTGGGAGGTAAGGTGACAACACCTTACGCCAGGCCTCCCCGGCAGGTGCTGACAGTTCGCGAAACCGAAGTGCAGCCCATGAACCCACCCCGCTTCGACTTGCTCGAGGACATGGCCATGATGACCCACCTCAATGAGGCGGCCGTGCTGCACAACCTGCGTCAGCGTTATGCGCGCTGGATGATCTACGTGAGCCAAGGGCCGGGGGGCGGGGCCAGAGGGAAACCGGAAGGAGACGCCTCTGGGCTGTAGTCTCAGAACTGTAATGATAGAGGCAGGGGTCCAGGAACAGCCAAGGCCAGGAGGGGACTGGGGGTGTGAGGGATGGAGAAGAGCCAGAGATACGGCGGGGTGGTGTCCCGGGCCGCAGGGGCGGCCCCATGACCTGGGACTGCCCGGGACTGAAGGGGCGGGGCTCAGCGGCAGAGGCGAGACTACAGGCTTGGCAGAGGCCACTGTAGAGACGAGGCCTTGACCTGGGGGCAGGGCTAGCTGGAGCTTGAGGGAGGGCTAGGGGACTGGAGGGGCGGAGCTACAGCAGCAGGGGCGGGGCTCGAGGCTGAGCTGTGGGGCTGGGGCTGGCACAAGGCCAGGGTGGCCTCCTAGGGGCCTCCTGGGGTGTGGCGAGACATATCAAATGGCTCCTTGAGGAATATCACAGCAGTTACTTTGTGAGGACTGAGGCCCGGGCGTGGGAACTTGGCGTTCCCCACTCCCCAAAAGCCCTACCTCTCGGCTCTCTCCTCAGACTTACTCAGGCCTCTTCTGTGTCACCATCAACCCCTACAAGTGGCTGCCGGTCTACACGGCCTCTGTGGTGGCCGCTTACAAGGGGAAGCGCCGCTCGGAGTCCCCGCCCCATATATATGCGGTGGCGGATAACGCCTACAACGACATGCTGCGCAGTAAGGGCCCCTCCAGGACCCCCGCCCCGGCTCCAGGGAGCCCCGTTAAGGACCCTCTTCCCTCCACTCGAACGGGCCTCCAGAGTTGAGTCTGGACCCTCCCACCTGGCCCTTTCCATCTCTGCCCCTGGGGTTGGGGGGGGCATACCCAAGGTATTCACCGGCTGGCCCCTCACCGTGGCTGACTTCTCCATCCCCTTCTCCCCCTTTCCTCCAGACCGAGAGAACCAGTCCATGCTGATCACGTGAGTGTGTTGGGGGCGGGGTTGGGTGGGAAATGGTGGCCGTCAGGAGGGAAGGGGTTGGAACCACGTGGTTTCTCCTGGTGGAGTGCAAGTGCTGAGGGCAGGGCTTTTACCACCTGGAGCCAGCGTCGCAGCTGAAGCTCACCCGGCCTGAGCATTTTCCCTGCCCGGTTCTGGGCAGATGCGTGCGGTATGGGAGCCCAAGCACAGAGTGATCACCAGCCCGCCGCACCTCCCACCTTGGTTCTGTGGGGTTGCGCACAGGTGGGAAGGTGGTAGAATTCTTACCTGCTAAGGCCACGTTAACCCAAGACAATATGGATGAGTGTGCGAGTGCACACACACAGCCTGATTGCTAAGAGCAAGGGTTTTGAAATGAGATAGGCCTGGGTTCAAGTTCTCAGATTGCTGCTTCCTGCTGTGTGTTCCTGGGCCTCTGAGTCTCACCGTGAAAGTGGGAACATTCCCCGCCACCTTGCAGGGTTGTAAGGAGTCATGAGTGATTGTATCTGGAGCACAGCAGGATCCTGATCCATAAAACTGGCTTCTAAAGCGTGGCAGAGCCGGTGGGGGAGGGGTGCTTGGCCCACACCTGCCGCTAGGTTAATGCCTGGTAACAGTGGCAGCGTGACTAGTGTCCTCATCGCCCAGGGCTGGTCTACACTGGCGTGGTTAGCACACACCACCTCTGAGGATGGGTCCATCCCTAGGGGTCCTGAGCCGGGGGGAGGGGGAGCCCTGCTGCAGGGATGGGGGGGTTGGGGGTTGAGGGAGGGTAGGAAGGCCAGATGGGCCTTGGTGACTGATGTTTGTGTCGTCCAAGCGGAGAGTCGGGGGCCGGTAAGACGGTTAACACCAAGCGGGTCATTCAGTACTTTGCCATCGTCGCTGCCCTGGGAGATGGGCCGGGCAAGAAGGCCGTAAGACTTGCCCACTGGGCACCGCTCCCTGCTGCTTTCTGCTGTTTTTCTTGTCTCTCCTCCCTTTTTTCTTTTTAAAAGTTTGACTCCCCAGAGTCCCCAGCCCTGCCTGAGCCCCCCACCCTGGTGGGAGGCTCTGGCCTGAGCAAGGCTTGACCAGCAAGGCCATGGCTACTGCTAGGCCGGGCATCCCGTTTCCTGGCCCAGAGCAGCCCCGCACTGCTGTTCCTGAGCGTTTTGCATAGTTTTTCTCCTCCATGTGACCTTCGTATTTTGAAAGTTTCCCAGGGAGGCCGCTTTTATCACAAATGGTTGTTTCCCCGGTTTTCCTGCACTGAAGATGGTGACCCGCTGTCAGTGGAGGGCCCAGGCTTGTCCCCAGAGACCAGCCAGACCCAGGGTCTTCCACGTTCCCAGCAGCCAGGGTGGGGGGCACCTCTGTGCTTTCTGCATTGTTTGGGGAAATTCTCTAAACACTGAGGACCAAGTTGCTTTTGTTTTGAGGGCGCACTGGTCTCTTCCTAGCCTGAGGACCAGCTGTTCTGAGCTCCGAGCCGCCACTCCTCCCCCACCCACTCAGACTGGCTGCCTTTCCCTGCAGAAGCCCAGAGCCTCCATTCCTGGTCCAGTTGAGCCTTGCTTTATTCTGGGGCATTTTTTCTTTCTTTTATTTTTCCCTCCACCTTTTTTTTTTCCTTTTCCTTTTTTCTCCCTTTGATTTTCTTGGTTTTTGATTTTTGTTTCCGTTTTGGTTTTTTGTTGCGGTGATTGTTGTTTTTGTTTTTTGTTTTGTTTTTGCTGTTGACTTTTTGGGACTCTTTCCTCCCTCCCTTTCCTGCCCTGTTTTCCGGACCCTCCAAAGGTCTCTGGGGATGCTGCAGGGACAGGAAAAGATGGCGAGGAGAGGCCAGGGCTGGCAGGGACACAGTGGGGAGGCTGGGGACAGGGGACAGGGGACCACCTAGGCAGAAAGGAGCCTGACTGTTGAGGCCAGGGGCGCGGGTGGGGAAGAGGAGGCGGCGGCTGCCCACAGGTGCCGTGGCTGTGGGAATTTAAAAGCTCCCCTGCAGCCCCAGATTTGGCCACCTAGGCCGGGGGGGGGGGGGGGAGCCCCGCCCATGGGCACTGGACAGCGGTGTGTGGGGAGGGGCTCCTGCCAGGCTTTCCCAGCAGTGCCTCTGGTGCATTTGCAGTCTTGGGCTCCCTGGTGGTGGATGGACCAGTGGCCACAAGGTCCCTGGCAGCACTGCCCTGTCCCTGGGTCCCAGGGTCCCAGGTCCCTGCTTCCTCCCCTTCTTCCCTGGCTCCTGGCATCTGGGGTAGGAAAGCAAGGGAAGACAAGGACAAGGCTAGGAGGGGCCAGGGAAGACCACTCAGTTCGATGAGTCCCCGTAGGTGAGACACAGGGGAGCTGTAGGCTCCAGGAAGCCAGGCTTGGGCCTGCCCTGAGCAGATTACCTCCCTACACTGGGTCTTAGTTTCCTCGTTTACAAATTGGGGCTAATAATATGCACATGGAGGGCCATTTTGAGCAGTAGCAGGTGTGCAAGGAGAAGTGTGTAAAGGGCTATCAGAGGGGAGATTAGGGTAGGAAGGGTCAGAGCAGGAAGAGGTCTCTTCCAGGCTCAGAGCATCAAGGAAGCCTTCCTGGAGGAGGAGGCACTTGAGCTGGGCTCTGAAGGGGAGTGGATTTTAGCAGGTCCCTGGGGCCTGGGGCAGAGCCACTGCATGGAGTGTGGAAAGTGAAGGTATACCAAGGGGGCCAGAAACTGAGTTGGGGGAAGAGGGGGCTGTGAGTGGGAGACCCCAGACACAGCCGCCTGTCTCCAGATGTGGGCTGGAGTGGTTTTTGCATCCACATCTGGCACTTCTCCTTTGAACACCGCAAGGAGGGCTGGGCTGGGAAGAGGGTGGGGGGCTGCACTCTGGGGTAACTAACACCCACTGCACTGCTAACCACTGCCCCCTCCTGGTGAGACCTCGCACCCTCTAATGGTGTCCTCCTTGCCCCCAGCAATTTCTGGCAACAAAGACTGGGGTAAGTGTGGGGCCAGTGTGAGCGGGGCAGGCACCAAGCAGGAGGTCCCGGGGACACCCCTTCCCCGCAGGCTGCCCCGGCCCCCAGGCTGACGGGCCACTCACCCCCGGCCAGGGCACCCTGGAGGACCAGATCATCGAGGCCAACCCTGCCATGGAGGCTTTCGGCAACGCCAAGACCTTGAGGAACGACAACTCCTCCCGCTTTGTGAGTGGCCGTGCTGGGGGCCGGGGCCGGGGCCGTGCAGGGGCCATGCCGGGGCTGTGCCGGGGCTGTGCCGGGGCCGTGCCGGCTGAGCCCTAGCTGAGCCCAGCTCCTCCGCCCACAGGGCAAGTTCATCCGCATTCACTTTGGTCCGTCTGGGAAGCTGGCATCGGCGGACATTGACAGCTGTGAGTCTGGGAGGAGGTCGGGGCAGGAGGGCCAGGGAGGCCCCGAGCCTTTCCGTTTGGATTCAGCACCTGCAGTGGTGTCCTTTGGGCCCTGCCGGCCCTGGGCCCTCCTTTCCACCCCCTGGCCACGGCCCCGCCTGGGCCAGGTCAGCCTGGCCGAGTGTCCCACCAGCTGCTTCTCTACGTGGAGCGAGTTTTTCTAATACTGAGCTGACCATGCCCTGTCCCTGCTTAGAAGCTTCTAGATCCTGTCACCTGAACAGAGACCCAATCCTGGTGCGGCCTGTCAGGCTCTTGTGGTTGTGCCCGCCTCCACACCAGTCTTTCTCTAACCTGGCCCAGGCCCCTGGCCTCAGCCTCCTGCCCTGCCCCCAGTCCTCCAGGCCCTCTGTCACCACCCTGGGGCACACGGAGGGGCTGTTGAACCAAGGGCTCCCCACCTTGGAACTCCAGGTCAAGTCTCTCACACTAACACAGGCACTCGATGGGGGCGGGGCTGCACTGGCTGGAGATGAGGTGTAGACAGATGCCTGTGCTTGGATGCAGTGCCCTACACAGGCCTGGCCCCGGCCCCTAGCTGGGGCGTCCACTGTGTAGACTGCCCCCCTTTTCCCCAGATCTCCTGGAGAAGTCGCGGGTCATCTTCCAGCTACCTGGCGAGCGTGGCTACCACGTCTACTACCAGATCCTGTCGGGGAAGAAGCCGGAGCTGCAGGGTGAGGGCCGGGCACAGGGGCTGGAGTCAAGAGCCCAAAGGGCTGCCTGGAGATTTCTGGCCCCCATCACGCCAGGCCCTGAGGTGGCTGCTCCCTCTGGGGTCTGTGCCGTCCCTTCCTCCCCGGGGACTTGGAGCCCACTCTGTCCCCTACCCCGGGCCGGGACTCTGGCCGTGGCAGAGCACAGGCCTCTTGGCTTCATTGCCTGCTGCCTTCCTGAGTCACGACAGCCCCACTCCTAGCACCGGTGGGGGCCCAGTCCCCGCTGAGGCCCCGCTCTCTTCCCTCTGGTCTTCCCCGTCCCCAGCCTGGGGTCTGGCCAGAGGGGTGGCTGTGAGCAGTGGTCCGGGGACAGAGTGTGACGTGGAGACCAGAGCTCATTTCCCAGAAAGCCACAAAGAAAGTCAAGCCATGAACATGGGGGCAGGAACAAGAAACTCCAGAGGAGCCTGGAGAGGGCCCTAGGCTGGCCCTGGGCCTGGTCTCACTCTGCTGGGAGGGGTAGGGAGAACAGCCAGTGACCTGCCCTGAGCTGTGTCCCGCTGCCCGTGCCCGCAGACGTGCTGCTCCTGTCGATGAACCCCTATGACTACCACTTCTGCAGCCAGGGCGTCATTACCGTGGATAACATGGACGACGGGGAGGAGCTCATCGCCACCGACGTAGGACGGGCAGGGCGGGGGTGTGGGCTGCGTGGTGTGATGGACAGCGCTGTCAGTGGGGCTGCAGCCTGCAGGAACCGAGACTTCTCTGAACCCCGCTGTGTCCCCTGCCCCACAGCATGCCATGGACATCCTGGGCTTCAGCGTGGATGAGAAATGCGCCTGCTATAAGATCGTGGGCGCCCTCCTGCACTTCGGCAACATGAAGTTCAAGCAGAAGCAGCGGGAAGAGCAAGCTGAGGCTGATGGCACTGAGAGTGAGGGAACCTGGCCTGGCTTCACCTTGACCTGATTTCAGTGTCCTGTTCAGGATCAGTAACCTTAACTCTTGTCCACAACATTTGACCTCGTCCTTACCTGATTCCTCAACTCCTACCCTCATGGACCTTGGAATTTGTTGGTTTTGAACTTGATTCTCAGCCTCCCTTTCCCAATCCCAGGCTAAGGCAGTAGGGCACCCCTCCCCGCCAGATTCTTGTACCTACAATATTGTATTCCTCTTCTCATTAACCCCCCCCTCCCCATGTGTGCCCCCAGGTGCTGACAAGGCTGCCTACTTGATGGGGGTCAGCAGTGGGGACCTCCTCAAAGGCCTTCTGCACCCAAGGGTGCGTGTGGGGAATGAGTACGTGACCAAGGGCCAGAGTGTGGAGCAGGTGAGCTGCGTGCAGGCTGAGGTCCTCCTGGGGACAGCAGGGGCAGGGTCCCTTCCTGGCCAGGTCCCAGCCCAGCCTCCCCACACTTCCAGGTGGTGTTTGCTGTGGGGGCTCTGGCCAAAGCTACCTACGACCGGCTCTTCCGGTGGCTGGTGTCTCGGATCAACCAGACGCTGGACACAAAGCTGCCCCGGCAGTTCTTCATTGGGGTCCTGGACATTGCTGGTTTTGAGATCTTTGAGGTGCGCGCAGGCCACGGGCGGGTGGGGCGGAGACGAACTTGTGCACATCCCTGCTCCTCTGAGGGCCCCCCTTGTCCCGCCTGCAAGGAGCATGCTGAGCCCGGCGCCTCCCTCTTGTAGTTCAACAGCTTCGAGCAGCTGTGCATCAACTTCACCAACGAGAAGCTGCAGCAGTTCTTCAACCAGCACATGTTCGTGCTGGAGCAGGAGGAGTACAAGCGGGAGGGCATCGACTGGGTCTTCATCGACTTTGGCCTCGACCTGCAGCCCTGCATTGACCTCATCGAGAAGGTGGGGTCGGGCTGAGGTTGCCACGAGGAGGGGAGGGTGGCAGGTGCTGTGAGTGAGCAGGAACGACCCCGTGCTCGGAGGTGAGCAAGCCTGGTTAGTGTGCATGTGTGTGCTTGTGCGCCGAGGTCAGTGTGTGGATCGTGAGTGCTTGTGACTGCGTGCGTGTGAATAAACGTGCTGGACTTGAGTGTGAATGAGTGTTGGTGAGTGCACAGTGTGTGCATCCCGGGCTGCTGACGGCAGCCGCTCCTGGCGTGCCCGTGCCCGGCTTTGCTGTTCACGAGGCTCCCCGGTGGCCACAGTTGCGCTCCATCCTCAGAACTGGCCTGCGGGCCGTCAGGGTGTGTGTCCTTACTTGTTTGATTGTGAAACATGACACACGTATAGCTCCCCATTGTGCAAAGGGAGGAAAGAAAAATCTGAAAATTAGGAAATAGAAAAAAAACGTTTCCCCCAATCCTGCCACAGGCTGTGGCCCTGGAGCTCATTTCCTCTTAAACCCCAGTCCTGGGCACCCCCTTTCTTTCCTGAACTAGCCCCCTCACGCCCTGCTGTTCCTCTGGAAACGCGTTCGGAGGAAAGAGCGCTGCGTGCAGCAGGCGGCTTCCACACGAGGCACTCCCGGGATCCCTGCTGTTGGGCACTTAGGTTCAAGGGCCGCTGTTTCACTGGTACAAGGTGGCGGCCCTGGCCATGCTCATTCCCTGGTTTTGCAGGTCAGGAAATGGAGGCTTAGTGAGGTCTGAGGGTCCCACAGCCAGCAAGTAAAGAAGCCGAAATGTGAACCTGGGGCTCTTGCGTTTTTTTTTTTTTCTTTTAAATTTTACTCTGTGTGTGTGTGTGTACATGTAGGTGTGCCATGAGTGTCAGAGGTGAGAGTAGATCCAGAGATGGCGGTTTGGGTTTGCACACTTTTCATCAGCAGAGGACAACACAGTGCTACTGATTGTGCAGGGGGGGTCAGGCGCCAAGACACAGACTTTTTCTCTTAGAAGATGGGGCTTGGGGCTGGCGCTGTGGTGTAGCGGGTAAAGCTGCTGCCTGTCGCGTGGGAGTTCCACATGGGCACTGGTTCAAGTCCTGGCTGCTTCACTTCTGATCCAGCTCCCTGCTAATGGCCTGGAAAAGCAACTGAAAATGGCCTAAGTGCTTGGGCCCCAGCACCTGTGTCGGAGACCCAGCAGAAGCTCCTGGCTTCAGCCTAACCCAGCCCCAGCTGTTGTGGCCATTTGGGGAGAGAAGTAGCAGATGGAAGATCCCTCTCTCTCTGCCTCTCAAATAAAGAGAAATAATCTTTTTAAAACAAAGATGGGGCCCATGGAGTGCGGGTGTTCCCTGACACCCTGGGGAGACCGGGGCCTGGACTGACTCCCAGAGGGAGGCGGCGGGGGTGGCAGGGCCACCAGGTCAGTGTCCTCGCGCGTGTTTCCTGTCAACAGCCGCTGGGCATCCTGTCCATCCTGGAGGAGGAGTGCATGTTCCCCAAGGCCTCAGATGCCAGCTTCCGGGCCAAACTTTACGACAACCACGCGGGGAAGTCGCCCAATTTCCAGCAGCCTCGGCCTGACAAGAAGCGCAAGTACCAGGCCCACTTCGAGGTGGTCCACTACGCAGGCGTGGTAGGTGACCCTGGAACCCCAGCCCCGCCAGGCCCTGCCCTCCACTGCCCCACTGCTCAGCCCTGGTCTTGTCTGCCAGGTACCTTACAGCATTGTGGGCTGGCTGGAGAAAAACAAGGACCCCCTGAATGAGACAGTGGTCCCCATCTTCCAGAAGTCCCAGAACAAGCTCCTGGCTGCTCTCTATGAGAACTACACAGGCTCCTGCTCCAGTGAGTACACGGGACAGGCATGCCACTGCACGGGGGCTCACGGGGTGGCATGCCAGGGGGTGACGGATCCATGCCTCTCCTAGCTGAGCCCCCCAAGTCTGGGGTGAAAGAGAAGCGCAAGAAGGCAGCGTCATTCCAGACGGTGTCCCAGCTGCACAAGGTGAGGCCTGGTGCGGGCCCTGCATGGGCCTTCACCCTCGCCAGCCTCCCACCCTACCCCTCTCTTCTTGGCCCGTCCCCTGCGCCCTGGGCGGGCAGCCGTTAAGACTTGCAGTGATGTTTAATTCCTCTCCACGTGAACATCACAGCAAGTCTGTGCTGCTTCCCGTCCCCACGCCGTCTGGCAGAGTGTGGGCCACCGGAAGGGCTGGGGTCTGCTGGGGAGGGCAGACCCCAGTGGTGGTGATGGGAATGGGCACAGGGTCCCGGGGCACCAGAGTGGGCACTGTTCAGATGGGAGCACGGGGCGACCCAGGTGCCTCTCTCTGGTCCTTATGTCCTGTGCCACTGCGGCGTCCAATCCTGGTTCTCTGCTCCCCACTCTCCCTGCTCCCCACTCTCCCCACTCCCAGGAGAACCTCAACAAGCTGATGACCAACTTGCGGGCCACACAGCCCCACTTTGTTCGTTGCATTGTCCCCAATGAGAACAAGACCCCAGGTAGTACCTGCAGGGCTGGCTTTGTGGGGGCCGGGGTACACCAAAGGAAACGTGGTGTGTGTGTGTGGGAGGGGATGACAGGGCAGGGACCAGGAAGTTGGGGATCGCACAGCCTCAAAGCCAGCCCTGGGTCTTGACCTCTGACCTTTTCCTTTAACCCTACCACATCCAGGGGTCATGGATGCCTTCCTGGTGCTGCACCAGCTGCGCTGTAATGGGGTCCTGGAGGGGATCCGGATCTGCCGCCAAGGATTCCCCAACAGGCTACTCTACGCCGACTTCCGACAGCGGTAAGTGGCTCCCTGCCCCGCCTACACCACCTCCCCCTGCCCTCTCTGCAGGTGGAGCCGCAGCCTGAGGGTCCCCCTATGGGCAGACATAGGCTCCGGACTCGGGAAGCAGAGGACAGGGAGAGGCTGGGCAGGTATCCCAGGGGGAGATGGGGGAGGCACCAAGCTGGGAGGGTACCTGGGGGGAGCTGTGAGCAGGCTTGAGGTCAGGATGGGATGTAGAGCAACAGGCCTGGCCAATGAATTGGACAGAGAAGAAGAAACCAGAGTGACTCCCAGCCTTGGGGCCTGGGCAGCTGGAGAGGGGGGTGGTAGATGCCCTGAGATACAAGGATGGGGCTTTGTGATTGGGTGCAGCATGAGGGGATGGGGGTTCGAGTTCTGCTTTGTGCACAGCAAGTTTGGGATGTCTACAGTGGCTGCTCTCCGAGGAGACTGGGTTTGTTAGCCTGGAGCTCTGGGCTGCAGGCAGAGCCACGCAGGACCCGGAGCTGCCAGTGCCACCTGCTGCCCGCTCCGCCCTCAGTGGCGGTGTATTGTCAGGTGCCGGGCGTCCGTAGCTGCTTCCTCCTCCAGCAGCCTTCATGACCAGATGGCCACCTGCCAGGTCACACGTGGGGCTGCACGCGCATGGTGCCGAACAGACTGCCTCGGAGGGTGGGCCCTGTCAACAGGCGTGCATTTGTGTCAGCACCCTTTATGGCCGTGCGGCATCCCCTGCTCTACCAAGCCGCATGCTCTCCCTGAGAGCTACCTGATGGGCCCACTTGTTTTGGGGACTATGCCTTTGCGACGTGGCCAGCTCACCGGGCCCCCACAGCCCTGTGCACGCACGTGCCCGTTGCAGAGGTGGGTGTGTCGGGAAGCCCTGCTCTTTGGGGTTAAAATCCTCTCAGATGTTTCTTCTGTTGGTGGGTTAGACAGCAGGTCACCTTCTTTATGTTTCTTTTTTTTTTTCCTGTTAAAAAAATGACAAAAGTAACACATCCCTTTTATAAAAACTCCAAGCTCTTTTGAAGCGAACTGAATGTGGTTATCTGCCCGCAAGGGCTCTGAGCATAGGATGCCCAGTCCCCCAGCGTCCAGTGCCTCCCTCAGCCCCAGCAACCCAGTGGCCTCCTCAGTGACCTGTGCCCCCCGCCCTCCAGGTACCGCATCCTGAACCCCAGCGCCATCCCAGATGACACCTTCGTGGACAGCAGGAAGGCCACTGAGAAACTGCTGGGCTCTCTGGACATTGACCACACGCAGTACCAGTTTGGCCACACCAAGGTTGGGGTGCCCTGGAGTTAGGGCCGCCTGTGGCTGTACGTGGTTGCACCGGCCAGGAGTCACACCTGGCCGCCCCCGTTCTGTCCCCAGGTGTTCTTCAAGGCAGGGCTTCTGGGCGTCCTGGAGGAGCTCCGTGACCAGCGTCTGGCCAAGGTGTTGACGCTGCTGCAAGCACGCAGCCGGGGCCGCCTCATGCGCCTGGAGTACCAGCGCCTGCTGGGTGGCAGGTGGGTGTGGGAGGGGATGGGGGGAGCGAGGCGGGGGTGCAGCCACATTCTTCAGCTCACGGACCCACAGGCTCTGTCTTAGCCTGGTTTCTGTTGTTGTAAGAGAATACTCTAGACTGGGTAACTGATAGACGATCCAGGCCCATGCGAGCCCGCCCCGGCATCTGCTGGCATCCAGGGAGGGCATGGGAGGGCAGCCCACGGCCAGACACACTCGCGTGAGGTGCTGCTTTCCTAACAAAGCCACTGCCTTGCTAACCCCCACCCATTAACCCGGCTGTGGATGAACCTGTTTCCCAGGGCAGAGCCCTCCTGACCCAGTCACCCAGCAGAGGTCCTCCTGTCATACCGTTAACCCATGACTTCGGGGATTCAGTTGCCAACCCACGAAATCTAAGGGACATGCTGGAACCATGGCCCTCTCCACTCTCTGTCCCACTGCCCATGGTCAGACCTGTGCCCTCCAGACCCGGCCTCTCCACTCCAGGCAGGCTGACTTGGTGACTGGGAGGTGGTCACTGTATCGGGTGTTTGCCAAGAGCCTCGAGGCCCAGCCTCGGGCCAGATGCTGTGTTCGCCTGCGCGGTGAAGCACAGGGCGGCTCTAAGAGGCAGGTGCTGTGCTCGCCTCTGTTCAGCTGCCGCATCCCGGGACAGCTGGGCTGTCCTACTCTGATCCCACAGCTGGGGGACTTGACCACCCAGCCCCTGCCCTGGAGGCAGACCTGGGGGCCCCTCCCCAGCCTCACTTCCACAGCAGAGGCATTGGGACCTGCGAGGGCTGTCAGGAAGGGCGAATGGGCTGGCACAGGCCACGTACCGGTGGGAGGCCCAGCCCCAAGTAGTGGCTCAGGGAGCGGCCATGGAATGGAGCCTGCTTCCTGAGCCGGGGCCGTGCCTCCGCAGGGATGCCCTGTTCACCATCCAGTGGAACATCCGAGCTTTCAATGCTGTCAAGAACTGGTCATGGATGAAGCTCTTTTTCAAGATGAAGCCGTTGCTGCGCTCGGCACAGGCCGAGGAGGAGCTGGCGGCCCTGCGGGCGGAGCTGCGGGGGCTGCGCGGGGCACTGGCCGCTGCTGAGGCCAAGCGGCAGGAGCTGGAGGAGACGCACGTCAGTGTCATGCAGGAGAAGAACGACCTGGCCCTGCAGCTGCAGGCGGTGAGTTGGGGGCGGGGAGCGAGGGGTTTCCCTTGTGACCTGGTGCCCCGAGAACCCTGGGCTGCTCCCAGGAATCCACCTCCCGCCCCTGCCATGCACTGCCAGGGCGGCCTGGGGGGCTCCGGTGCTCAGGCCTAGGCTGGACCTTTCTGCTTCCCACTCCCGGGTGCCACGAGACAAGGTCTGCCGTGGTCCCTACGTGGCCTCCGTGTTGCACCCCAGTGCCCCCGGCTCCTGCTAAAGCTGCAGAGAAGCTGAAGTCCCCCGCCCTCTCCACCTTGCTGCCCCCCACCCCATGGTTCAGGGCCGTGGGAACTGGGGGGCAGGACGTCGGGGTCTCCCCAAGGTGATTTCCCTCCCTCAGCACCCGGCTCCAGGGAGGCGGCAGAGGGGCCTCGGGTGTAAGGCAGCGGCAGCCCTGGAGCTGTGAAACTTGCTGCCCAGGCAGGGGATGGTGGTGCAGCCACTCAGTGAGAAAATGCGGGGAACGAGCACCCGGGCCCTCCACAGCTGACCTCGGGAGCCCCTCCATGGCCGTGCAGGCCCCGCACACCCACTGCTGCCCACTTCAGCCCAATAGAGGGGAGCAGGCCGGGGGCTTTCCTCCCAGATCCTTGCCTGGGCCTCAGGCTGGGAGGCCCTGGCCTGTCTCATGTTCCCCTCTCGATGGTGCCACTTCTGCCCCGGGCATCCCTCTCCTGCAGCCTCCCCCGCCCACGCCCACCGAGCCGTGCACGACTCGGCCTGGTGGTCCTCAGCTGGCTGCCCTTGCCCTGTGGTGCCCCCTGCAGGAGCAGGACAACCTGGCGGATGCGGAGGAGCGCTGCCACCTGCTGATCAAGTCCAAGGTGCAGCTCGAGGCGAAGGTGAAGGAGCTGAGCGAGCGGCTGGAGGACGAGGAGGAGGTGAACGCTGAGCTGGCTGCCCGCCGGCGCAAGCTGGAGGACGAGTGCACGGAGCTCAAGAAGGACATCGACGACCTGGAGCTGACGCTGGCCAAGGCCGAGAAGGAGAAGCAAGCCACGGAGAACAAGGTGTGGCCGGTCACTGCCTCGCAGGGCCTCAGACGCGTTAGCAGTGCCTGCGGGGCGGCGGGGGCTACGCGGACAGGTCTCTGCTGACAGCCACGGGGCCGTGTATGCAGCAGGAGCTCAGGAAACGCTAGCAAGCGTCATCCATCCTGGACCGCGGGCCCCTCAGGGGCGGAAATCCTGGCTGTGTGTGCCCTGGGTGCCTCCGTCCCCGAGCCCTCCCAGGCCACTGGTTTGTGGCCTCAGCGTACCAACTGCATTATGCAGGCATTCAAGTGAGGTGGGGGCCCCAAGCTGCTAGTTCAGGCTCCCACAGGTAGCCCCGAGGAAACCAGCCATCTTGCAGCCTGCTAATGCCACAGGAGCTGGCACCAGTGACCTCTGCCGCTGGCCCGGGCGCTGGGAGCCCTCGCTCAGTGAGCCCTCGACACAGCCTGAGGGGGAGGCTGTCGCCCCTTCAGGCTGTAGGAGTCAGAGGCTGGGAGTGAAGGGACTTGCCCCAGCCCCAGAGCTGGCCTGGTGGCTGCTCTGGCCAGGGTGCAGGAGGTGGGTCCCACAGTGAGCCTGGCCCTGACGTAGGTGAAGAACCTGACGGAGGAGATGGCCACGCTGGACGAGTCGGTGGCCCGGCTGACCAAGGAGAAGAAGGCGCTGCAGGAGGCGCACCAGCAGGCCCTGGGGGACCTGCAGGCCGAGGAGGACCGCGTGAGCGCGCTGGCCAAGGCCAAGCTGCGGCTGGAGCAGCAGGTGGAGGATGTGAGTCAGGGTCGCAGCTGGGGCTGCCGCGGGCTGGGCGCTGGCTGCCCCGCGACGCTGAGGCGCACCTGGCCCCGCAGCTGGAGTGCTCCCTGGAGCAGGAAAAGAAGTTGCGTTTAGACACGGAGCGGGCCAAGCGCAAGCTGGAGGGCGACCTGAAGCTCACACAGGAGTCCGCGGCGGACGCCGCCCAGGACAAGCAGCAGCTGGAAGAGAAGCTGAAGAAGTGAGGGCGGGGCGCAGGGCGGGGCGGCGGCGGCTCCCAGGGCTCTGCAGAGGCCGGGGGTGGGGTCGAGAGCTGGGGTCCTGCCCTCCCTTGCCAGGGCAGAAGTAGGTGGCGGGGCCCAGGACAGCAGGCGTGGGAGGGGGTGCCCGGCTGCAGCAGGCACCCCCACCGTGCGCTCCCAGGAAGGACTCGGAGCTGAGTCAGCTGACCTTGCGGGTGGAAGATGAGCAGCTCCTGGGCGCCCAGCTGCAGAAGAGGATCAAGGAGCTGCAGGTGCGCAGGGGTCTGGCGGGAGGCTGGGGCGGCAGCCGCAGCGGCCACCGCCACCCTCGTGTCCCCGCTCGCCCCAGGCACGTGCCGAGGAGCTGGAGGAGGAGCTGGAGGCCGAGCGGGCGGCCCGGGCCCGCGTGGAGAAGCAGCGGGCCGAGGCGGCCCGGGAGCTGGAGGAGCTGAGCGAGCGGCTGGAGGAGGCGGGAGGTGCGTCGGCCGGACAGCGCGAGGGCTGCCGCAGGCGCGAGGCTGAGCTGGGGCGGCTGCGGCGGGAGCTGGAGGAGGCGGCGCTGCGGCACGAGGCCACGGTGGCTGCCCTGCGCCGCAAGCAGGCCGACAGCGCGGCCGAGCTGGGGGAGCAGGTGGACAGTTTGCAGCGGGTGCGGCAGAAGCTGGAGAAGGAGAAGAGCGAGCTGCGCATGGAGGTGGACGATCTGGGGGCCAGTGTGGAGACACTGGCCCGAGGCAAGGTCTCTGCCGTCTGCCTCGGCCTGACACGCGACCCCTGCCTTAGCCAGTTCTGATCCCAGCAGCTGAGCTCCCTCTTGGACCCGTCACCACGTGCCAGCACTGACCTCCCTCTAGACCTGACCCTGGACCCGCCTGCTCCCTCCCCGTTAGCCTGGCATCTCCCAGTCCTGCCCTCAAACCCTGACTCCTGGCCCTGTTCCCTGCTCATTGCTGACCCAGTTGGCAATTCCAACCTCAGACCTTTCACCCAACAGCTGTGACACCGGCTGGCCTGGGAGTCCTGGACTGACCGAATATTGTCCTGCCTGGCCTTTCCTGAACCCAAGACCTAACCTTAGCTGCTGACCTTTGTGCCCTCTAGTCCCGGCAGGTGACCTCGCACCACTGTCCCCAGCTGACGCCACATCTAGTAATCTAACGCTTACCTGCGCCACTGGCCTTGGGTTTGACTCCATCATCCCATGTCTGATGCCTGCTTGTTAAGCCAGGAGACCAGCAGCAGAGTCTCTGACCCTGAACTTGATGCTTTGACCTCCCTGTGGTTCCGGGAGCACATATGGCTTTCTAGCTCCCGCTCCTAGATCCTGCCCTCTGTGGCACAACCTTTCCTGATGCCTGACTCTGGATCCCAGGCCAGTGCAGAGAAGCTGTGCCGGACCTATGAGGATCAGCTGAGCGAGGCCAAGATCAAGGTGGAGGAGCTGCAGCGGCAGCTGGCAGATGCCAGCACCCAGCGCGGGCGGCTGCAGACCGAGAGCGGTGAGGCTGGGGTTTCAGCGAGGCCGCGCTGGGCAGGGCCCTGGTGTTGCCCCTTGCCCAGCTGACCTGCCTGCTTTGCAGGGGAGCTGAGCCGCCTCCTGGAGGAGAAGGAGGCCCTGGTCAGCCAGCTGAGCCGTGGGAAGGCCTCTGCTGCCCAGAGCCTGGAGGAGCTGCGGCGGCAGCTGGAGGAGGAGAGCAAGGTGGGCCAGCAGCGGCGGCCGTGGAGTGCTGGGGGCGCTGGCGCTGCCGGCCTGGACCGCTGCTGAGGCCATCGGTATCCCTGCAGGCCAAGAGTGCGCTGGCTCATGCCGTGCAGGCTTTGCGGCACGACTGTGACCTCCTGCGGGAGCAGCATGAGGAGGAGGCCGAGGCCCAGGCCGAGCTGCAGCGGCTGCTGTCCAAGGCCAATGCCGAGGTGGCCCAGTGGAGGAGCAAGTACGAAGCAGATGCCATCCAGAGGACCGAGGAGCTGGAAGAGGCCAAGTGAGTGCCTGGGGAGGATGGCCACGTGGAGATGCCCCTCTGCCAGCCTCCCTCCCCGGTCTTCACCGCGCATGTTCCCACGGCCTAGGAAGAAGCTGGCCCTGCGGCTGCAGGAGGCAGAGGAGGGTGTGGAGGCTGCGAATGCCAAGTGCTCATCCCTGGAGAAGGCCAAGCTGCGGCTGCAGACCGAGTCGGAGGACGTGACCCTGGAGCTGGAGCGGGCCACCTCGGCCGCCGCCGCCTTGGACAAGAAGCAGCGGCATCTGGAGCGGGCACTGGAGGAGAGGCGGCGGCAGGAGGAGGAGACACAGCGGGAGCTGGAGGCGGCGCAGAGGGAGGCCCGCGGCCTGGGCACGGAGCTCTTCCGGTTGCGGCACAGCCACGAGGAGGCGCTCGAGGCCCTGGAGACGCTCAAGCGGGAGAACAAGAACCTGCAGGGTACGACCCGGGGCTGGGAGCACTTCGGGGTCACACGGGCATGGGACCTGGGAGGAGGCTGCTCAGAGCCCTGTCCCGCTGCAGAGGAGATCAGCGACCTCACAGACCAGGTCAGCCTCAGTGGGAAGAGCATCCAGGAACTGGAGAAAGCCAAGAAGGCGCTAGAAGGGGAGAAGAGCGAGCTGCAGGCCGCCCTGGAGGAGGCAGAGGTCAGGGGCTGGCCACAGGGTAGGGGGGTGCTGACCGCTTCCCTGGCCTTCCTGCCCTGAGCCCACACCCCCGGTGTCCCCAGGGGGCTCTGGAGCTGGAGGAGACCAAGACTCTGCGGATCCAACTGGAGCTGTCCCAGGTCAAGGCGGAAGTGGACCGGAAGCTGGCGGAGAAAGATGAGGAGTGCACTAACCTGAGGTATGTCCAGCCCGCCTCCCCCAGCCCCCCGAGGTGAGGGGCAGGAAGGAAACATGGCTGGCACAGGCATCTCACCCGCCTCGCAACATGGCCTGCTCAGGTCAGGGCCATCCCTCCTGAAAGTGAACCCGAGAGGCCGCAGAACCTGCCCAGGGTCACACAGCCTGAGCCAGTTCAGGGCGCATCTGCCTGCCTCGAGAATCCCCGCCTGTGCCCATGAACTCGCTCTGATGGGCAGCCACAAGGGACTTGAAGCCAGGGAGGGACTACTTGTTGGTTTCTATTTCCGGCAGGGCTGGTCCCTGGGCCTGCTCCTGTGCTGCTTGCGGAACATTCTTCCCCGCCCTGCAGGCGCAACCACCAGCGGGCAGTGGAGTCCCTGCAGGCCTCCTTGGACGCAGAGACCCGGGCCCGCAATGAGGCGCTGCGCCTCAAGAAGAAGATGGAGGGTGACCTGAATGACCTGGAGCTGCAGCTGGGCCACGCCAACCGCCAGGCCACGGAGGCGCAAGCAGCCACGCGGCTGCTGCAGGCGCAGCTCAAGGAGGAGCAGGCGGGGCGTGACGAGGAGCAGCGGCTGGCAGCCGAGCTGCGGGAGCAGTCGCAGGCTCTGGAGCGCAGGGCGGCGCTGGTGGCTGCTGAGCTGGAAGAGCTGCGGGCCGTCCTGGAACAGGGTGAGCGCAGCCGGCGGCTGGCAGAGCAGGAGCTGCTGGAGGCCACGGAGCGCCTCAACCTGCTGCACTCACAGGTAGAGACGGGGCCGGGGGGCTGGGCGAGTGAGGCCTGCGGGCCCCCTCTGACGCTCCCCCGCCCCGCCCCCCAGAACACCGGCCTCCTGGGCCAGAAGAAGAAGCTTGAGGCAGATCTGGCGCAGCTGAGCGGGGAGGTGGAAGAAGCTGCCCAGGAGCGGCGGGAGGCAGAGGAGAAGGCCAAAAAGGCCATCACTGACGTGAGGCTGGGAGCGGCCTGCCAGGGCCCAGGACGAAGCCCAGAGCCCCCGGGCTGGTCACTTTCCAACACGTCACCTCCGCACTGCAGGCAGCCATGATGGCCGAAGAGCTGAAGAAGGAGCAGGACACGAGTGCCCACCTGGAACGCATGAAGAAGACGCTGGAGCAGACAGTGCGGGAGCTGCAGGCTCGGCTGGAGGAGGCGGAGCAGGCCGCTCTCCGGGGCGGGAAGAAGCAGGTGCAGAAGCTGGAGGCCAAGGTGTGTGCGCCCCCTCCAGGCCTTCCACAGGCAAGTGGGGGGCCGGGGCGGGCTCCACCAGCAGGCCTAGCCCCCGGCTACCCGCAGGTACGGGAACTGGAGGCAGAGCTTGACGCAGAACAGAAGAAGCATGCTGAGGCCCTCAAGGGTGTGCGCAAACACGAGCGCCGGGTCAAGGAACTTGCGTACCAGGTGGGTGGCAGCGTCTGCCTTGGGGGTGGCCCTAGACCTGGCCAGCGCAGGCCAGCCCTGAGGCCCCTTTGCCTGCCCAGGCCGAGGAGGACAGGAAGAACCTGGCTCGCATGCAGGACCTGGTAGACAAGCTGCAGAGCAAGGTCAAGAGCTACAAGCGCCAGTTTGAGGAGGCGGTGAGTGCACTGAGACCCCAGACTGGTCAGCACAGCTGAGCTGGGCCAGTGTGAGGCCGGTGAGGCCGCAGCAGGCCCTGCTCCCAGTGGGAAGGAGTTCCCAACAGCTCCCAGAGGAGACCAGACCGGCTCCGTCTCTTGCAGCGGCCCCTGCGTCCTTTCCACCTGCCAGGCTGGCACCGGAGTCTCATCTTCCTTGTTCCTGCCACGGGACTGCCTGAGCGGGGATGATGGTGGTGGGAGTTGAGGACCGGTGGGGAGGGAGTGGGCACCAGAGTGACCATCTGTTACACAGGGCCTTGGTCTCCCTTTGGTATGTTCCCAGGAGCAGCAGGCCAGCACCAACCTGGCTAAGTATCGCAAGGCCCAGCACGAGCTGGATGACGCAGAGGAACGGGCAGACATGGCAGAGACCCAGGCCAACAAGCTGCGGGCACGGACCCGGGACGCGCTGGGGCCCAAGGTGAGTTGGGGGCCCCGGCATGGAGGTGGCAGGGGTGGAGGTACAGCTCCCTGAGCCCGCCCTCTCCCCTAGCACAAGGAGTGACGGCTGCTGCGATCCTGCCTTGCCTGCCCCGGCTCTGAGTAAACACCTGCAGGTGCCCTTCTTGTTCCGGGGGTGGGCTGGGGGAACACACCACCCAACGGACAAAAGTCAGTCCACATCAGTCATTTAAAATAAAGTTCTTTAATAGTCTCCATTTGATTGGTTTATTTGCTGTTAATAAATTGGCAACACAAGGAGGGGCTGAGGGTGGGCTCCCAGCCAGGCTCCTGTGTCTGGGCTCAGGCAGGAGACGCTGCCCTGGGGCAGGGGTGGGGCAGGCACAGCCACCCCGTGTCCCACAGGAGGGAGAGAAAAGGCCCCCCACTTCTGGGGGGAACCCCTGGGATGAACACAGCGGCCAAAGAGCAAACAGAACCAGAGGAGCTAAAGGGAAACGAGGGAGGGGCAGGCTTGGGGAGAGCAGTGCGCTCTGGTGCCCCCACCCCGCCTGGGGCTCAGAAGCTTCTCTTCTGCCTGGGCCTGGAGGCCAGGGACGGGGGAGACACATCCCATCCCTCCACACCGCAGGACTGACAGCTCAGACAGAGCTGTTTTTAAAAGTCCCTTATCTCTAGGGGGGCCAGGCCCCTGTGGGAAGCGTAGGCATGGTGCCCTCGTCTTCCTCATGGGGATCTTGAGGGAACTGAGGCTCCCCAGTGACCTGAGGCCCAGGGCTTGTAGGACGCCCTCTCCTACCACACCTGGACCTGAAGACCTGGGGCAGGCAGAGAGCAGCGGGGAGGCAGGGGAGGGATAGGAGCAGGGCAGGGCGTGTGGCCTGCGTACCCACGCTCACCCACACTGGCCCTGGCTCTGCATCCTCCCGAGGCCCGGCCCAAGGTCACTCCTCGGTGAAGTCCCTGTCTATGTCCATGTAGGGCTCCTCGATGTAGCTGACAAGGGCAGACGGTGACTGGCGATCCGGGTTCAACAGGATGGACACTGTCTCCTTCCAGTACGAGAAGCTGATGCAGGAGCTCTGAGCAGAGAGAGGGAGGTTGGGGGAAGCTGCTCCCCACAGTGGGGGCCTCAGTAAGGGGGCAGAGCGCCGCCCCGCCCTCCCCCGCCCCGAGGCAGGCGCTCACGTTCTCCAGGCAGGTGCTGTCCTTGTCCTTGTGCAGGTAATGCTGCTGCCAGAAGCGCAGCAGGTTGTGGAAGTTGTTGAGCAGGAAGCCAGGGTACTTCTTGCTGTGCTCCATCCGCTGCAGCAGCCGCAGGTACAGGGGCAGCCGCTCTTTCCGCCGCGCCAGCATCAGGATCACCAGGCTGGTGTTGAGGCAGCTGACGTTCTCCTGCAAGGCCGAGGGCCAGCAAGGTCAGGGCCACACGGGAGCCTCAGTGGCCCCCAAGGAGCCTGGGCAGCCACTGGGCAGAGAGGAGGGTTGCTTCAGGCTCTGGCCCTACAGCGCCCTAGTCAAGTCCGCTGAGCCGCCTCCGCACAGACCTGAGACTGCACTGGGGAAAGGAGGGTGCCAGCCCCTCCCCAACTCTGACAGCAACTCTGTCCTTGGCTGACCTTGGCTCCAGCAAAGCTCCGATGCCCAGGCAGGCTGGGTGCACGTGTCAGGAGCGGTGGTCTCACTGCGCAGCCCGCACTCGGCTCTCACTGTGAGCTCGCTTGGGAAGAGGCAGGGTCTGCCCGTTCCTCGAGCACTGCCCCCCAGGGCGGCCTCGACAGGAGGAGGCCCACCACCACCAGCCACCATCCCAGGGTGGAGGGTGAGCTCGAGAAGTGAGGGCTGCGAGGCGACCGCAGGGAGGTTGGGTTCCACAGCCCGGCAGAGTAAGAGGGACAGGGATGTGGGGCACTGGAGACTGGCACCGGACTGGGAGTCGAGAACACAGTGCCGCCCCTCCAAGGGCCCAGCTTTATGGCAAATCCTTAGAGCAATGGCCCAGAGCTGTACCTCCAGAGTAGGGTGGGAGATACAAACTTGCTGGCTCCAGGATGAGGGAAGCGGCTTCCAGGTGTCCGTTGGGGCCTCTTACCTGGGTCAGTGTCTGCACGTGGATGATGTTAATGAGGCGGAAAAGGAAGGACATCTGCGTGGGCACCTGGGATATGTAGGCCAGCAGGCGGCACTCGGACAAGACCTCGGCCACTGTGGAGGAAAGCAGAATGATGAGCAGGCTCAGGTCCAGGTGTTCTGCCAGCTGGGCGTGCACTCTCCTCCCAGCCCTGCCGGGGGCAGCCCTCCTGGTCCTATAGGCCCTCCTCTCTACACAACGAGACCAAATTAACGGCCCTAAATCAAGAAAAACAATGAACGCAAGCCTGATCCATCTTCCAGAGCTCCTAATGGAATGGCTCCCCCACCGCTGTCACAGTGCCAGCGTCCACTGTTGGGGTCACGGTGTGTACCCACATCTGACAACAGCTGACTGTGCCCCGGAATAAACCCTCTGGGGCAGAAAAAGGGGGTCAACACCTCAATTCCCAAATGACTTCTTGCCATCCATGACAGGGACTTAATGAGGGACCCATGTCAGTCTAACAGACCCTCGGGGGTGGGGGGGGAGGGGAGCATATGCGCACATACATATCATGTGTGCAAGCAACTCCAGGTGAGCTCAGTCACCCCCACCCCCCCGAGTCCGCCCAGGGGAACACTACAGACTGGGGACAGGACGGAGCACTCCAGCTTACACAGGCAATCCCAGCCTACAAGAGCAAAGTTACTGTTTTGGTTTGCTTTTTGCTGCAACAATGGGTTTTTTCCTTTCCAAAGTGTGTTGGAGAGCCCCCGACACCAGCCACGCGGTCATTCCCATCTCCTTGCTGCAGGCCATGTGCTGGCTCAAGCATGGTCACACTGGACCCAGCTGCCCAGCATCCTGGCCTTTTACCTTTCATATCCACCTGGTTTTCAAATCGGTCGAGCGACAGAGTGACGCAGCGCACCAGCATGTTGGAATCCACCAGGGAGCTGTTGATCTGCTTCAGGAACACCTGGAACTGCAGCACAGCCGGGGCTCATGGGGGCAGTGGGCTGCAGGCCGGAGATGGCCGTGGCCCACGTGGGCAGTCCCTGCAAGGCCCCTGGCATCACAGACAGGGATCCGGAGACAGACGAGCTGAGTGACCGTCCTTCCCACCCAGCTGCTGAGCGCTGCAGCTCAGCCCAGCCCTCTGTCTGGGCTTCTGCACAGAAGGCGCTGGGCCCTAAAGCGAGCTTTACCCCACTGCTCTGAGTCTGTCACACCAGGCTTGGTGCCTCCTGCCTGGGGCTCCCCCAGTGGCACCTACTGCAGTTTCACAGCCCCACCCTTAAGCAGCCAAGATTTTTGTTTACGTTCCCAGGGTCTAGCAAGGTACTCGGCAGAGTAGGAAGGAGCTAGGAATATTCACTGAAGACTGCCACAGAGTCCCCAGCACTTTCCAGTTTCCAGACTGGCAGACAAGGGCTCCAAGGTAACTTCTGGACAATGCAGCAACCCTCAGAGAGCCATGGCCTGACCTTACCTTTGCATCAGTGTTGATGTACTTATTGAATCTCTTGAATGCATCAACATTAAACTTCATCAGCTCCCCCAGGAGATCGAAGTAGCTCTGGAGCACATCCCTTGATTTGCACTCGCTGTCCACAATGCAGTACAGAATATGCTGGGCACGACAAGGGGACAGGGTGACCAGGGTGGGACTTGGGTCGGCCCCAACTTGCCTCCTACAGGGACTGGCACAGAGATCACACCACACATCTGTTCTGAGCAAGCACCCGGTCCATGGAACCTCAGCCGCACGTAGATTCTTGGCCTAGGATGCCGGCGGCACCAAGCGCAGGTCAGGCTGACGCACCTGGCCAGGAGCGGTGGGCTGGGAGCGTGGCACACCTCCCTCTCGTGCTCAGGCTCAGCTGGGGCTGACCTGCTCTGTGCTCTGCAGATCTCACTTCTGGCATCAGCCACTGCCCTGGCACTGTGACCACCCAAGTAAAGGAAGGGCACCGGACACACTGTGACCCCGTGGTTGTGTGTTTATGAATGGAACCATTTAAAAACTCACACCAAAAGCAATGAGTTTTTTATCAAGAGCTAAGCCAATTTTTACCTCCTTGATGACGTGTTCCATGATAGTTAAATGGTTTCCAACATTTAACATTTCATGTTCTTGAAGCTACACTGATTTGGACTATTTTCTTTCCCATATGGATTTTACATAAATTCATGAGCCAGTTTCTTGTCCATATCTTTCTAAAACTATAATCTGGCCGTTTTTCTATCTTCCCTTTTTGTAAATGTTTTTCTGAAGGACATGAGTCAATAAAGCAAAATTATTTTCAGTCGGATCAAAATATCCTCAGGGTCAAAAGGCCTTGCTGGGCAACTCCAGACCCTTGTCCTCCTGCATGGTCACCCGAGTCCCTCCATCACTCTTCCAGCACCCAGGGGGAAGCCACAGTTGGAAGTCAGGGCAAACACTAGGGCAATCTGCATTAGCATTTACAGAGCAGAGCCCGAGTCTGCCCCCAGTGAGCCGTAAGGCTCAGGACAGCACAGCAGTGGGGCCGCGGGGAGAGGGGCCCGGCCGCTGCTTTCCAGCCGTACCTCCAGCAGGCCTCGCTTCAGCAGGAACATCTGGTCGGCGTAGGAGGTGGTCCCTCGCAGGAAACTCTCCACAGCACGGGCTTGCCAAAACCTGCAACCCAAACACAGCGCTGGCCTCGGAGCTAAGGCTGCCCTCTTCTGATTCATACTCAATGTCCCCAGGGTGGGGAGATGTCTGCCGTCTTAATCTACTCAGCATGAATAAATGAACAGCCCCCGGGCAGCAGGCCTCACCCCAGGTCTAGGGGACACAGCGGTGAGCAGCAGAACCCCCATCCCCCTGGAGCTGACAGAAGCACTGGGCTCTGGAAGGGGTCGCAGTGAGTCCCATGTGAGGACACGCTTTGCCCATCCAGAACAGGAAGATGTGAACTGAGGGGAAAGAGTGGAGGAAGCTGATGGGCTGCCTAGTGAGGAGGTGGCTGATGCTGACCACGTGACCCAGAGGTCAGAGCTGGGATCCATGTCGGGGAGTGTGGGCATGGCAGGCCACGGCAACAAGGGCCCCATGGAACACAGCCTACCGAGTGCTCACACTGGCCCTGCTGGGAACCCTCCTGTCCACAGCCTTAAGGCTCAGCACAGACCACTCTGGACTCTGAGGTGTCCCTGGCCAGCCCCCAGCAGGGGAAGGGGCTCTCCTCTGCTCCCCGAGCATCTGGCTCCACTTATGTCCACACCACATTCAGAGGTTTCTGCTCACACTCGTTCCCCATCCGCGCGGGGTACTCTGCCCAGCAGCCACACAGAGCAGGAGCCTGGTGAATGGGCAGGGTGGTGCCCACGTATCTGCGTCGACTAGGGCCGGAGGGCAATCGACGCTGACCACTGTGCGGGGGTGGATGCTGGTGACTGACCATGTGAGACACGTGCTCCCCTCACTGCGGAAGGGTCAGGTACCCGTCCCTCAGACCCACCTGAAGGATGACTCAGCAGGCTCCTTCTTCATGACCTGCAGCAGTCGAGTTAATAAGCCCCTCTTGCCATCACACACCAAACTCCTAAGACAAACAAAGACGACGAGGGCATCGGTGGCAGACCTGAGGCTGCCAGGGGCCTTGGGGCTGCGTCACTCCGCTAGGTTAGCTAGGTGAAAACACACAGGGACGTCTTCCGAGTCTGGAGGATGCCCTCCTGCTCCCCGAGCCCAGAGCACCCAGGGCTCCTGCGGCCATACACTGCACAGCCATGTGCACTCCCGCTGCGTCTCAGGACAGCTTCTCCTTCCTAGACATGGTACGAGGCCAGACACACATCCAGAGCCAGTCAGGGCCCAGAACCCCGCAGAGTGGGTCTACGCCAGTCTCCTGGGGAGGCTCACTTTGTGCCAACAGGGCGGGGCCCAGGGTACTCCTCGTTTCAGACTCAGTAGCAGCGGAGCCCTAGACAGGTACCAGTGCCTCCAGTCTCAGCTTCCAGACCAGTGAAGCAAAGACGGGAGATGAGGAAATGTCTCAGGCCTCACCACGGGAACAGACGGCCATGCAGGTGAGGGTGTGCCCTTCGAATCCTCTTCAGAGAGATCAGCTCTGCTCTGAACCGCTGCACACACTGGGACAGCACTGTGCACAATTTCACCTGAACGAGAGCTCTGCTGCCTTTAAAAAGAAAACGCTGGGGGCTGCCTGCAGGGCCAGCATCCCATATGGGCGCCGGTTCGAGTCCCGGCTGCCCCGCTTCTGATCCAGCTCTCTGCTATGGCCTGGGAAGGCAGTGGAGGATGGCCCAGGTCCTTGGGCCCCTCCACCCGCGTAGGAGACCCGGAAGAGGCTCCTGGCTTCTGGACTCGGATTGGCACAGCTCCAGCCACTGCAGCCAACTGGGGAGTGAACCAGTGGATGGAATACCTCACTCTCTCTCTGCCTCTCCTTCTCTCTCTGTGTAACTGACTTTCAAATAAATACATAAATCTTAAAAAAAAAAAAAAAAAAAAGCAAAGGCTGGAGTATGCTGGCTCCTGCTGCTGGCACCTGTTCCCCTGCCTGAGCCCCAGGAGCCGTCGCCGGGCTGCCCCGCATCACCACACAGAGGCCCGTTGGCAGAGCCTGCTTGTTCGCCCTGTGGGGCTGAAGCTGCCACAGGGCAACAGAGGAGTACACAGCGGCACTGTCAGACACACGTGACGGGGGCAGGGACGGAGCACGCATGGCCTTCGGCAGGGGGGCCCCTCGGAGCCCCTGCTGTCATCTGTAAAATGGTGGTGGTAATGTCCCGCCTAGGGCCGCCGTGAGGCTGAGGAGAAAATGCAGGTGGCGGAGCACAGCGCCAGGCACAGGGGCCTCGGGCACTGCAGCTCCAAGTGAGTGCGAAAGGACAGTACGCTCTCCCACGTGTGTCCATCGGCAGGCCACAGCCACCCCTCCCCTCACCTGTCCGTGTTGAGAACGGCCTCCACCTCGGGGATGTTGGCCTTGAGAGAGATGGCACTGAGTTCATTCAGCTCCTGGTTGTTAAGAAGCAGGTACTTGTTCCTGAACAAAATGGATTGGAAAGGGTCAAGGACAGGAGCTGGGGCTGCTGCAGGGAGTCCCCGGCCATTTCTCATGGAGAGAAGTGACACTCCAGCGGCACTTCTCAGCCCCGCGCCAGCACCCGCAGGAGCGTGCCCACAGGTCTTGGTTGACCAGAAGTGGGCAAGGAGACCCGCTCCAGCCGTCAGGACCCCTGGTCAATCTCTCACAGATCGGGCTGCTTCCCTCCTGATTCTGTCTCCATTCCAATGTCCTCTGATGAACGTCCCCCCCTTTCCCAGAACACGCCCTTCATGACGGCAGGAGTCGTGAGTTTTCATTCATCCCCACGCCCCCCAGTCTGGCACACAGAAGCACTCAGATCCCACAGTCCGATGAAAGCTGGGTACCACTTTCCTCAGGGAAAAACGCGCACTTTCATAATCTATTGACGCCACTTTCTAGAAGATTCATAGACTTTCTGGCACCTCTCTATGGCCTTCAGCCACACAGATGCTCACAAGAGTTTGGAGAGCTGCACAGGAGAAGCCCCTGAGTCCACACCTGTCCTCGGCACTGTCCAGTTAGCTCACCAACGTTCCCAAGGAATTCAACTCAACACTTAGAACTCAGACCTTCCACATGCCTTGGACTTCTGGCTTCCCTTGGGGGGAAAGTCATAAGCCATGCAATTGTGGGTGCAGTTTCCTGTGCACCCACGAGCAGCTGGAGCTGAGCAGCATGGCCCGTCCTTCCAGCTCACCCCAACCCCAATGCCACAGTCAAGGATAAGCTGCTCCACACCCTCCCCTGCACTTTTTTTCTTACAGTGGAGAATCACCTTCCTGTACAGTCTCTATCGAAGTCTGAAGAAAAATGAGAGAACACACATCCTGTCGGCGGTCACTCAGCAGACAGGCATGTGGCCACTGTCCCAAGGGCATTCCCAGCTCAGGGACAGTCAGCTATGAGCGGTATCGATTCCAGGAGTCCCAGACCCCAGTGACCTCTGTGCTCATTTGTGAGGGTAGCAAGGGCAGGGAAGGACCAGACGGATCAGCAGCTCTTGCCGCAGCGTCACTGCCAGGCAGCCATACGTGGTAACCTAAGCCGACAGTGCCTTCCACCAGCTCGCAGTTCTGCCTCCTGAGCTGAGCTCAGTGCAGAGAAAGGAGGGCAGGGCCTGCGGAAGCCCTCCCGGCCCATCGCCCGCAGGGTGCGTGGTACTTACTCGTGGTGGTCGCTGAAACTCTGGAGAAGCCGCAGAAACTGTATCTTCAAGGTGATGTCCTGCAACACACGTGTGTCCTCAGGGTCAGCAGTCACAGCATCCCAGAATGCAGCCGGGCAGAGCCCAGCTCAATGCCTGGCCCTGCCACTGTGCCTCTCTGGGCCTCTGTCCTAAGGCACAGCGGGGACTCTCTAGTTACAAAGTCAGCTGCTGGCTTCCATATTTGGTCAAGGGAAAATGGAGCTCATGTGGACCCTTCCTGCTAAACGTATCTCAGCTTACACGCACAAAAAGTCAGCAAATCCTTTAAACACGAGGCTAAGCTCATAGAAAGGAAAAAGGAACCGAGCTCAGAGTGGTGAGCCCTGAAGCTGCTCATCACACCAGCTGGCCGTCCATGCCCTGCAAGGACCAGACGGTGCCTGGCTTGTGCCATCTGAGGAATGAGTGCACTAGGAGAAATAAGGGTTAGAAAGACCTGACCTGTGGGTCAGGCACTTGCAAAGAAGCCCGGCTCTGCCCAGGTCAGAGGGAGCCTCCCAGGAGAAGTGCAAACCCTAGGCTCACTCAACCAGAGAGAAACCAGATGTGAAAACTGTATCCCCTGAAGTGCCCAGCAGACAAAAGCAAACGGTGCTGCAGAAACACTCCCAGGGCAGAGGCTGCGGGTACCCAGCGGGGAAGCAAGGCCTGCTGCAGGCAGCCCCTCCAAAGACGCTGCTGCACGTGAGGCGACATTCGCTCTGAGTCTGAAGACCCATGCAAGCATTAGAGGTCTCTATGGGCAACTGAGAAAGGCCATAGAAATAAGAAAGAAGGCTACAAATGACTAAAGAGACAGCATGTCACAGGACTGAAGAGATTAATGTGATGAACAAAGACCAAGGGATTTCTGAAAAAGAGTCAGACTGAATGTCTAGAAATACAAAATACATTCATTTAAAATTAAAAACTTGGGGCTGGTGCCATGGCGCACCTGTGGTGCCGGCATCCCATATGGGCGCCAGTTCTAATCCTGGTTGCTCCTCTTCCAGTCCAGCTCCCTGCTGTGGCCTGGGAAGGCAGTGGAGGATGGCCCAAGTGCTTGGGCCCTGCACCCGCATGGGAGACCAGCAGGAAGCACCTGGCTTCTGCCTTCGGATCAGCATAGCTCTGGCCACAGCGGCCATTTGGGGTGTGAACCAACGGAAGGAAGACCTTTTTCTCTGTCTCTCTCTCACTGTCTGTAACTCTGTCAAATAAAAAATAAATAAAAAAATCTTAAAAAAATTAAAAACTCAAATGGATGGACTGAAAGGCAACTCTAACAAGGCCAAAGAGAAAAAGGGTAACGTGCAAGACAGGGCAGGGAGCAAGGTCCCCAGAACACAACACCGAGACCAGGACCCCCGGCACTAGGCCCTGATGGCTGTGCAGCCACGGCCCCAGGGTACTTGCCCTCTCACACTGCTAAGGAGCCGGCAGGCACAGAGCACTACCCTCCTGTCGCAGGAAAACAGAGCTCAGACATTCAGTGACTTATCCCAGCTCCTCAACAAGCTACATGGCACAGGGGGCCTTCCGATTCCCAGCTCAGTGCTCGCTCTAGGGCGCTGTGAGAAGAGGCAGCAAATCCTTGGCTCTAGAACACCAAACCAACCTGATGTCTTTTTTTGATGCACACCATTGGTGGTTTGGGTACAAATCGTAAGACATCAAATATGGAGAATCTTGTTGCTGAAGCAGTGGCCCTGTCTGCAGGGAGGAAGACCCCCACCCTGCCCCGCACCAGGGGTACAAGCTGAAGCAGGCAGAAGGGCCCCAGGCAGGGGGGTTTCTGCTGGATGGAGAAGCGAGCCCAGGCAGCGCCAGTCACAGCACTGTGAATTATGCCTGCAGTTTCCGCTCCACTCCTGAAGAATCACAGGCGGGGCGAGCAGCAGGTCTGGAAACAACTACTCCACACATGAAGCCTCAGATGTCCCCAGGGGCCCCTGCTCACCGGACTGCAGTCACAGTTCTGGTTGTGACCGTGGAGGACAAGGGCAGATGCTGAATGCTTCCTCCAAATCAGCTTGTCAAACAAATTATTGAGTCCAGGGATCAGCTTGAACTCTGCAATCATTCTGTGAACCTGGACGGGGAGGAAGCAAAAGTGTTCAGACAGATGTGCTTCAAAGAAGTAGCAAAGCCTCGAGCTCAGCAGACAGTCGCCACCTTCAGAACAGAGAAGGTGACCGTCGCTGTGGGGTGCTGCTCCCACCTGTGCTCACGGGCACTCACAGCAGCCCCACAAGGTCCTATCTGCCAAGTCTGAGTTTTGGATTCAGATGGTCCTGGTGCTGCGCTTAGCTCCGCCATGTGCGGACTTTGTAACCTCAGCAAGCTCCTTACTCGTTTCCCGTCCTTGTCACCAGAATGAAAATATGCCTCAGGCTTTACACTACCAAAATCTCAACTGGAGGCAAAACACAAGAGCTAAAGACGGAGCTCTAAGGATCCTGGAAAAATCTATATGTGAAGACATAAAAAAACAAAAACGGAAAACAAACGAAAAACCAGGTTTTGGGAAAACCTTTCCAAAGAATCATACAAAACCCAGATGCCAAAAAAGAGATTGTTGAATTCAACCAAACCTTCTAAAAATTTTGCATGGCAAAACTCAAAATCAGCGAAGTCAAAAATGAAATATGCAAATAGAGAAAATACATCGGCAATTTTCACGCAGGTAAAGAGTTAATTTCTTCTACAAAGGAGTCCAGTCGTAAACAAAAAGATCAATCCTACAGGGAAAAAAAGACAAAGAATATAGACAGGAGGGGCCAGCATCATGGTATAGTTGGTAAAGCTGCCACCTGCAGTGCCAGCATCCCATATGGGTGCCAGTTCGAATCCCCACTGCTCCACTTCCAACCCAGCTCCCTGATAATGCACCTGGGAAAGCAGTGGAAGATGGCCCAAGTGGTTGGGCCCCTGCATTCACATGGAAGACCTGGAAGAAACTCCTGGCTTCCAGCTTCAGTCTGGTTCAGCCCTAGCCATTGAGCCATTTGAGGAGTGAGCTAGCAGATGGAAGATGTCTAACTCTGCCTTTCAAATAAAATAAAAAATAAATTTCTCTCTTTCTTTCTCTTTCTCTCTCTCTCTCTATATACATATAGGGAGAGAGAGAGACAGAAATGGTATATATATATATATATATATACATACATACACACACACATATGGGGGGGGGTGAGAGAGAGGAGTCTTATCTGACGCTGGCACCATTTTGGTTCCTGGGCATCACACACACACTGCTGGTGGGAAGGCCTGCTGGTCCTAACTGCACAAGGACCATGGTTGGGCAGTATCTCTAAAAACTCCAAACCCACAGCTCCTGGGACTAACAATTCCACTTGAAGGATTTATTCTCAGACACACCTATAGGAATTGCAAATGGCATATTTAAAACAATACTCATGGAACTATTATTTGTAAAACCAAAAAAAGACATGATCTGTACTTACATCAATGGGGGTTAGCCAAACTATGGTACATCCACTCAACGGGATACAAAATGCCAGTAAAAAAGAATCAAGGTTTTTTTCCCATGCAGTGAATCCAATTGCCAAGATACATTAAGAAATCCAGTGTGGACATGCTATATAATTGATTGTTAAAGAGAAAAAAACCTCTGGAAGGATAGCACTAAAAAGTGGTCAAACTGGCTGCCAAGGCTCTGAGGGAACATCAGGGAACAGGGCTTCGTTAATGCCTATCTTTTAAGACAGAAATAGGGGAAATCATTTACCTATGAAAATTTGGGTTTTTTCTTTTTTTCAGATTTATTTATTTATTCATTTATTTGAAAGACAGAGTTACAGAGAGATAGGTAGAGAGGAAGAGACAGACAGAGAGAGAGATCTTCCATCTGCTGGTTCACTCCCCAAGTGGCTGCTACGGCCAGAGTTGGGCATGCCTGAACCTGGAGGCCAGAAGCTTCTTCTAGGTCTCCCACGTGCATGCAGGGGCCCAAGTACTTGGGCCACCGTTCACTGCCTTCCCAGGCCATTAGCAGGGAGCTGGATCAGAAGTGCAGCCAGGACACGAACCAGCACCCATATGGGATGCCAGTGCTGCAGGCTGCTTTACCTGCTATGCATTTGTTTTCACATAAATGAAACAAAAACTCTTCCTCCCCTTGCTAAGGGCTGCTGGAAGGAGAAAGGAAGTGGACAGAACCCCAAGCACAGCACTGTGCTCAATGACCGCAAATGGCACTAACTCAAGAGTTGGATCCTTAACTCTGCCACCTTCTTGGCCGTCAATGGCATGCGTTTGTGTGAGACAAACCGACAAGGGACCCCTGGCAGCTCCATTCCCGTGCACCTCTTCTTCGGACACAGAAGACACAGCCTCCAATCAGTGTTAGACACACAAGCCCAGAAATCTGTCAGACTGAGGGCCAAAGTGAAATGACGTCTGTTCCACTGGCCGGGCTGCTACTCAAACTCAGCCATGCTTTATCCCGTCCTTGGGGGCAGGGGGTAGGGGTGATACATACGTTGGTCACTATGTGCACTCCAAGTAACCTTAGCTCTGCCGAATCAGTTAGAAAAAGCTGACACTGGGGCCAGTATTGTGGCGCAGAAGGTTAAGCCACTGTCTGCAACACTGGCATCCCCTATCTGAGTGCCTGTTCGAGTCCCGGCTCCACTTAAGATCGGGCAACCTGCTGGTGTGCCTGGGAAGGCAGGGGAAGATGCCCCCAATACCTGGCCCCTCCACTCACGCGTGAGCCCCAGATGCAGTCTGGCTGGGCTCCTGGATTCAGCCTGGCCCACACCTGATCACTGTAGCCATCTGGGCCGAGAATCGACAGCCAGATTCTCTCTCTGTCTTTCCCTCTCTGTCACTCTTCCAAATAAATACATTTTAGAAGAAGGCAATGGTTGACACTACAGAGGCCTTCAAAGTTCATCCAATCCAACTATCTCATTGCGCAGACTAGAAAACCAGGCTTCAAGTCACTCAAAGTGAGCCAGAGCTTGGAAAAGAGGAGCTTTCCATGGCACACCTGCATCAGACCCAGGGTTTCCTGAAGCCCCGGCCAGTGCTAGGTTTGACGTTTCTACAATGCTACTCCCCTTTTCTCTTGAAAACACCAGCTTCTTCACTGAGGCCAGATTTTACAAGTCAGATGCATTTCTCCTACTCTCAGGTCCAGTCCTTCACCTGCCCAGCAGGCAGGTGGGCAGGATGAAGTACCCAGCTCCCTAATGAGGCAGCTGGGCCAGAGGACAGGCTTTGAGGCCAGATTGTGACCCTAAGCTACATCCTTCTCTGAGCCTGCGCCCCCTGATGGAGAAGAGAGGATAACGGAGCGTGGATAAGGTTCAGTGAAGTCACATGAAAGCAGCCCAGGTCTTGGAAAACGAGAGTGACTGCTACACAGCTTATTCTCATTATCACTGGAGGGATGAAACACACAGCATCTGGGAGTATCTCTAGTCTTGCGCCTTTAACTGGGCCAAGACTGGTCAGAGAACTTGGCCCACACGGATATCCACAGAAGGCCACTTCAAGGAGGATGCCTTCTGAGAGGCCTTGCCAAGCAAGCCCTTGCCCTCATCACCCAGTCTAAGCAGGAGCTGTGAGTCCACGTCGCCGCAGTGCCTGGCACGCAGGAGGAACTCAGCCAATGCTGAACGTGCAAAGGACAATGTACTGTGCACATAGTGCTTCTCAGGGGGCCAGAGTCCAACCGTGACAGGGCCTTCCCGAGGAAGCGGGGCCAGAAGCACATCGTGTAATGAAGACCCCAATAAGCACAGCACCTCGCTTCAGGGGGACTGAGGAGGCAGGATGGCTCTGGTGAGGGACAGAGAGAGAAGGCAGGGCAGTGGAGTTTAAACCCTGGCTCTACCAAAGAGCATGGCCACTAAACACTGAGTGCAGGTGGAGTGCGTCGCTGCCTGCTGGCTAACCTACTGGAGAGCTCAGCATGAAAGTGCCTCAAGAGAGTAAAAGCAACAGTGCACCGACACACTGCATGCTGAAGGCAGGCAGGCCTGTGGCTGTCTATGGGATCTCATCCCATATCCTGGTTTTAAAAACCCACCGCATGCTGAGGATGGCTCCCTAACTCCAGCTCCAGGCAATCCAATTGTCAAAGACGCCTCAAACCTCCCTTATTTAATCTGAACTCCTCTTCCTCCCTAAGCCGGCCCCTCCATCCCTCACCCACTGTTAGTCTTGACCATCTCAACAAAC
Organism: Oryctolagus cuniculus; assembly: GCF_964237555.1. Lineage (NCBI taxonomy): Eukaryota > Metazoa > Chordata > Mammalia > Lagomorpha > Leporidae > Oryctolagus > Oryctolagus cuniculus. Next base: position 23,123,940 of record NC_091442.1, on the reverse strand, counting down.
ACCAAATGTATCCTTCTACTTGCTTAGACCACAGACTTTGGGAGTCTTCCTTAACTACTCCTCTCTCGTATGCCCACATCCAAACCATCAGAAAAATCCTATCTGTTCCACCTTCAAAATACATCCAGAATGCAACCACCTCCTCCCACCAGTCCTACAACCAAAGTGCTGTCCCAGCTACCACCATCTTGACTATGAGGGCCCTAATGGGTCTCTCCACTCCCATGTTTGCTGTCCCTAGTCTTTCACACAGTAGCCCAACAGAGGACTTCTCACTTCAGAGTAAAAATCAAATTCAAGTGGCTTCTGCCAGCCCGACAGGGTTTGGGCTCTTGCTGCCCCTTCAGCCCTCCTGGTTGCTGCTCAGGCCAGTCCGTCCAGCCGGCTACCTGTTTCACCAAACCACTCGGTACCCCCCTCTACTGGGCAGGCTCACTCATTTTCTTAGGGACAATGCCATGGCAAATGTGATCTTCTCAGTGAGTCTTCTCCCTGGCTACCCTGTTGCAAAGTGTTCCACACTTCTAAAACGGGGATAACTGCATCTGTCATCCAGAGTTGTTACAGTCCACTGTGGGACTTAGGCAGGGAAGGGCTCCTCTGGAAAGCCCTCCTCTCCTTGCCTGGTTTCTTCCTAGCAAACAACAGTCAGCACGGAAGGGTTACCTTGCAGGGTTCTGGGTGTGTGTGAGTGTGTGTGTGTGCTGTGCACCGTCAGCACCTGCTTTCTCCTACTGTAGGTTACAGGTCCTTGCTCCTCCCTCCTGGATCTGCTCCAATACTCAGCAAACCCCGGCTCATCTGGAGCCTCCCTCAACTTGCCCAGTTTTTGTAAACAGACATAGCTTTGGGCTCTGCCCACATCAGACTGCATCTGCAGGACCAGTCTGTCTAGTCACCAGTCCTTGATTCTCCCCTCTACCGAGGTAAGCTGCCCACCCCTGTCCCATGCTGCAATGCTACCTAGAAATGCTGCCCCTGGCAAGGTTCAGTGCAAAGAACCTGGGCTCTGGAACCAGGCAGGTTTCCTGCCATGTGGAACAGAGAGAAGGCAAAGAAGCCCTGTGCTTTGCTGAGCTGGAGAGACAGAGGGTCTGACAGAGTCCTTGGCAGGCCACGAGCACCCAGGCAGCATCTGCTCATGGCTTCCCTGTTCTGAGATGGCGGAGAGGGGCCCACCTGGTTTCGCTGACGCCCCATCAGTAGCACGCAGAGGACATAGAGCACTTCCAGTTTGTACATGATCTCATGCATAATCTTCATTGACTGGGGCAGCTGGGTCCTAGTTGAAGTGTGAGGCAGGCCATTGTCCTCAGAAGCCCCTGGAGGAGGGAACACAGTGGAGGCTGACACAGCCACCGGGAGACAGGGTTGAGTCACGGCTGGTGAGAAACGTTTCTGCCCCTCAAACCTGCCCTGCACAGACTTGAGGTCACAGAACCATCAGACTGGACTCCAAGCCCACGACAGAGCTTTCAAAAGCCACCAAACTCCCTCCAAACCCCCAACATCCAAGCATGTTTAGAAACTCAGAAAAATGGACACCATAGATCTATTTTATCTCATCACCTTGGACAAAGTAAAAATATTCTGACACAGACAACGTGGTCCCGTGCTCCATCCCTTTCCCCCTTACTCCTCTTTCTGCTGGCTAACCAGACAATCCAGAATGTGGCCAAATGCCCGTGAGAGTAAACTATGTATCTCTTCCTTCAGGTCATGAAGGATTCTGAACACTGACTGGGGCCTCCACAAGCACACACCACTGAAGGCTGAAGACCCAGCCTTTTCAAGATTTTTTTTTCTCTGTGTTTCAAAGAACCATCTAGCTTTCTAAGATTCCACTTTCTAAAGCAGACTAAGGATCAAACTCCCATCAATGATGCAAATGAACATACTATCTATGCAAATTCACATATTTCCATGTTATCTCATCTCACTATTACCAATGACAGCAGATAAGAAACCAGAGGCTTTATGGAACCCATCTCATTTACTCTATTACTCAGTTGAAAAAGACTTCTGCAGGTCATCCAGGCCTCAGTGGAGGGCACTTAAAGGAAGGGAGGGGACCAGGGGATCAGAGAGGGCTCTGGAGTTAGAACTGCTGGTAGGTGACTCTGCGCCAGTCGCCTCCTCCCCAGGCCTGAGGTGGCTTTATGCTATGGCGAGGGTTACCATAAAGACTGAATAGGGGCCGGTGCCGCAGCTCACTAGGCTAATCCTCCACCTTGCGGCGCCGGCACACCGGGTTCTGGTCCTGGTCGGGGCGCCGGATTCTGTCCCGGTTGCCCCTCTTCCAGGCCAGCTCTCTGCTGTGGCCAGGGAGTGCAGTGGAGGATGGCCCAAGTGCTTGGGCCCTGCACCCCATGGGAGACCAGGAGAAGTACCTGGCTCCTGCCATCGAATCAGCGTGGTGCGCTGACCGCAGCGCGCCGGCCGCGGCGGCCATTGGAGGGTGAACCAACGGCAAAGGAAGACCTTTCTCTCTCTGTCTCTCTCTCTCACTGTCTACTCTGCCTGTCAAAAAAAAAAAAAAAAAAAAAAAAAAGACTGACTAGGAACACAAGAAAAGCCTAGCCCCTGATTCTCGAGAAGCTCCTGTCATGGCTGGGTCCCTGTAATTTTAAGAAAGCACTGCTCAGAGGACTTCTACAGGGTAGGTGACCTCGGAGAGTTCTTCCCCTTCAGTTTCCGCATCTTTAGGGCGAAAGGATGGTGAATATCAGCTAAGGTCCTTTCAAACTCCTACTGGAACTGGTGCTCTAGAGGCCTCTGCCAGGGGCTCAACAGTGTGGTGTGAGCAGTGGTCACCAGATACATTCACGCAAGGTCCCCTTGGAAGACATGGTGACTTCTGTAGGGTATACTGGATTTCTCTGAGTGTTGCATCACTAGTATAAAATCACAGCCTTGGAAGAAGACACATTGTTGAATGAAGCACAACAGACGAGGCGGCACGGCTGTGGCAGGAGCACTGCAGAGGCCAGGCTGCTGGGCTGGAAGCCCCTCCTCCAGCTGCACTGTCTGTGCCTCAGTAAAACAGCAGCTGCGGGGCTGCTGCTGCAGCTTAGCCAGGACGGTCACTGCCTGTGGCGCCCGCATCCTATACGGGCACTTGTTTGTGTCCCAGCTACTCTACTTTTGATCCAGCTCCCGGCAAATGGCCTGGGAAAACCAGCAGAGGGTGACCCAAGTGTCTGGGCCCCTGCCACCCACGAGGGAGACCTGGAAGAAAAGACTTTGGCCTGGCTCAGCCCTAGCTATTGCAGCCACCTGGGAGCGAATCAGAGGATGGAAGATCTGTCTCTCCCTCTCTCTCTGTAACTTTCAAATAAAATAAATAAATATTTAAAAAAAGAAAACAGCCATTTTGACAACAGGGTCTACCTCTTAATACTACGAAGATTAAATGGTGGTGGTATTTACAAGACTGTCAGGCATACCTAACTATGTGAAATAGAAGTAAAAAATGAACTCTTTTTTGAGTTTTTCTGGTGATGCTTGATTGCTACTTGCTTTCTGGTCAATCTGCAAGCCCTTAATGTCAACTGAAGTGGCAGTGGTCAAAGACTTAGAAAGATTTTACTGCAGAAAATTCTATCTATTCACATATATTTTCTTATACCTTGGGGGCAAAAACTGTAATTACTCCATTTCCATGCTGGGACTCCTTGGCCCAGCTCCCAGAGCTGCTGATATTGGTTGGGAAAGAAAGAGATTCATAGTGCAGATTTACCACACACGTGACTGGCTGACCCGGAAGGCCTAGGCATCCTCATCTCCTAGTTCCCGGGGCCCTGTGTGGCACACAGGCCCACCTCAGTGACAAACGTGGGTGGAGACACACAGGCAGCTGGGACTCCTCAAGTGCCCAGATTGCACAGACCTGACAAACTCCCTGAAATAAATATTTTCAAGAAACACAGTCTTGAATGAAAAGGTCAGAGCTTAGGAATAAAACCATACTCAAGGATGAAGAGGGGAAAACTAGCTCAAGAGGCCTGCCTTCCCTACAAATCTCTTTGCACCACAAAAGTGATGAAAGCAGTCACCACTCTCAGTGTGTCCACACTTCACTGCACTCCCTAGGGCATTCTCATTTTAAAAATAGCTTTGAGCTACAATTCATGTATCATATGATCTACCCATTTAACCACAATTCAATGGGCTCTGGCATATTCAAAGTTGTACAGCCACCACCACAATCAATTTTAGAACATTTTAATCAGCTACAGAAGAAATCTTGCACACATTTACCAGTAACTCCTTGTTTCCCATCAAACCTCTCACTTCTAGGCAACCACTAAACACATGATCTTCTGTGACCAGCTTCTTTCACTTCGCACCATGCTATCAGGTTTATCTATGCTGTAGCATGTATTTAATTGTTTTAGATCGCTGAGTAATATTTTACTGTATACCACACTCTGTTGACCCATTCCCCATTCATCAGCTAAGACATCTGGGTTGTTTCCATAGCTCGGCTATTATGAATACGCTACAATGAACAGCCGTGAGTAAGTTTTGTCAAATATGTCTTCACTTCTCATAGATATGTATCTGGGCCATGGAGGTGTGTGTTTAATCTTCTGAGGAACTGTCAGACTGTTTTGTAACATGGCCACATCTTTTTACAAGCCCACCAACAGTGAACGAGGATGACTTCCCCCACTTCCTTGCTAACATTTGTCACTACCTGTCTTTCGTGGTAAACATCCCAAGAGGGCATGAAATAGCATTTCACTGTGGGCTTCATTTGTATTTCCCTGATGGCTAATGAGACTGAACATATTTTCAGTGTGCTTACTGGCCACTGCCATATCTTGGAGAAATTTCTATTCAGATCCTCTGTCCATATTTTGAAATGAGTTGTCTTTTTTATTACTGGCCTATGGAGTTCTTCATACATTGTGTATACCCATATCAGACATGTTTTGCAAATATTTTCTCCCATTCTGTGGGGTTTTTCTCTTTTGAGTGCGTTCTTTGAAGCACAGAGGTTTCAATTTCTATGAAGTTCAACTTAACTATTAGCTTGGTTGCTTCTGCTATGGATGTCATTTATGAAATCACAGCCAAATCCAAGCTCATGAATATTTATCTTGTGTCTTCCCCGGAGGATTTTAGAGGTCTAGCTCTACAGTCTTTGATCCTTTTGACTTCAATTTTGCACACGAAGATCCAACTTCATTTTCTGCATATGGATATCCAACGGCCCTAGGACTGTTTGCGAAGAGACTAATTTTCCTGTGTTGAATGGTCTTGGGGTGCTTGATGAAAATCAACTGACCATGTGTGTAAAGGCTTCTTTCTGAATTCTCATATTCCAGGGATCTATATGTCTATTTTTATGCCAGGAGCTAATTATCTTCATTACTGTAGCTTTGTGATAAGTTTTCCAATCAGGAAGTGTACATTTTGTTATAAGGTATTCTTTTTCAAGATTGTTCTGGCTGTTATGGATTTTTTTTTTTTTTTTTTTTTTGACAGGCAGAGTGGACAGTGAGAGAGAGAGAGACAGAGAGAAAGGTCTTCCTTTTTGCCGTTGGTTCACCTTCCAACGGCCGCCACGACTGGCGCGCTGCGGCCGGTGCACCGCGCTGATCCGAAGGCAAGAGCCAGGTGCTTCTCCTGGTCTCCCATGGGGTGCAGGGCCCAAGCACTTGGGCCATCCTCCACTGCCTTCCCGGGCCACAGCAGAGAGCTAGCCTGGAAGAGGGGCAACCGGGAAAGAATCCGGCGCCCCAACCAGGACTAGAACCCGGTGTGCCGGCGCCGCTAGGTGGAGGATTAGCTTAGTGAGCCGCGGCGCCGGCCTGTTATGGATTCTTTGCATTTATTTCTCCATAAGAATTTTAGGATCAGTGATTCCATTTCCACAAAGAAACTTGCTGGGATTTTGGATAGGGACTATGATGAATCTGTAGATTGATCTGTAGGTCAAAGTGTTGGAATACTGCTGTCTTAACAACACTGTCTTATAAATCAAGTTCTTGGAAATATCTTTACATTTATCTAGGTCTAGAGTTTCTGTCAATGATGTGCTGTAATTTTCAGAGTGTAAATTATGTACTTTCTTATTATTCTTAAGCATTTTTTATTTTTACTTCTTTTATAAATGAAACTTACTTTAATTTCATTTTTGGTTTGTTACTTCCTACTATATTTAAATAGTCTTTATTTCTGAACACTCATCTGTGTCCTGAAACTTTGTTGAACTCTTTTATTCATTCACTGGTTATTTTTCATGAATTCTTTAGTTTTTTTCTACATGCAAGATCATGCAATCTGTGAATACAGCTGAAGCCAGGAGCCTGGAACTCCATCCTGGTCTCTCACACGGGTGGCAGGGACCTAGGCAGCTGGGCCATCTTCTCCTTTCCCAGGTTTATTAGCAAGGAGCTGGATCAACAGTGGAGCAGCCATGACTAGAAGCAGCACTCACATGGGATGCTGGTGTTGTCAGCAGCAGCTTAATCCACTCCACCAACTACCAGCTGTGTAAGCATTTTGTAAGTTGCTGTATTTATTTGTGCTAGTATTTTTTGCTTCTACAGTCCAGAGATACTGGCCTATATTTTTCTTTTTTGTTTTTATTAGAAAGGCCAGGAGATATAAAAAGGTCCTCCATTCACTGATTCACTTCTCAAATGCCTACAAGAGCCAAGGCTGGGCCAGGCTGAAGCTGGAAGCTAGGAACTGAATCCAAGTCTCCCACATGGGTGGCAGGGACTCAATTACTCCAGCCATCACTGCTGCTTTCCAGGGTGTACACCAGCCCGAAGCGGGAGTTACAAACACAGCTGGGACTCGTATCTAGGCATTCTGATTATGGGATGTGGGTATTCAAAATGGTATCTTAACTCCTGTGCCAAACGCTCACCTCTATAATTTTCTTTGCTAATATAACATTTTAATTCCTCTAATGATTTCCTCACTATGTTTTTTAATTTAAACATTATTTATTTGGGAGATAGAGAAGAAAGATAAAAGTGAGAGCAGATCCCATCTGCTGGTTCACTTCCCAACTGCTCACCATGGTAGGAACTGGACCAAGCCAAAGCCAGGAGCTGAGCCCTCAATCCAGGTTTCCCACATGGGTGGCAAAGACCCTACCACTTAAGCCATTACTTGCTGCATCCCAGGGAAAGCTGGAATCAGAAACTGGTAGCAAATCCAGGTATTCTAAAATGGGACAGGGGCATCTTAGTCCCACTGCCGCTGCCTCTTCCTCCATTTTTTTTTTTTTTTTTTTTTTTAAGATTTATTTACTGAAAGGCAGAATAAGGGGAGTAGGGTGAGTAAATGAGTGAGTGAGTGGGAGACACACTTATCTTTCATCTGCTGGTTCACTCACAATGGCCACAACAGCCGGGTCTGGGCCAGGCCAAAGCCAGGAGCTCAGAACTTATCAGGATATCCCACATGGATGGCAGGGACCCAAGGACTTGGGCCATCTTCTGCAGCTTTCCCAGGCACATTATCAGGGAGCTACATTGGAAGCACAGCAGTCAGGACTTGAATTGTCACTGCAATTTGGGATGCTAACATAGCAAGTGGTGGCTTAACCAGCTGCACCACAACACTTGCCCCAGCCCCAGTGCCTTCTCACCTCCATTATTCCTGATAAGTCAGCTGTTAATCTTACTGGGATACCTTTGGGCATGAGGAACCAACTGTCTTTTGCTGCTTTCAAAGTTTACTTTGTCTTTTAATAGTTTTATTATGTTGTGTCTGAGTGTGGATCTCTTTGAGTTAATCATAGCTGGCGTTCTTTGAGCTTCTTGGATGTGTACGTTGACATTTTGTATTAAATTTGCAATGTTTTCAGCCATTATATCTCCCATATCCTTCTTTTTTTTTGATAGGCAGAGTGGACAGTGAGAGAGACAGGGAGAAAGGTCTTCCTTTGCCGTTGGTTCACCCTCCAATGGCCGCCGCGCTGTGGCCGGCGCACTGCGCTGATCCGATGGCAGGAGCCAGGTACTTATCCTGGTCTCCCATGGGGTGCAGGGCCCAAGCACTTGGGCCATCCTCCACTGTACTCCCTGGCCACAGCAGAGAGCTGGCCTGGAAGAGGGGCAACTGGGACAGAATCCGGCACCCTGACCGGGACTAGAACCCGGTGTGCCGGCGCCGCAAGGCGGAGGATTAGCCTAGTGAGCCACGGCGCCGGCCTCCCACATCCTTCTGATAGTATTCTGAGGCTCTCTGCTTTTCTTACTTCCCGCCATTCTTCAGGATGCTAATCTCTATCAATCTATCTTTAAGTCTGCTGTCTCCTTCTTGTGCCAGTTCCATTCTTAGTTATTATACCTTTAGAACTTCGATTTGGCTCTTTTTTATGTTTCCTGTCTTTTTATTATTATTACTTTATTATTATTTCCTTTTGATGGGCTGTTTTACCTCATAGCTCTCTTTAAGTTCTTTAAACAGTTTCTTTTAGTTCTTTTGATCATGTATTTAAACATGCCTGTTTTAGGCACCAGAGTTGTGGTAAAGCAGGTAAAGCCACCACCTGAATTCATATGGATGCTGATTTGTGTACTGGCTGCTCCAATTCCAATCCAGCTCCCTGCTAATGTGCCTGGGAAAGCAGCGGAAGATGGTCCAAGTGTTTGGACCCCTGCCACCCATGTAGGAGACCTAGATGAAGCTCCTGGCTTCAGCCTGGCATAGCGCTGGCCATTGAGGACACGTTGGGAGTGAATCAGCAGATGTAAGCTCACCCTCTGTAATTCTTTCAAATAAATAAACAAATCCTTAAATAAAATGGCTATTTTGAAGTCATTATTAAACCTGCATAACGGGGCCAGCACCGTGGCTCACTCCGCCTGCGGTGCCGGCATCCCATATGGGCACCGGGTTCTAGTCCCAGTTGCTCCTTTTCCAGTCCAACTCTCTGCTGTGGCCCAGGAGGGCAGTGAAGGATGGCCCAAGTGCTTGGGCCCCTGCACCCGCATGGGAGACCAGAAAGAAGCTCCTGACTTTGGATCAGCGCAGCGCCGGCCATAGCGGCCATTTGAGGAGTGAACCAATGGAAGGAAGACCTTTCTCTCTGTCTCTCACTCACTGTGTCTATAACTCTGTCAAATAAAGTAAATAAATAAATAAATAAACACCTGCATATATGGGTCCTTTCAGGGGGCAATTTCTGTGGCCTTTTTCTTGTGTAAAAGTCAAAACTTCCTGTTTCTTTACATGTCTCAATTTTTGTTAAAAACTGGACATTTTAGGTAATATACTGTAGCAACTCTGTGCATCAATTCCTCTTCCCACTTCAGGGCTTGCTGTTTGCTTATCTATTGAATGACTTGCCTAGACTTCATAAAATTTATTTTTCCAAAGGATTGGTTTCGCCTTTAATGTGGAACCTGAGAGAGCATGGCCTTGGGTGTGAGAGGATGAGGTTTACCAAGGCTCTCTTTGGTGCCTCCCCTGCTCCCAGTTATGCTTTCTGCTTTATCTGGTATCACACCCAGGGAGCCACTAACTGGTGGCTGAATGCTCTACTGTTTCTGACAAGGTCCTGAGGCATAAATTGCTCCAGAGTCTGATTCAATTAAAATTGGGCAAAAATGGTTTTTGACACTGAGATCTGTTCTGATTTTAGGAGAGCTTTTAGCTGTTTCATTGGTTCTCTAGTGAACTAGTTGGCCTATGGTTTATCTTGTTCTTGATTAGTAAGAGTTCCTGGCCTTATTTGCTTGCCACCAAAATCTGCATTGTTTTAAGAATGTCCTTATGCTTAAACTTCCTCATATTCTGTTCTTACCAACTGCCTCTCCTTTTGGGCAAAATCTTTGAGCCACTGTGCCGCGCAGGGTAGGAGCCTCTCATCTCAGCTTGCCTCTCCTGGTGTGGAGTCTCCAAAGGCAAGGGAGCTGGGGGTAGGGAAACGGGAGCCATAGCAACCTCAGTCTGCAATGTCTGGGGGTAAAGCTTCCGTACCATTAGTGTGGTGTGGACCTGGATGGAGAAGCGAGCCCCTCACCTCCCAGCCATTCTCACCAAAAACTTAGCCTCTTCAACTTGGAGTTGTAGGGAATAAAAAAAAGTTGGTGGCCTGTCCCTTGGAGTAACACAACATATTCCTTCTTTGGGAGATGAAGAAGTCCTGGGTTTGTACAATTTGACCCCATTCTGCTGGCCAGTCAAATGCTTCAGAGATGGGCACCTGACCCAAGATGGGCTGAGTCCTTCATCAGAAAGCTGCCCCTGAGACTAGAGTCTATCCATGTACTGACTAGTCAGCCTACTGTCTCATGCTAACAGAGGCACCAGGCACTGGAAAAAGGCTAAAAGAATGTATGGAAAAAGATTCCAAGAAAAAACTTCCTAGGAATGCTCTGCTTACTGGTTCCAGTCAGTCCGTGAGAACAGCTGCCTCAGGTTCTGCACAAAGTCCTTCTCTGCAATTTGGTTCACTCTGAGGAAATCCAGGGAAGTTTCTGAAACAGCTATCAAAGCTTAACAGCCATGGACAAGGAATGCCCTGAGGAAAATTTTTCCAGGAGGAAATCTCATATCGGTTCTTCTTGGTAAAGAGGTTAAGAATGGCTCCAGGAAACCAAAGGAAAGCGCCCCCCCCAGCCCCAGGATCCCCCCAGGTACCTTGATTGTGCTCAGACTCCTCGTTGGCCACTCGCATCAGGGCATCTAGCACCAAAGCGTTGTCCAGCCACGTGTACCACTCCTCCAGCTCCTGAAGGAAGCTGGCTGTGCCTGTTGACTCTGACACTTTTCGAGTTGCCAGTTTGCAAAGCCGCTCAACAAAGCCAGGGATGCTGAGAAGGGCCGCTGCCAGGGAGAGAAGAGGATTTTGAAAACACAGACAAGCAAACCAGCTCTAAAGCCCTCTACAAACAATCTGCAATGATAGGAATGATTCACACTGTGATATCAGCCAGTTAGAGATGCTTTTTTTCTTTTAAAGATGTACTTTTTATTTGAAAGTCAGAATTACACAGAGAAAGGAGAGGCAGAGAGAAGGAGGGAGAGACAGAGAAGGAGGGAGGGAGGGAGGGAGGGGAAAGGTCTTCCATCTGATGGTTTACTCCCCAACTGGCCACAATGGCCAGAGCTGTACCGATCCGAAGCCAGGAACCAGGAGCTTCTTCCAGGTCTCCCAGGTGGGTGCAGAGGACCAAGGAATTGGGCCATCATCTACTGCTTTCACAAGCCACATCAGAGAGCAGGATCAGAAGCAGAGCAGCTGGGACTTGAACCAGTGCTTACATGGGATGCAGGCACTGCAGGTGGCGGCTTTACCCACTATGCCTCAGCACTGGCCAAAAATGGTCTTTTAAAAAGAAATGCCAGGGGCTGGCACTTGGTGAAGAAGGTATATGGGTGCCTCGCGTCCTAGCTGCTCCACTTCCCATCCAGCTCCCTACTAATGGCCTGGCAAAGCAGCTAAAAGATGGCCCAAGTGCTTGGGCCCTATACCTGCATGGGAGAATTGGAAGAAGTTCCTGGCTCCTGGCTTGGATCGGCCTAGTTCTGGCCATTGCAGCCATTTGCGATGGAAGACCTCTGTGTCTCCCTCTCTCTATCTGTAACTCTCCCTCTCAAATAAGAAGTCAGTCAGTCTTGCCCTCAAATAAGTAAATCTTTTTTTTTATAATCTTTTTTTTTTTTTTGGACAGGCAGAGTGGACAGTGAGAGACAGAGAGAAAGGTCTTCCTTTTGCTTTTGGTTCACCCTCCAAAGGCCACCGCAGCCGGCGCATTGCGCTGATCCAAAGGCAGGAGCCAGGTGCTTATCCTGGTCTCCCATGCGGGTGCAGGGCCCAAGTACCTGGGCCATCTTCCACTGCACTCCCTGGCCACAGCAGAGAGCTGGCCTGGAAGAGGGGCAACCGGGACAGAATCCGGCGCCCCGACCGGGACTAGAACCCGGTGTGCCAGTGCCGCAAGGCGGAGGATTAGCTTAGTGAGCCACAGCGCCGGCCCAAATAAGTAAATCTTTAAAAAAAAAAAAAAAAAAGGAAATGCCAACGGGCCAGCATCCCATATGGTTGCTGGTTCATGTCCTGGCTACTCCTCTTCCAATCCAGCTCCCTACTAATGGCCTGGGAAATGCATAAGATGGCCCAAGTGCTTGGGCCCCTGCTATCTGAGATAGAGAGACGTGGAGAAAGATCCTGGCAACTGGCTTGTGGAGCCACTGCAGCCATCTGGGGAGTGAACCAGCAGATGGAAGATCTCTCTCTCTCTCTCACCCTCTCCCTCTCCCTCTTCCCCCTGCTTACCTCTGTCAAATAAACAAACAAATCTTTAAAAAAAAAAAAAAAAAGGGAATTGCCATGACAAGGGAAAATAGTGAAAGTTACAGATACAAGGCAAATTTTTAGCAGGTGTAGGGAAACAGGCTCTCTTGTATCAACTGGTCAAAAAATAAACAGAAATAAATTTTATGTCTTTAATTTGTGTGTTTCTGAGCCAAGAGGTCCATTTTTGGAAATTTCCCTAAGGAAGTAACCATTTGTATACACAGATATCTGTATAAAGATGTACATTGACACAGTTTCTTTAGTAGGAAAAATATGGAGGTAACTAAATGTTCTTCAGTAACAGACTAAATACAATGATACAGTCATACAAATGGAATATAACATGGATACTAAGAATGAGATCACATAACATGTTTATATAGTGACTCCAAGTTTGAATTTATTTTTTAGAGAAAAAGTAAATGATCAAACAGTATTGGTTTAAGCCCATGTTCTTAAAAACTTTCAGTATCTGCTTCCTTAAGCTACACATGAAGAGTGGAAGCACAGGTGTTAGTGCTATGGAGTAGCAGGTAAAGCCACCACCTGCAGTGCCAGTATCTCATATGGGTGCCAGTTCTAGACCTTGTTGCTCCACTTCTGATCTAGCTCTCTACTAATGCACCTGGGAAAATAGAAGATGGCTCAAGTACTTGGACCCACACCACCCACATGGGAGACCTCAAAGAAGCTCCTGGCTCCTGGCTTCAGCCTGGCCAAGCCTTGGCTGTTGCAGATATTTGGGGAGTAAACCAGTGGATTTCTCTCTCTGTCTCTCCCTAACTCTGTGTTTCAAATAAATAAATAGAAACTCATCTAGAAACTTTATAAAGACCTTTTTTTAAATCCTCCAAATCAAAGAAAACTGGGTTTGGGGTTAATACCAAACCAGCCTGACAAGAAGTCCACGTTCAAGGATGAATAATGGTGGCTTCCTTCAAATCTGTTTACATCTAGGCATGTGAAAATAATTCAAACTAATACTACTACTAATAATATAACTAATAATAATCTGCCAGATTAATTTCCTCAATGGGAAACAGAAAGACAAAAATCATTAGTACACTGGCACTCACAAGTTTCCATACTGCATCTTTTTGACCCCATTTTCTCATACACACAATAGAGATATTAATAATTTCTACTGCACAGGACCTCTTGGAGAACTAAATAAAATCACTTCTAGATAAAACAGTTGGGTCAGTGTTTGCTATAGAGTATGAGTTTAACAAATGTTGCCTTTAGCCACTGCCTATACGTGTATATGTTTAAATCAGCTTTATATATATATAATTTAATTGTAAATCACATATTTTTTAAAATGTATGTTTTACGGTTTACTACAGTGAGAACTTCCCAAATGTCCCAAGGAGAAGGGGAAATAACACCCTTCACTGACCAAGAAAGGTCTTGTATCTATGGACACAGAGGAAAAGCAAAGCTAGAGGAAGACCCACTTATCTGGGGTCCACAGACTTCAGTTTTTCCATATGACTGAAACACATAAAATTACATTCCCTAACATCCTGAGCGGCACAGCACGACCGCGTGCTACTCCTAACTAAACCGCACAGAGAGTCAGTGAAGGACCCCTCTGAGTAAGGAGGAGGCTGCTGTGCCGCACTTGGCAGCTCTGCAGAGCCAGCCCTGGGGATGCACACAGCAGCAAACCAGGCTTCAGCAACAAAGCTCGGTTTTCAGAGCATCATCAGGGCCGCCTTCGGATGGTCATGGCTTTCCTCTGCATTTTTATTATTTTACCTTGTCTATTTGGCTAACCCTAAAGTAAACAGTGATATGTTTTATATTTACAGTTTTTCTAGCCTGTTCACATTCATGAACTAGGTTTTAAGACACATACATGTTTCAGCTGAAATACGGATCATCTATATTCTTATGGATGAAACAGATATATACCCAGTTTCCCCAAAATCCTCTTAAGTAAGGATATTTTATCAACAGAACAGAGCTCTTTTGCACTCAGAAGAAATAGGTGAGTCAGAATAATGTTTTGAAAAATGATTAGTATACTTACATGGTCATAAAATCAAACAATATATAGAAACATACACTAAGAAGCTCCATTCCCACGGGCTGGCACATCTACTGTTTCCAGCCACATGCTAACAGGTCAACCCTTTAGGTTTCCCATGTATCCTTTCTGTTTCTTTACGCATAACATAAAACAAATGTAGGTCTTTTTTGTCCCTCCTTGCCTAAATACAAAAAGTGATTCTACACACTGCTCAGCATCTCATCATTAACATATCTTGGAGATCCTGCATACCAGTACAATATCATCTTTATTCTTTTTTAAGCTACAATTTTCCATTATATATTCTATAAATTAAGTAGTCTCTTGCTGATGAACACTTGAATTTCCATTCTTTTGTTATTACAATGTTACAAACAATAACCTTGATATTCTATTTGTAAGATAAAAGCCCAGCAAGTTTAGTAGACCAAAAGGTATGTAGATCTGTAATACTGATAAACAGTGACTCTCAACTTTTTAAATTCAAAATCTGATAAAAGCTACAGAACTTGGTCCCCCAGAATAAGGAACAGACACAGAGAGTTTACACTCCGTAAGTGGAGCCCTCCCATGCGCAAAACTCTAGATACTGAAGGCTGGACAATTTGGGAAGGGTCTCAGTCTACAACCACAAATCCTGCAAACTCAGAAACTTCACCTTGGTTGATTTCAGCTGCAGAAGGCCCCAAGCTCAAGCTCTTCTTCTGCTGAGCATTTTTGGCAAGAAGCGTGTGCTTGTCATCATTCCCTGTATCCATCTCTGAAATGGTGACAGCCAGAATCCGGCAGAAATTAGCAAGCTGCTGCTGATCGAAATTGGATACTAAGGAACTCAGATTAGGGACTTCATCTAGTCGGATCATTTCCTAAGAAGACACAAATGAAACAATTTCCATGCTCATTTCACTCAAGAGACTGGGTATGCCCTCTGCTGTGTCCACTTCCTTGTACCCCTACGCAACTGCATTCCCTTCTCCTTCCCCAGACAGAACCATTGTTTTGAACTTTGTGTTGGTTACTCTTACATAAATTTTTATACTTAAAATTTATCTTCATTAAAACACATGGACTTCTCTCTGCATCCAGTACAAGTTACATCTTATCTTACTTTTGACTCAACACTGAGACTTATCTACACCAAGGAAAATAACTGGCAATCATTTTTTACCATTTTACTCCACATTTTAGTCAGTCTCCTTTTTATGAGTATTCAGGTGAACTACAACTTTTCACTATTAACTAATGTTGTACTGAACACCCCTACAGGTGCTCCCTGTGTACATGCGTATGTGACCATTTCTCTGAAATAAGTGGAAACAGTTATTCTTGTCTTTTTCTAGGCTAATAATTTCCAAGGATTCAAAATTAACTTTAATGTTTATTAAGTTTTAATACATGTACTTTATCAAGTTAAGGAATTTCCCTGCAAGTCTTAGCTTTAAGTATGAACAAGTATTGAATTTCATAAAATACTTTGTTACATTTTCTTCCTTAAAATCTACAATTTTGTGAAATATACCACATCTGTTTTGAACTATCCTTGTAGTCCTCAGAAGACACCTGGTATCCTCCATTCCACAAATTTAATTTCCACTGGACTATCTCTTTACCGCTGCATGAACTTGTAATAATCCATTCCTACATCTGTTTCCCAAACAATCTAATGCCGCTGTGAGTGAGAATTGTGTCTTCCCTTTTCTCCAGAGTCCCAAAGCAGAGGATCTCGTAATGAAGCTATCAGGAAATGTGCAATGAACAAACAAATGATTCCTGGAAGGCCTCAAGAATCCCACTCCCCTCTGTTTCTGGTAATGGGGGAGGACAGGTGTTTGCTGTGGTGGGCACATCTGGGGGGTTT
Source organism: Oryctolagus cuniculus (assembly GCF_964237555.1). NCBI lineage: Eukaryota > Metazoa > Chordata > Mammalia > Lagomorpha > Leporidae > Oryctolagus > Oryctolagus cuniculus. The sequence continues at coordinate 23,107,770 of NC_091442.1, read as the reverse complement.
CTTCCTTGCGCCAGTACACAACAAACATCACTATACTGAAAGCGTGACTGGAGCCCATCAGTTCCTTTAGCCCTTACCCAATTCAGTGTATGGGTCCCAAATCTGGCATTAGAAGCCTGCTTCATTTTGTTGTTTGATTATCTCTGCCTCTCTCTCAGAAGTAAACACTCTGGTAATTGCTTATTATCGTCTTTCCACTAAAACAGTTTTAGAAAGACTGGCATTGTGGTGTAGCAGGTTAAGCCGCCACCTGCAACACCAGCGTCCCATTTGGGTGTTGGTTCGAGTCCCAGTTGCTCCACTTCCCCAACCTTGCTCCCTGCTAATGTGCCTGGAAAAGCAGCACAGGATGGCCTAAGTGCTTAGGCCTCTGCACCCACGTGGGATGCATGGAGGAAGCTCCTGGCTCCTGGCTTTGGCTTGACTCAGGCTCAGGCCCAGGCTCAGGCTCAGGCCCAGGCCCAGGTCCAGGCCCAACCCCAGTGGCCATTTGGGGAGTGAACCAATGGCTGGAAGGTCTCTCGCTCTCTGCCTTTCAAATAAATAAAAAATAAATCTTAGGGAAAAAAAAACCCTTATTCTGATGTGAAAAATTATCAGCAGTGTACAAGCGTTTCCACTGATAAACATTCCTTTTTTTTTTTAAGATTTTATTTTATTATTTATTTGAGAGGCAGAATTATAGGCAGAGAGAGGGAGAGACAGAGAAAGGTCTCCCATCTGCTGGTTCACTTCCCAGATGGCTGTAATGGCCGAAGCTGAGCCTATACAAAGGAGGAGCCAGGGGCTTCTTCCAGGTCTCCCATGTGGGTAAAGGGGCCTAAATACTTAGACTATCTTCCACTGCTTTTCCAGGCCATAGCAGAGAGCTAGATTGGAAGACGAGCGGCCAAGACACAAACTGGCACCCATATGGGACTCCAGCGCTGTAGGCAGAGGTTTAGCCCATTAAGCCACAGCGCCAGCCCCCGCTGATAAACATTTATCACCAACATTTGTTCTCCTTCTCACTGTGGTATTGATTTGCATTTCCATGATTATCAACAAAGCTAAGCATCTTCTACATTTATGGATCATCTGTTTTTCTTCTGTGAAATGCTTGTTCATATCATTGCTCATTTTTTCACGCTGATTTGTAAAAAATGCTTGATAAGTTCTTAATACCTATCTTTTGTTACCTTCCAAGTTGGTGATTTGGGTTTCTACTTCCTGTATGATGTCTATCCCCATTCAGACTGCACCAAGGTACTCATAATGTTTAGTAGAATCCATGACCATGACTATTTCTTGTAACACAAAAAGGAACGAGAAGGAGCAATCCTGGCCTCCAGCAGTCTAGATTTCTGTCCTAGAGGTCCCCTTTCACACACTTGCTGGAGCACACAACTATCGGAAAAACAACAAAGCCTTTTTATCAAGGGCACAAAGGGTCTGTCTGGGGCCTGCACACATCTCCAGTGTGTTCCTGGAGACAATGGGCCACTTGTATTTCTTCTGCCTGAGTGGTAAAAAGCAAGGCCTGGGGGAAGTGCATCAGAAAGACAGAAATCAAAGATGGAATCCCCACAACGCAGATGGCATCGTCTTCCCTCCAACAGCAACCTGTAGGAGGCAACTCATCAGTTAAGAGGAATACATCTGTCAACCAACAACCAACATGGAGGCTTAGGACAGGCATGGACCAGGGAAACAAGCTCCAGGTCCTAACAAGCATTACAGCAAACTCTAACATAATGCATTTCTAACAGAGACCTTTGGATGAATCTTGTGGGAGGAGTTCTTGATGAGAAATTTTTCATTTAGTGTTTTCATTTCATTCACAATTTTTCAAAAACCAACAAATCACATGAACATCTACTTGATGGCGAAGTGGTAGGATTTCAATGTTTTATCTTTATGTCTCATTGGTATTAATTAACCAACTCGAAGGCCAAATATTATCACCAAAGGAACATATCCCAATGAATGAAGGCTTCACAGCAGGAAAATGGAGTCACCACATCACACAACAGTATAGGTATGCTATAAAGAACTTACACCATAATAATTAGTGAGGGCAATTTGATTTCGGCAAAGTGACATTAACCATCACATAAAATTCATAAAGTGAATCTGATGTTTTGAGTTTTATAATTAGATTTGCTTCAATTTATATGTTAATTTAGATTTTAGATTCATGTAAGACCCATCAGTAAAAGGAGTATAACCTAGTTTTATACCTGAATATACCCAAGTAACACAAAAATAAATTTTAACACATGAGTATGGAAAATTTATTTTCAAAGAATTCTGCATTATTCAGGTTTGAGAATTCAGTGGTCTGAGATGCCCTCCCCCACATGGCTGGAGGACACAGCTCACCTTTTTAACACCCAAAATATCTTCAATGAGGGTTGCTGTTTGTAAGAATGTCTTCTTACTTGTCATCAATGTAAACAGGAAGATCACAAAGTCATTCTTTTCTGCCAAACGTTTTGTAACTCCTTCCGTCTGTCACAAGGAAGAAGGGAGAAACAAAGCAGAACAGGTTGCAATCACAAAATAAAATATGAAGAGCAAAGTACACCATGCAGCCAATGGAAAAGCAATCCCATCTTTAAAAACGGGCATAAGCCAAGAAAAGTGGGATGTCCTGAGTTAACTGTAGGAAACGTTTCTTGACTCCACAGCCATGAACAAAGTCTTCGAGCACCTACACAGTTAGGAGCCCATTCTGGAGCTGAGAATGAGAAAAGCAGAAGGCAGGGGCCTCAGTTGGGCTGTGAAGTCTAAGTCCCAGAGATCTCCTTTTAGAAGAGAAGCTAAACTCAACCGGTACAGAAACTGGGTGACTAACATAGGTGATTCCTACTTAGAGCTCAATCAAGATGAAAACTTCACAACCAGAAGGAGTTTTCAAAGAGGGCTTAAGGTTTCTAACGGCCATTCTCAAATCTGCAATCAACAGTATTTGAGGGTGGGTGTTTGGTATAGTGTTTAAGATCCCACTCTGGATGCCCGTAATCTGAATCGGAGTACCTGGACTTGACTCCAGGCTCTGTTCCCAATTCCAGCCTCAGGCTAATGTGTACTCTTGAACTCAGCAGCTGATGGCTCAAGTAGCTGGGTCCCTCCCACTCATGTGGAAGACATGGACTGAGCTCCTAGCTATGACCTGGTCCAGGCCCAGCCATCGTGATTCCTTGAGGAGTCAATCAGTGGATGGGAGCTCTTTCTAGCTCTCAAATAAATTTTTTAAAAGATTTATTTATTTATTTGACATGCAGAGTTACAGATATAAAGAAGAGACAGAGACAAAGGTATTCCATCCACTGGTTCACTCCCCAAATGGCCATACAGCCAAAGCTGAGCTGATCCGAAGCCAGAAGCCAGGCGCTTCTTCCAGGTATTCCACGTGGGTGCAGGGACCCAAGGACTTGGGCCATTTTCCACTGCTTTCCCTGCCACAGCAGAAAGCTGGATCGGAAGAGGAGCAGCCGGGACTAGAACCTGCAGCCATATGGGATGCCGGTGCCACAGGTGTAGGCTTAGCCCATGGTGCCACAGCATCAGCCCCAAAATAAATTTTTTTTTGAACAGGCAGAGAGAGAGAGAGACAGAGAGACAGAGAGAGAGGTCTTCCTTCCATTGGTTCACTCCCCAAATGGCCATACAGCCAAAGCTGAGCTGATCAGAAGCCAAAAGCCAGGCGCTTCTTCCAGGTCTTCCACATGGGTGCAGGGACCCAAGCACTTGGGCCATCCTCCACTGCACTCCCTGGCCACAGCAGAGAGCTGGCCTGGAAGAGGGGCAACCGGGACAGAATCCGGCGCCCTGACCGGGACTAGAACCCGGTGTGCCAGTGCCGCAGGCAGAGGATTAGCCTATTGAGCCGCGGCACCAGCCTGCATGAAGTCTTTCTAGAGCCACTGCACATGTGCCACTCCTCTTCCTCTGAAGTCTCAAAGCACCTGGTCTTCACCAGTCCAGACCCTGTACCATGCCCTCTCTGCCCCAATCCCATTAACTGTGTACCATCTAAAGGCAGGAATACAAATCATTCATCATTGTATCCCAGGCATCTAGCAGGCGGCCTAGAACATAGTACGCACACCAAATGTTTGCTCAAGGAATAACAAACATGGGGTATGAGAGAAATAAAGGAACTAACTGGTCAAAGAACTAAAATGTCAGGTTCTGGGGCCGGCGCTGTGGTGTAATGGGTAGAGCCGCCGCCTGCAGTGCCAGCATCCCATATGGGTGCCAGTTAGAATCCTGGCTGCTCCGCTCCCAATCCAGCTCTCTGCTATGGCCTGGAAAAGCAGTACAAGATGGCCCAAGTTCTTGGACCCTTGCACCCGTGTGGGAGACCTGGAGGAAGCTCCTGGCTTCGGATGGGCTCAGTTCCGACTGTTGTGGTCAATTGGGGAGTGAACCAGTGAATGGAAGACCTCTCTCCCTCTGCCTCTCCTTCTCTAACTCTTTCAAGTAAGTAGGTAATTTAAAAAAAATTGCTGTGTTCTAAGAGGTTTGACGTGTGGCTAGCATCTTAGTGCAGTGGATTAAAGCACTGCCTACAACGCTGGCATCCTAGATGAGCACAGTGCAAGGCCTGACTGCGCCCTGCGTGGGCCTGAGAAAGCAGTGAAGACGGCCCAACTGCCTTGGCCCCTGCCACCCACACGGGAGACCTGGAAGAAGCTCCAGGCTTAAACCTGGCCCAACTCTGGCTTTTGTAGCCATGTGGAGAGTGAACCAGCAGATGGAAAATCTCTAACTCTAATTTATTATTTAAACAAATAATAAAAATTTAAATAAATAAATATTATTTAAATAAATAAAATAATTTTATTATTTTTATTTTTATTAATTTATTATTTTTTAAGTTAATAAATTAACTTAAAAAAAAGTTTGGATTAGGACTGCAGTATTGCTAGCTTAATCCCTCTCTCTCTCTCTCTCTCCCCACACACACACGCACCTATCTTGGAGACACCAGAGTCTGGTAGTTTTAATATTTTTCTTCATTCTTTTCAGCCTCTAAACTCAACAAAATTCCTCCAAGAAAACTGCAGCAAACATGACTTCTTTTTAAAAGATATAGTCTAATGTACAGGTAAACACAGTTTGGCAGATGAGAACCCAGAGCTAGAATACTTTACAATCAGTGCGATGAGATGTGCCAAGGCAAATTTACTATTCAAAATGAAATCATCAAGAGACTAAGCTGAGCATGCACATCTTCACGGCACAAGACTACACAGGACACTAGCTGGAGAAGGCAATGTCTGTCTGGCTCTCTGTTAACACTCTGCAGCTGCAGCACTGGCTCAATCTTTAGAAAGGTGTTTTCCCAATCACACACAACCAACTGCACGGACTATGAAATGTGAAGCAGGACTGACTCTAGCTCTACTCAGACAAGCAAAAGTTCTGGAATATCAAGCATAAAAATCAAAAATAAAACAAAAGCATAAAGGAGAAATAAATTTATCATTTTCTCAAAGCATAAAACTGTATCTTCAGGCCATCCAACAGGCGGTCCTGTTGCCCTGCCCAGCTACCTGGACTACCCGCCATTCTCCTCGTCTCAGTTTTCTGAAGTCTTACCCACAGATGGGATAAAGGTCTTCCTCTTCTAGAAAGCCTTCCTTTTCCCTCTGAAAAAGGCAGACAATCCTTCCTTCCCTCTACATCATAAGTTCTTTAACTGAGCTCCTAATTATCTAAAATGATAAAGTATTGTGTGCAAATGCACTTTTCTGCGGAGATTTTTCATATTTTAATATGCGTTCTTGACTTACCATCTGCTTACTATCTAAACCAGGAGCAACAAAGTGGCATTGAGTGGACCAAGCTGTATTTGGCCAGTGATACTCCAAAAATTTAAATTTAAACATCTTTAGGTAGGACAAGCTAGCTCCATGTTAGTCACAATTTATTTAACTCCCCATACTCCAACATGGGCAGTTTCAGAACATTTCCTGTTTGCCTGATCACTGGAGGCACTGGTGTCTGCAGTTATAAGAGCCTTAGGTTCTCTAAACTGGAACTAAGACAGTCCATCAGAGTTAGACCTTACCATCCTAGTTCCTTATTGTTTTTTTGTTTTTAAACTAAACTGTTTAGTTAAAAACAGCCTCATAAAACTGTCAATGATGGAATCATGACATCATATACTGTATTTCATTTGTTAAGATTTATTTATTTATGTATTTGAAAGGCTGAATGAGAGATAGAGGAGACAAACACATGGAGGTATCTTCCATCCACTGGTTCATCCCCAAAATGACTACAACAGCCAGGGCTGGATCAGGCCAAAGCCAGGAGCCAGAACTCAATCTAGTTCTTCCACATGGGTGGCAGGGCCTAAAATTTGGGCCATCCTCCGCTGCTTTCCTAAATGCATCAACAAGGAGCTGGACTGGAAGTGGAGCACCCATGGAGCCGGCTTTGTGGCGTAGCAGGCAAAGCTGCTGCCTGCAGTGCCGGCATCCCATGTGGTCACTAGTTCGAGTCCTGGCTGTTCCACTTATGATCCAGTCTCTGCAATCGCCTGGGAAAGCAGTAGAGGATGGCCCGCCCAAGTCCTTGGATCCCTGTACCCGCAAGGGAGACCCAGCAGAAGCTCCTGGCTCCTGGCTTCAGATTGGCCCAGCTCTAGCTATTGTGGCCATTTGGGGAGTGAACCAGCAAATGGAAGATCTCTCTGCCTCTGCCTCTTTGTAACTCTGCCTTTCAAATAAATAAGTAAATCTTTAAAAAGAAAAAGATCACTAGTGACTGCCAAGTTGCAAAAAAAAAAAAAAAAAAAAAAAAAAAAAGTGGAGTACCCGGGACTGAACCAGTGTCCTTATCAGATACCTGCATTGCAGGCAGCAGTTAAACCCACTGCACCACCACATCAGCCCTAGTAAGGACAATTTTTCACTGGTCTTAGTCCCAAGAAATTGTGCATTTCCTGAACAGTTCTTTTTTCTTCTATAGATCTGTCTGCGTCACTAGCTACACGTGGCTCCTGAGCACTTGAAACATGGCTACTCCCAACTGAGATATGCTGTGTATAAAAGTCACAATGGATTTTGAAAGCTTATTAAAAAAAAAAAGAATTTAAATATCTCAACTATTACACTGATTACATGTTGCAATGACAATACTCTTGATACATTATATTGAATAAAATGTATTAAAATAACTTCACCTATTCCTTCCTACTCATTTTTTTTCTCATTAAAAAAAAAAAGTAGGGGGAGGCATACTGGAGTACATGGGTTCCATACCCAGCTCCACTCTTGACTCTAGCTTCCTGCTAATGCAGATTCTGGGATGCAGTAGTGACAACCAACTCAAGTGATCCAGTTCCTGCCACACACGTAGCAGATCTGGATTGAATTCCCAGCTTCAGGTTTCAATCCGATCCAGTCCCAGCTGATGCAGCAAGTGGAAAGTGAACTAGAAGATGGGAGATCAATTTTTTCTCTCTCTGCCCCTCTCCCCACCTCTTCTCTCCCTTTCAAAGAAAGGGAGGCTGCAAGGTAATTTAAAATAAACCAGAAAGTTTGCATTGTATTTCTATTCCACTGCTTTAATACAAATTGTGTCAATGTTCAAATATACTTCCCTATTTGTATTGGCTGCCAAGAAGCTCAAACCCCAATTTGTGCCTCATCCTCAGCACAGATGATTTTATGCTCTACATTTTTAAATCAGTCCAATTCCTGGCTGTACATTATATCCCCACCCTTGGTTTATCCTTTTCCTTCAGACCTACTTCTAAGTTTGTGATGCTGGTAGATTTTAATACTCTCACAGGATACCTGAACTAAAAAGAGGTAAGAAAGGAAATGTAGTTAAATGTTCCTTTTGCATTTCCACAGCATGTAAGTTTCACTTCCATAATAGCACCTGTCTCCTTCTATGTGTTCTGTAAGTCACTGTTCATATAGTTTATGACAGCCAAAGTTCCTAAAAAGCACTGACTTGTAAAAACTGTTTATGTACTGTTTTAAAAAGTGTTTTTTATGTATCATCTTGTTTAGTTCTCACAATAATTCTACGGTGTTAGTACAATTTCTAACTGCACTCTACTGCAGGACATTGAGGTACAGGGAGGTACACGAAACCGAGAGCCAGAACACAGAATCCAGTTCTAACACTAAGTATCACACTCTGTTCTTTCTACTCAATTGCTTCCCACATCCACCACTCTTCCTGGCTCAGTAGTCAACCCAGCAGACTGTCCTACTCAATATATGGGTGGGGCTTTCTAGTCCTTGTTTTGTTTGTTTTCTAAGGATAGGTGTGAAAACAAAGTGAAAAGAAATTTTAAAGGTCACAGGGATTCTGCCATTGTTTTATCACCTTTTAACATGTTAACTGTTCAGACAGCTCAGATACTTCCTAAAGCAGCTCAGTCTCTGCTGAAGTTACCCTGGCTCTTAACAACTACTACCTAGGGCAGCTGTTGTGGCTCAGGAGCCTGTATCTCATAAGAGAGTGCCAGGCCAGCTACTCCTCTAATGACCCAGCCTCCCATGTAAGAGCCTGGGAAGGCAGTGGAAGATGGCCCCAGTACTTAGCCCCTGCCACCCAGGTGGGAGACCCAGATGAAGTTCCTGGTTCCTGGTGTAGTCTTTGCTCTAGTGGACAATAGGGAGTGAATCAGTAGAAAGACAAACTCACTCTCTCTCTCCCCTGCCTCCTCTCCTTCTGTCACTCTGCATAATAATAAATAAATAAATCATTAAAGAAAAAAACAGTTATTACAAAATGCTTTCCCATAATTTCTATCTGTTGGTCCTGGTTCGACAGCACACATAAAATAAGTCCAACTCCCTCAAAATCTCAATTCTCATGGATGCAATCCCACTCAAATCTCCCCTCCTCAGCCATCACAAATGTGGCAGCAAGATAAATGGAGCGCCAATGGCAAGGTACTTACGCAGACACAGGTATTGTACAGGATGCTCAAGCAGTCCTTGGACATTTCATCACTGACTGAAAGCACAAGAAGAATAACTGGTTATTTTTCTCATTGAAAAGTATGTTTTCAAAATGTAAAAACTACAATAATTCCCTCCAAAATGATTACTTTCCTTTTAGTGTACTTCCTTCCAGTCTGTGACTATCAGAGATTTCCTTAGTGCCCATCAGAATCGACAAAGCAATTCGTTTTTGGTTTCACACAGTAGCCATTTTCTTGTTAGGTTCCACAGTCTTTATAATTTCATTCTTTTGTGATATTGTTAAATAAAGCCATGTTTCTTCTTTATCTTGCTTAGAATATATTCAGAGTTTGGGGTTTTCTGCTATTTAAACCTCTCTGTGTAGTCCTTTAATGCTTGAGTTGAACTGGTTCCTCACGCTACATTTTCAAAAACAGAACTATTTAAACTGCTCTTGTTACAAACTTCAATTGAAAGCTCTATTAAACAGCAAACAGGAATACCATTTATACTACAGACACCCCAACTGACTGTTTTCTTTAGATCTTTTGCTATCATTGCTATTTGTATTGGACAGCTTTGATCATTTAACCTACTATTAATTCCAATAAAGAATTTCCTACTTATCTATGAGCAGAAACAGCAGAGCAGCACAAAAAGGAAACTTAATTTTCATGACACCCAAACCAGAAGATGACAAAACTACACTTAACCAAGGACAAAGCGTTTTGTCTGTCATTGCTTTTATTTTTCTTATAGTTTTCATTTACTCTGATGCTGTCCAAAAAAAAAAAAAAAAAGCTCTATGTGTCCCTTTGAGATCCTGATGGGCAGCCTTGCCATGCCAGCCTGCCTCACATCCCCTAGGGACAATGAAGATGCCCAGCAACCCCCGGCGCTATTTTCTGACCTACTGGGGCATTTTGCTTTATTTAATGACTTTAGGGCAGGGTGGAACACAAGATCACTTTATCCCAGTATTTCTACTTCCCATTTTTAAAGGGAACAGGGGTTCACTCATTCATCAAGCATTTTTATTCAGTACATACTCTAGAGCAGACATAGCGGTGAGCAAAAAAGAAAAAAAGCCTCAGTGTCTGTGGAACCTCTAAATCGACTGGGAGGAGAAGAGAACAAATAGAAGCACCAATAAGCAATTAGAAGGTGCCACTTATTGGAAGGGAAGTCGGAGGGCATGAGGACCAAGTTAGAGCACAAAGCAGAGAAAGGCAAGATGGATGTGAATTCTCTAAGCTACCACTATCCACACAAACGCAGCTTTACATGCTACGTCCTACTGATGTCAAGGGTAAAAACAATTTTAATTTAAATATACATGTAATATTTGTAGAGGGGCATTCATTAAATATTATTTGAAGTGATCTCTAGCTTTTAATACCAGAATGAAGTATATTTATTCTTTAAAAATTAAATATTGAATACCTTAAAAATAATCTGTAACATACATTATAAAGAATAACAATATGAGTTTATACAAAGAAAATAAAAGGGTTGCATCTCCTTTTTTTTCTTACTTTTTCATTTCAAAGTTGCAACCAGAGTATTCAGTGACAGACCAGGAGGACATGCTGTACAGTGTTTTACTGCTTAACTGACAAAGCTATTTTTGATTGCTGGTGTTTCTATTCCTCTGATACTACACATTTTTATAATATGTGTTAATGCTCTATGACCAGATGCCCTAACTCTTAGTGCCAAAGGTTCAATTCGGTGTATAACACTGAACACATTCACCCATTTGTGTTTTTTGGTTTTGTTTTGTTTTTTAATAGTAAAGAGCCCATCCTTGGGAAGTCATCCAGGTTGTTCCTCAGGTATTTCATCTTTGCTCAAACTGTTTAAGAATGGTGGCTTGTTTCATGGTTTTTGTTTTTGTCTCAGATTTTAACACAACAGACACAATGCATTATGAAGCTACAGTTTTCTGGAAAAGCTGATCTTTTAGGAATTGTGTTTCAGATCTTCAATAAAGCTTTTCTTTAAATTTCAAAAAAAAAAAAAAGGATAACAATAGAGCAATATCCATATTATACCCAACACCCACCTTTTTAAAAAGTTAGGTACTACCAAAACAACAACTTTTTCCCACACATGCTCTGGTAATGACGAACCTTTTAACAGAGTATATCTTACCTTTGTAACAACAATAACAAAACAAATAATTTAAAAAAAAAGCTAAGTAATCTTATGAAATTATTCCTTATTCTTTCAGCTAGCTATTTACAAACAAAGAGGCAGTTCTTTTAGTGGAATGGTTCTCTTCATACTTCATACTGTTTCTTGTAAAGCATCAGATTTGTAAAAGGGTACTACAATAAGTTCATGGAAAATGGAATTAAAAGAGAAGTTTATTATGGCCCAAATCCTTGGGCCCTTGCACCCATGTGGGAGACCCAGAAAAAGCTCTTGGCTCTGGCTCCCAGCTTCAGTCTGGCCCAGACTTGGCTGTTGCAGCCCTTTGGGAAGTGAGTCAGTAGATAGAAGATATCTCTCTCTCCCTCTGTAACTCTGCCTTTCAAATAAATAAATCTCTTTAAAAAAAAGTTTATTTTGGTGCAAAAAAAGTTTTAAAATCCATGCACACAAAAGGCTTTCAAAAAAAATTCAAGGAAAATGCATTCTAAGAAAAAAATATGCATGGATTTCAATTATTTTGCACCATTTAAATTTATCTTTTAAAAAAGTTATTTTCAGGGACTGGCACTGTGGCGCAAAACCACTGCCTGTGACACCAGCATCCCACACGGGTGTTGGTTTGAGTCCTGGCTGCTCTACTTTCAATCCAGCTCCCTGCTAATGAGCCTGGGAAAACAATGGAAGATGGTCTAAGCACTTGAGCCCCTACCACCCATGCTGGAGACTCAGATGAAGCTCCTGGATGTTATGGCCATTTGGGGAGTGAACCAGTAACGGAAAATCTCTTTCTCTGTCTCTTCCTCTCTGATCTAACTCTGCCTTTCAAATAAATAATTTTTTTTAATTAAAAATTTAATTTTATTTGAAAGGCAAAGAAACACAGGGCTAGGCCGGTGCCACGGCCCGCAGCTCACCTGGCTGATCCTCCGCCTGTGGCGCAGGCACTCGGGTTCTAGTCCCGGTTGGGGCACTGGTTCTGTCCCGGTTCCTCCTCTTCCAGGCCAGCTCTCTGCTGTGGCCCGGGAAGGCCGTGGAGGATGGCCCAAGTGCTTGGGCCCTGCACCCACATGGGAGAACAGGAGGAAGCACCTGGCTCCTGGCTTCGGATCGGCGCAGCGCGCCGGCTGTAGCAGCCATTTGGGGGATGAACCAATGGAAGGAAGACCTTTCTCTCTGTCTCTCTCAAAAAAAAAAATCTGTAAAAAAAAGTAAAAAAGAAAGAAAAAAAGAAACACAGGGCCAGCATTGTGGTGTAATGGGTAAAGCCAATGCCTGCAATGCCAGCATCCCATATGGCCTCCAGTTTTAGAGTCCCGGCTACTCTATTTCCAATCCAGCTTCCTGCTAATGTGCCTGGGAAAAGTAGCAGAGGATGACCCAAGTAACCAGGTTCCTACATCTTTGTGGGAGACCTAGAAGAAGCTCCTGGGTTTGGCCTGGCATTTATAGCTATTTGGGGAGAAAACCAGTGGATGGAAGATCTCTCTCTCTCTTTCCCTAACTCTTTCAAATAAATGAATGAATCTTTAAAAAGAGAGAGAGAGAAACAGAGATGCAGATCTCACATCCACTGGTTCACTCACCAAGCACCTGTAATAGCCAAACAGCCAAGGCTGAGACAGACCAAAGCCAGGACCTCGGTACTCAATCCAGGTCTCCTACATGGTTGGCAGTGACACAGGTATTGAGTCCTAATGAGTCCATCCACTGTCTCCCATGGTGTGCAAGACGCTGGAAATGAAGCAGAGTAGCTGGAACTCACACCGAGCACTCTGATACAGGATATGGGCAGTGCAAGTGGAATTCAGCTGCTGTACCACACACCCATCCCTGAACTGACCTATGATTCCATTGTCCATGAACTTCTTGAAATATACCATAATTCCATCCATTACAGAATGACTAAAGAAAAAAAAAAAAAAGAATGACTAAAGAGAGTCTGCTTTGCTGAGGACAGACAGTGTGACCTGCAGCTGAATGGAAGGCACATGATGACCAGCACCTTGCAAGTATACTTACTTTTCAGTTTCTGTCCCCGGATAGAGATTGTAGGCCTCATAAGAATTTCTACAAGGAGCTATTAAAAAAATAAAAAGATAAAAATCTTAAAAATTATTTCAAAGCACACCTCCTAAAACAATTTGCAGTGACAACTCATAACCCAAATATCTGTCACAGTATTGCAAGACCCTCTTGTTCTAAAAGGAAGTGACATTTCATGGAAGGAGCAATGTATCAAATTAGGAAACCTGGGCTCCAGTCCCAGATCAGTTATCTGTGTAAGTCAGTGCCCTTCCTTGGGCCTTAGCCTTCTCATTTTAAGAAATAAACACTTCAGATTAGGTAGTCTCTGGGGTCCAATGCGGCTTTAATTTTCTGAAATGCTATAGAATATTATTACCACTATGATTCTTCTTTAGCTTAAAGAACATTGTGTAAGTTTATCTTAAAAGTCTCTAAATATACATCACAAACTGTTAACACTGATTTCTACAAGGGTTGGGGTGATGTGCATTTATTTTTTATTTTACATACTTTTAATACTTTTATCAAGCTATTTAAAATAAACATGCATTTAAAACTGATTCTGTTGAAAGGACAATTTTTTTTTTTTTTTTTTTGACAGGCAGAGTGGACAGTGAGAGAGAGACAGAGAGAAAGGTCTTTGCCGTTGGTTCACCCTCCAATGGCCGCCGCGGCTGGCGCGCTGCGGCCAGCGTACCGCACTGATCCGATGGCAGGAGCCAGGTACTTCTCCTGGTCTCCCATGGGGTGCAGGGCCCAAGCACTTGGGCCATCCTCCACTGCACTCCCGGGCCGCAGCAGAGAGCTGGCCTGGAAGAGGGGCAACCGGGACAGAATCCGGCGCCCCGACCGGGACTAGAACCCGGTGTGCCGGCGCCGCAAGGTGGAGGATTAGCCTAGTGAGCCACGGCGCCGGCCGAAAGGACAATTTATAATGATTAAAAGGGTCAATCCATGATAAAGGTGTAATATTTACAAATATATGTATATGCACCTAACAAAAGAAACCCAAAATACATGAAGAAAAGCTAACAGGATTGAAGGAAACAAATAAAAAATTACAGCCGGGATACTTTAATACCCTGCTTTCAGTAATGGATAGACAACTAGGCAGAAGACCAACCAAGAAATACAAGATCTGCATACCATAAATTAATTAGATCTAATAAACATCTATCAAACACTCTATGCAGCAACAAAATACACATTATACAAGTGCACACAAAATATTCTCCAGGACAGATCAAATGTTAGGTCATAAAACAAGCCTCAGTAAATTTAAAAGGGGGTCTGGGGCAGGTCGAGATGTTGCTTGGGATACCCACATCTAATGGAATGCCTGGGTTCAATCCCAACTGCTTTATTTCAGCTTCCTTGCTAGTGCACACCCTGGGAGGCACAAGTACCTGGATCCCTGCCACCCACATGGGACACTCACATTGAGCTTCTGATTCCTGGCTTCAGCCTCAACCATTTCTGGCTGTTACAAGCGTTTGGGAAGTGAACTAAGGATGGGAGATCTCTCGCTCTCTTTCAAGTAAGTAAAATAAATAATTAAAAATTAAAAAGATTGGCCACAAGGGAGTGCAGTGGAGGATGGCCCAGGTGCTTGGGCCCTGCACCCCATGGGAGACCAGGAAAAGCACCTGGCTCCTGGCTCCTGCCAGGATCAGCGCGGTGCGCCGGCTGCAGCGGCGGCCATTGGAGGGTGAACCAGCGGCAAAAGGAAGACCTTTCTCTCTCTGTCTCTCTCTCTCACTGTCCACTCTGCCTGTCAAAAAAAAAAAAAAAAAAAAAAAAAAAAAAAAAAAAAAAAGATTGGCCACAAAAGAATAAATTTAGAAACAAGGAAGAAACCAGGAGGAATTCATGAATATGTAAATAACAATATCCAGCGTAAATAATCAATGACTCAAAGAAAAATCATAAAAGAAATTAGAAAAGATCTGAGAAGAACCAGCATACCAAAACTTACGATATAGCTAAAGCAGTGCTTAGAAAGAAATTTAGTTAAAAATGCCTACATTAAAATTTTTCAAAAATAAAGAGGTCAATAACCTAATCTTCTGCCTTTAAAATACTGAAAAAGGAAGAGCAAACTAAGCCCAAGGCAAGCAGGAGCAAAGAGATCATAAGGAACAGAGTGAAAACTAATGACACAGAGAACGGAAATTCAGAGAGAAAACCAACTAAACCTAATATTAAGATTGAGAAAAAGGAGAGGACTCAAATGATGATAATCAGCAGTAAAGAGCGAGGATATGACCATTAATCTATTTTTAAAAATATTTATTGGGGCTGGTGCTGTGGCGCAGTGGGTTAACGCTCCGGCCTGAAGTGCCGGCATCCCATATGGGCACTGGTTCGAGACCTGGCTGCTCTGCCTCTGATCTAGCTCTCTGCTATGGCCTGGGAAAGCACTAGAGGATGGCTCAAGTCCTTGGGCCCCTGTACCACGTGGGAGACCCAGAAGAAGTTCCTGGCTCCTGGTTTCAGATCGACACAGCTCCGGCCGTTGCAGCCAACTGGGGAGTGAACCATTGGATGGAAGACCTCTCTCTCTCTCTCTCTTTCTGCCTCTGTAACTCTGACTTTCGAATAAATAAATAAATCTTAAAAAAAAAATTTATTTATTTGAAACGCACAGTTCCAGAGGCAGAGAGATGAGAGAGAGAGAGAGAGAGAGAGAGAGAGAGAGAGAGATGAGAGAGAGAGATGAGGTATCTTCCATCTGCTGGTTCATTTCCCAAATAGCTGTCAACAGCCAATGCTGGCCACTCCAAAGCCAGAAGCCTGGAGCTTCTTCCAGGTCTCCCATGTGGGTGCAGAGGCCCAAGTACTTGGGCTACCCTCTGCTTTCCCAGGCCATGGCAGAGAGCTGGATCAGAAGTAGAGCAGCTGGGACTCGAACTGGCATCCATACAGGATGCTGGCACTACAGGTGGTGGCTTTACCTGCTATGCCACAGTGCCAGCCCCAACCATTAATCTTATGGAAAAAAAGTATTATGAGAATACTATGAACAACTATATGTAAACAGATAACCAAGATGATATGAACAAATTCCTAGAAAGTCACCAACTACAAAAAGTGACTAAAGAAGAAATAGAACATCTGAACAGTCCTATACTAAGTAGAGACTAAATTAGTGATTAAAAAAAAGTATACATAAAGACTAGTCCTAGATGGCTTCAATGGTAAACTATACAACATCTAAAGAAGAATTAACATAAAATGAAAACTGGAACAAAACCAATAGTAAATGAAGTGCCCCTTAAGATGAAAAGAATGTATCTTACAGACTAAGGGAGTTCTCTCTTTTTATTCTTCAAATTATTTCATTACATGCACATTCATGACTCACACAACATTCAAGCAGAAACTCTGAATAACTTCTATATGCAAGTGTCCAGTGCAGTGGGAGCAATGGCTGACTCTGAAGATATAGTATGATGAATAATGGCTCATTTTTATAGAAGTTGGGTTATTTATCAGTTGCATCCATGCAGCCATGCCCATTTTCCCCTGCCTCTTCACACTGCTAACCCTCACAGCCTCTACTCCTTGCCTTGCTTCAGGGCCATGGCCTGGAGCTTCCCTTTCAAGGGAGTTCTCTTAACTTCAGTTCTGTCTTGATCATTGATACAATTATAGAAATAGTTTATTTATATATGTACATCTTGGATCATGTAGCCTGAAGTCTTACTAAACTTGCTGATAGTCTCTAGTAAGTTTTTTTTCAGTGGTCTCCTTTGTGTTTTCTATATCTTAGGCCATAGTATATGCAAACAGGAATGATTTTACTTCTTCCTTTCCAATTTGGATATCTTTATTTATTTATTTCTCTTCCCCTCCCTCCCTCCCTCTCTTCCTTGGCCTGGGAATCAATAAAGATGGCCAAATCCTTGGACCCCTGCACCCCCGTGGGAGACCCAGAGGAAGCTCCTGGCTCCTGGCTTTGGATCAGCATAGCTCTGGCTATTGTGGCCAATTGGGGAGTGAACCAGTGGATGGAAGACCTCTCTGTCTCTGCCTCTCCTTCTCTCTCTGTACAACTCTCTTTCAAATAAATAAAAAAATCTTTTAAAAATTAAAAAAAATCAATTTTGATGACAGTTTCATAACTCTGAATATACTAAAAGCCACTGAATGGTAAACTTTTAAGTTTTTGAGAGGCAGAGAGAGAGAGAGAGAAAGAAAGAGACAGGCAGATAGATAATGAGAGCTCCCATGTACTACTCCACTCCCCAAATGCTTGCAACTGTGAGGGCTGAGCTGGGATTTGCGCTAGGAGCTGGCAACTCAATCCAGGTCTCTCACATGGGTAGCAGGAACCCAATCACTGGAGCCATCACTGTTGCCTCCCAGTGTCAACATTAGCAGGAAGCTGGAGTCAGGAGTCAGAGCTGGGTATTGAACCCAGGCCCTGTGATGTGGGACTTGGGTGCCTGAACTGCTAAGCTAAATATCCACCCTTGAATGTGACACTACAAATTCATGAATTGTCACTGCATACAAATTATATCTCCATACCGCTGCTATTTTAGAAACCAGACATAGAAAACCATATGGTGGGGGCCGGCGTTGTGGCACAGCAGGTTAAAGCCCTGGCCTGAAGCGCCAGCATCCCATATGGGTGCCAGTTCTAATCCCACTGCTCCTCTTCCAATCCAGCTCTCTGCTATGGCCTGGGAAAGCAGTAGAAAATGGCCCCTTGGGCCCCTGCACCCACGTGGGAGATCTGGAAGAAGCTCCTGGCTCCTGGCTTCAGATCAGCTCAGCTCCAGCCATTGCTGCCATCTGGGGAGTGAACCAGCAGATAGAAGACCTCTCTCTATGTCTCTACCTCTCTCTTACTTTCAAATAAATAAAATAAATCTTTTTTTTTTTTTTAAAAAAGAACCACCTTTAACTTTCATAGTAATAGAACCTGTGTTTTCCAAAAGAACCAATTTCTATTTTAAAGTAATCTACATGCTGTGAATATGACTGAGCCCACATATTTAAAGACACTGACCATATGTATTTTTTATTATTAAATCAATTTAGAAGCAATCCCAGAATGGAAACTGAAAACCTTCTTCTAGCCCCTTCTGGCTAAAAAAAAAAAAAAAAAAAGTTTGGGCAGCAGGTACAAGACACCTCAAGCCAAATGAGAGGGGGGAAAAAAAAGACACCATGGCTTTTTTTTCCTTTTCCCTTAAAAAAACAGATCTTCAAGATAGTTGAAGCTGGAAGATCTGAGAAAGCCTCTGCTCATCTTAAATCAGCAACAAACCTTTAGATAGCAAATCCACATTCTTGAGATTGCTCCTGGCACAAATGTGACACTGTAATTCAACATCTTAAACTGAGAGAAATGAAGGAAGGAATGTGTGTTGTTTTTAGTTTGAGACAGATTAAACTACCGCTGCACTGTTTGTCATTCCTGGAGAAGCACTGGTTTCAGCCTTTTACACATCTTTATTTAATGTTAACTTCACTTGTAAGTGAGAAAAAGAACAAAGAATCATGACGTAGGCAACAACGAACTCTGCCATGAATGTAGGCCTGCTCTTTGTTTAACAGAGACCTAAGGTCATCCTCTAGAAAGTGGGAGTAATTATCAATAGAGTATATGGAATGCTGCAGCTGCTATTTTTCCGTTAAGAATTTCCCCATGTTGGCTGCTTGGCTTAGCGCTTAGGACACTTGTTGAGACGCCCACATCCCACACACAGTGTCTGTGTTCAAGACCTGGCTCTGCTCCTGAGTCTAGTTCCCTGCTAATGTGCAGATGGGAGGCAGCAGGTGATGGCTTAAATGGTTGGGTTCCTGCCACACACATGGGAAACCCAGATTGAGTTCCCAGCCCAAACCCAGCCATTGTGGGCATTTGGGGAATGAACCTGCAGTCAGAAGCTCTCTCTGCCTGCCTATTTCTTTCTCCAACTCCCTGCCTGTCAAATAAAATTCAGCAAAAAACAAAACAAAAAAACTTCTAAGGCAAAAGTCAAACTAAGGAACACAATTTTTTTTAATTAAAAAAAGGATTTTCCTGTGTGTTATTACAGTTTTAATATATTGGTGACTTAATAAAACTCAACTAAATAGAGAGAGTAACCATTACCTTCTCCTGGTGGATACTTTTATTCATTATAAATAATGCTACATTATCTATGCATGTAAGACTTTAATCTCATTTTAACTTATATATTCAAGAGACAGTCACAGAAATGGAAACACAGCAAACTGAGTAGTAACCTTTATGGCTTTGAGGCATTTTATGCAAGTGCTTCTTTTTAAAAAAAATTTAAGATTTATTTATTTATTTGAAAGGCAGAGTTACAGGAGAGGAAGACAGAAGGGGAGCTCTTCCATCTGCTGAGAGGCAGAAACAAAGAGAGACCTTCCACCTGCTGGCTCACTCCTCAAACGGCTACAATGGCCAGGCTGGGCCAGGCCAACGCCAGAAGCCAGAAGCTTCATCTGGGTCTCCCATGTGGGTGTAAGGGCCATCTGCTGCTGCTTTCCCAGACACAGTAGCAGGAAGCTGGATCAGAAGTAGAGCAGCTAGGACTCAAACCAATGCCTATATGGGATGCCGGCATCACCACAACATCAACCCTACACAACTACAATCACCCAATACAATCACCCAACAAAATCTAAGATCCTCAGCTACATAATAGGTTATATTTAAAAAAACAGAGTATGTGTGGCAGGTGTTGTGGCATAGCAAGGTAAGCCACCACCTGGGATAACTGCATCCCATATCCTACTGCCAGTCTGAGTCCTAGTTGCTCCGCTTCCAATCCAGCTCTCTGCTAATGTGCCCGGAAGCAGCAGATGATGACTGAAGTACTTGAGTTCCTGTCACCCACACGGGAGATCAGGATGAAGTTCCAGGCTCCGATCTTCAGCTTGGCCCAGCCCGAGCTGCTGCAGGCATCTGAGAAGTGAACCAGCAGATGGAAGCTCTCTCTGTCTCTCTCTCCTCTCTCTCTCTCCCTCACTCTGTCTTTCAAATAAACAAATCTGGAGAAGAAGAAAGGGGACAATGACTGTGTCAATGAATAAATTAAGAGTCTCTAAATGCCAAGCTATGGCTTTCATTTGGCCCACAACTATTAAAAAGCTGGGGGGCTGGCACTGAGGCTCAGTGTGTTATGCCACCATATACAGTGCCGACCCCACACATGGACACCAGCTCAAGACCCAGCTGCCCTGCTTCCATCCAGCTCCCTGCTAATGCACCTGGGGAAGCAGTGAAGGATGGCCCTGCACCCACATGGGAAATGCGGAAGAAGCTCCCGGCTCCTGGCTTCAGCCTAGCTAAGCCCTAGTCATTGTGGCTATTTGAAGAGTGAACCAGCGGATTCAAGACCTCTCTCTCTCTCTCTCCCTCTCCTTCTCTGTAACTCTCCCTTTCAAATAAATAAATAAATAAATAAATAAATAAATAAATAAATAAATAAATCCTTAAAGCAAGCAAACAAGCAAGCTAGGAGATTTTAACATACAAATCTAAATTTCCTATATGCCTTTAGGGAAACTGTCATGGGAAATGGAAGTCATTTACCTCTTAAAAGCAGGCACATACTTCCCAGTCCATCACAGTCCATGTGGTCATTTAATTTATGCATATGACCTTGCTCTGGGTCTGCTTAAGTTCATTTAATAACCTACTTGGCATTTTACAAATTCCAGGATACAACTTTTCACTGTCATGTTAGGGGTGGGTCAAGCTGACAAGGCCACTGGTCATTTTGATCCAGTTGAGCTTTGGGCAGTATGGTCAAGAGAGGCTTACTATGAGGTCTTGCCAATGATGAGCTGTCTGCAGAAGCAAGGTGGCAATAGAGTTCAGAAGAACAAATGCACCCAACCTAAGGTTAGTGAAGCACAAAATGACCTCAGCAACTACTCATGAAAAGACTGGATTCCTGTAGAAGATGACCTAACTCACAGCAGGAAAGAAAAACCCCACAACATCAAGAACAGTGATCCAAAGATGTCCTCAGATAGGACAAGCTCCTACTACAGGAAGACACATTTTCACTGCAAATGGACACCAAGTTAGAAACCTACATTATTCTGTTTCCTCCCATAAATGTACTGACTTTCACTGAATAAATTTCTTGATGAACAATGCAGAAATAAAGAGTCCCTTAAGTTGCCAGTGCTACAGGACCACCGGCAATGCAGACGAGAAAGAATGCTGAGCTGAAAGTGTAAAGGTATGGCTGATGTATGGACAGAGACTCACATTCAGTCTTTATTTTTGTGGGAAATGGCATCTTTAAGAAAAAGGAAACTTTTAAAAAATTGACACATAGAGGTGTGGTGCAGCAGGTTAAGCTGCCACTGGCAATGACAGCATCTCATATCAGAATGCCAGTTTGAGTCCTGGCTACTCCCCTTCCAATTCAGCTCTCTGCTAATGTGCCTGGGAGAGCAGCAGATAATGGCCCCACTGCCAAGTATGGGAGACCCTGATGGAATTCCAGGCTCCCAGCTGCAGCCATCTGGGGAAGGAACCAGTGGATGGAGATCTTGTTCTCTGTCTTTTCCTTTCTCCCTGTCACTCTGCCTTTCAAATGAATCTTTAAAAAAATATTAATAATAAAGAATACAAATCTTCACCAGACAGCTCAAATTCTTACAAACTGAACATCACTCTTGTATAATCACCACCAATCAAGACAGAAAGCAATCATGACAGCCCCAAATACTCCCCTCCTCATGCTCCTTTCAAGAAATGGGGCAAAGGCAGATCTCTAGGTGGGGAGTCAGATCCTAAACCCTTCTGCATTATACCAAAATAGATTAAAATGGTACAAAAATTATACATATACAATAAGACTTTTTTAATTTTTTGGACAGGCAGCTAGACAGTGAGAGAGAGAGAGACAGAGAGAAAGGTCTTCCTTCCGTTGGTTCATCTCTCAAATGGCCGCTACGGCTGGCGCGCTGCGCCGATCGGAAGCCAAGAGCCAGGTGCTTCCTCCTGGTCTCCCATGTGGGTGCAGGGCCCAAGCACTTGGGCCATCCTCCACTGCACTCCCTGGCCACAGCAGAGAGCTGGACTGGAAGAGGAGCAACCAAGACAGAATCCGGGACCCCAACCGGGACTAGAACCCAGGGTGCCGGCGCCACAGGTGGAGGATTAGCCTAGTGAGCCACGGTGCCGGCCATAATAAGACTTTAAAATACAAGAAAATACACAGTTTATAACCCAACAGTGAGAAAAGCATGAATCAAAACTCTAAAACTGTAAGACTGATCAATATGACAACCTAAAAAGTAAATGTTCTTAATTTAAAAGTACCACTAAGGCTGGCGCCGTGGCTCACTAGGCTAATCCTCCACCTTGCGGCGCCGGCACACCGGGTTCTAGTCCTGGTCGGGGCGCCGGATTCTGTCCCGGTTGCCCCTCTTCCAGGCCAGCTCTCTGCTGCAGCCCGGGAGTGCAGTGGAGGATGGCCCAAGTGCTTGGGCCCTGCACCCCATGGGAGACCAGGAGAAGCACCTGGCTCCTGGCTTCGGATCAGCGCAATGCGCCGGCGGCAGCGCGCCGGCCGCGGCGGCCATTGGAGGGTGAACCAACGGCAAAAGGAAGACCTTTCTCTCTGTCTCTCTCTCACTGTCCATTCTACCTGTCAAAAAAAAAAAAAAAGTACCACTAAGTCAAAATTCAATTTCAAAACAGGGAGCATAAAAATACTTACAAGGATTTTTGAAAAAATAAGAATCTAACAAATTTATAAGAAAAAGGCCTAATAACCAAAGAGAAAAAGCTGCAAAAACTATTGAATAGATAACTGGCAGAAAAGGAACTACTTCTAAACACATGATATACATCCAATCTCACTCATACAAAGATGCAAATTTTTAAAACATGAAAACAATAGGCCGGTGCCGCGGCTCACTAGGCTGATCCTCCACCTTGCGGCGCCGGCACACGGGGTTCTAGTCCCAGTCGGGGCGCCGGATTCTGTCCCGGTTGCCCCTCTTCCAGGCCAGCTCTCTGCTGTGGCCAGGGAGTGCAGTGGAGGATGGCCCAAGTGCTTGGGCCCTGCACCCCATGGGAGACCAGGAGAAGTACCTGGCTCCTGCCATCGGATCAGCGCGGTGCGCCGGCTGCAGTGCGGCGGCCATTGGAGGGTCAACCAACGGCAAAGGAAGGAAGACCTTTCTCTCTGTCTCTCTCTCTCACTGTCCACTCTGCCTGTCCAAAAAAAAAAAAAAAAAGAATAAAGATCTCTTACAACTCAATAATAAAAAGAAAAATAACCCAATAAAAATGGGAAAAGGAGATGTAATTCTCCAAGGAAGACAAGCAAAGCGTAAATAAGGTCATGAAAAGATGGTACCATTCACCAACAAAGACATGCAAATCAAAACTATAACGATACTCATTATAAAAGCTGTAATAAAAATGACAAATAATAGTAGGTCTTGACAAGAATACAGAGAAATCAGAACCCTCACACACTGATCCTGGAAAAGTAAAATGGTGCAGCTTCCCTGGAAAATGGTCTGGCAGCTCCTCAAACAACTAAAGATATTTTACCATATGACCCAGCAACTCCACTCCTAGGTAAGTGCCCTAAAGTAGGTACAACAATGCTTTACAGCAGCATTATTTGTAACAGCCACAAAACGGAAAGCAACACAAGTGTCCATCAACAAATGGAAAAAAATGTACACCTATACAAGGAATATTATTTAAGCAAAAAATAGGAATGGGTTTTGATACATACTACAACATGGATGAACCCTGAAAACATTATGCTAAGCCAAAGAAGCTAGTAACAACAACAACAACAATAAAATCACATAATACATTATCCATTTATACGAAGCACAGAAACTTATAGAGACAAAAAGTGGATTAGTAGTTACTAAGGATAGGGATGGAGTGTTGGAGAGGTAGGGGAATAAGAGCTAAAACGCATGAAGTTTGTTTTTTAGGCGGATAATGCAAAGGTTGTAAGATTGACTGCAGGGGCCCAGGGTTCTGGCACCCCATATCAGAGAACCAGTTCAAGTCCCAGCTTCTCTGCTTCTAATCCAGCTTTGGGCTAATGTGCTTGGGAAGGCAGCAGAAGCACTTGAACCCCTGCCACCCACATAGGAGACCGGAAAGAATTCCAGGCGCCTGGCCTTCTGCCTGGACCAGCAGGGGCTGTTGTGGCCATCTGGAGAGTGAACCAGTGAATGAAAGTTCTCTCTTTCTGTCTCTGTCACCCTGTCTTTCAAATAAACAAATAAACTCAAAAAAAAAAAAAAAAAGGATTCGTGGTAATAATGATCTCACGAATCTGTGAATACACTAAAAATCTTAAACTGTGGCCGGTGCTGTGGCGCAGCGGGTTAACACCCTGGCCTGAAGCGCCAGCATCCCATATGGGCACCGGTTCAAGACCCGGCTGCTCCTCCTCCTCTTCCAATCCAGCTCTCTGCTGTGGCCTGGGAAAGCAGTAGAAGATGGCCCAAGTCCTTGGGCCCCTGCACTCACATGGGAGACCAGGAAGAAGCGCCTGGCTCCTGGCTTCGGATCGGCGCAGCTCCAGCCGTTGCAGCCATTTGGGGAGTGAACTAACAGAAGACAGACCTTTTTCTCTGTCTCTCCCTCTCACTGTCTGTAACTCTAACTCTCAAATAAAATAAATAAAATCTTTAAAAAAAAAAAAAGGCAAGGTACAAGAGATGGCACCCATGTCTAAGACATGCCCTTATATGTGAGGAGAAAAACAAAGATGGAAGTGGGGGAGGCATTTACACACACACCCCTCCCCCATACTACCACAGAACAGCTCCAGTAGAAAAAACTAACTAGCAATAACAACTACTTTTAGGGGGACACTAGGAGACACAGACACAGTTTTCACTCTGTACCTTTAGAAAAGGTGGTTGGTTATATTATCAATACTCATAAATACTTCTAAAAAACAAAAACCTATGTTTCTTTAACAGGCAAATACCACTCTAATCTTCTAAAAGTTAAATTTGTAAAGTTTGCTACAGATTCTAACATATTTTTATACAATTTTTTAAGAGTTAAATTCTCAAATGATTTAATGATAATACTAGTAATAATAAACAGTACTTACATCAACACCTCCAAACAAATCAAAAATATAAGTATTTGGGTAAGTGGTTTCTTGAGTAAGTTTCCTATCTTCAGTAACAAATGCCATAGCCTCCATGGAGAGAAGAGGAGAGATTTCCTATTTAAAAAAAGTACAGAAACATTTGGTTTTAGCATTCAACACATACCAGACTCTGGAATATCAATTTACATTTTAGTCACCAACTAGAACCCTTCAGGCCCCAGGCCACTGCAAGAAGTCGTCCCTGATTTTCCACAGCCAGAAGCAATCTGCTGCTTTTCTAAGCCCATAGAACTATCTGTAACTCATTCATGATATCCAGCACTTTTACTTCGCACCTATTTAGAAACCTGATATTTTTTGTCTAAGCTAAATGCTTCTTGAAGACAAGCCTAGAGTAGCTTCTCTTTGTAGTCGTCACAGATCCTAAGCCAGCAGACCTTTGATAAACGGAAGTGGTTCTCCTATTCTGGAGGGCCACAGAACCCTTTTTTTTTTCTTATGGAACAAAACTAATAGAAAAAAAATTGACAGAAAAGTCTAGTATACAGTAAATTTCAAGTAAGCATTTGCTGGATATATTAAGAAATGATCATATAGCAAGGACTTACAAACGTTAATTTCCCTCTTAATTTCACCTCAATCTCATATCAGAAATTTTGAAGGAATCAAATGAAATAATGTACAATTCTTTGAAAGTATTTTAAAATAAGTGTAAGAGGCTATAATTCCCATCAAACAGACTATGAGAAGATAAAGAATATAAAAACATATTTTCTTAAAGGCAAAGACTAAGCTTATTTAGTGTTTATATTTTAGAATAACTGTGAAATTATAATCACATCTTAACCTGCCAAGAACATTTTATCCTTCAGTTTCACTATGATCAAACATAAATTACATAGATTTTTAAATGCAGCTGAAGCTGAATGGTAAATACAAATTTGAGCTTAGTCCCAAGTTCAAATTTGGATTAGGTAACCCCAGACCTCCTGAGTCAGACACCACAGGAGTCTAGCATTCGGTGCCTTCTCCAATGACTATGACACACAGGAGTTTGAGAATAACTGCCTTAGCATAATGTCTTCGCACTCTTTCCATTCCTCTCCCAACCATCAAAGCTGGCCCTTTCAATCTTTCTATGTTAATCATAATTACCAACAATCACCAAGTCCCTTCTCATAAGCCTTCAGCAATATGGGATCTCTCACACCCTGTTCAAAAACAAGACCACCTAAACCCCAGGGCACAAACGATGATGTTCCTATTACCCAAGCACTGCCACAAAATAAGCACAGGATACACACAGAAAATCTAATGGCAATTATCTCTTACAGCGGGACTATAGGTGGTTTCAATTTTCTTTTTTGTTCTTTTTTCTGGTTTTCACTAATTTTCTACCCCTCACACAACCAAATCAGGCTATTTGAAAAAGCAGATGGCTTGCGGCTCCTGGGCCCTGAATCCAGCCCCTCCAAGGCCTGAGAGTTACCTTGAGGATGTTCTGGCACTCAATGAAGTCACTGTGAAGGTGGCTGGTTGCACACAGCTTAAGCAGCAGTTGAGGAATCCCGCTCCATTTGGACTGCTTGTCCCTCTCCACCAAGAAAGTCTCGGGGAACTGCCAAAAAAAAAAAAACCCACAATCTTTTACTAATAAGAAAGAAACATGAGCAGATTTGGCAAAGGAGAGCAGCTGACTCCAGAAGAAATAGGGTATCTTTATAGACCTAACAAGCAAAGACACTGGATCAGAAAGCACACAAAGAAAAGTCAAGGTCCAGATAAATGGCTAACTGGTAACATTATTCTTTTTTTTTTTTTTTTAAGATTTATTTTATTTATTTGAAAGAGTTACAGAGAGAGGTAGAGACAGAGAGCGAGATCTTCCATCCACTAGTTTACTTCCCAGATGACCACAACGGACAGAATTGCACCAACCCAAAGCCAGCAGCCAGGAGCTTGCACATGGGTGCAAGGGCCCAAGGACTTGGGCCATCTTCTACTGCTTTCCCAGGCCATAGCAGAGAGTTGGATCAAAAGAGGAGCAGGTGGGACTAGAACCGGCGCCCCTACAGGATGCTGGCTCTTCAGGCCAGGGCTTTAACCCACTGTGCCACAGCACCAGACCCTGGTAACATTATTCTACCAAACATTTAAAGAACACCAGGGCCAGCGCTGTGGCGAAGTAGGCTAAGCCTCCACCAGTGGTGCCAGCATCCCATATGGGCGCTGGCTTGAGTCCCAGCTGCTCCTCTTCCCATCCAGCTCTCTGCTGTGACCTTGGAAAGCACAAGAGGATGGCCCAAGTGCTTGGGCCCCTGCAATCACACGGGAGACCTGGAAGAAAGCTCCTGACTCCTGGCTTCGGAATGGCAAAGCCCCAGCCATTGTGGCCATTTGGGGAGTGAACCAGCGAATGAAGACTTCTCTCTCTCTCTCTCTGCCTCTCTGTAACTCTGCCTTTCAAATAAATAAATAAATAAATCTTTAAATGAAAAAGAAAGCAACAATAAATTATTAGTGCTAATACATGAGTTAAGCAAAGTATTAGGACATAAGATCAATATACAGCCGGCGCCACGGCTCAGTATGCTAACCCTCCGCCTGCGGCACCAGCACACGAGGTTCTAGTCCCGGTCAGGGCGCCAGATTCTGTCCCAGTTGCTCCTCTTCCAGGCCAGCTCTCTGCTGTGGCCTGGGAGTGCAGTGGAGGATGGCCCAAGTCCTTGGGCCCTGCACCCCATGGGAGACCAGGAGAAGCACCTGGCTCCTGGCTTCGGATCAGCACGGTGCACCGGCCGCAGTGGCCATTGGAGGGTGAACCAACGGCAAAAGGAAGACCTTTCTCTCTGTCTCTCACTGTCCACTCTGCCTGTCCAAAAAAAAAAAAAAAAAAAAAAATCAATATATAAAAACCACCTATATGTCTAGCCACTCTAGCCACTTGTAGTGAACATTAAGAAAACAGTTGCAGGGGGCCGGCTCTGTGGGGCAGCAAGTTCAAGACCCAGTATGCAGCACTAGCATCCCACATGGGTGCTGATTCAAGTCCTGGCTGCTCCACTTCAAATCCAGCTCCCTGATATTGCGCCTGGGAAAGCAGCAGAGGATGGCCCAAATCCTTGGGCCCCTGCATTCACGTGGGAATCCCAGAAGCACCTGGATTCAGATTGGCTCAGCTCCGGCCTTTGTGGCCATTTGGGAAATGAACCAGTAGAGAGAAAATCTGTCTCTCCCTCTCTCTTTCTGCTTCTCTAGCATTCAAATAAAATGAAAATAAACAAAAATTTTGGGGGCCGGCACTGTGGCACCGTGGGTTAACGCCCTCGCCTGAAGTGCAGGCATCCCATATGGATGCCAGTTCGAGACCCAGCTGCTCCAATTCCTGTCCAGCTCTCTGCTATGGCCTGGGAAAGCAGTGGAAGATGGCCCAAGTCCTTGGGCCCCTGCACCCATGTGGGAGACCTGGAAGAAGCTCCTGGCTGCTGGCTTTGAATCAGCACAGCTCTGGCTGTTGTGGTCATTTGGGGAGTGAACCATAGGATGGAAGACCTCTCTCTCTCTCTCTTTCTCTCTTTCTCTCTTTCTGCCTCTCCTCTCTGTGTAACTCTGGCTTTCAAATAAAATAAATAAATCTTTAAAAAAAATGTTTTTAAATTCAAGTCCCAGTTCTGCTTCCGATTTCAGCTTCCTGCTGATGCATATCCTTGAGGCAGCAGATGAAGGCTCAAGTACTTCTTGCAACCCAAATGGGAAACCCAGATTGAATTCCTGGCTCCTGGCCTTTGCCTGGCCCAGCCCTAGCTGTTGCAAGCATTTGGGAAGCAAACCAGCAGATGGAAGATCTCTTCTTTCTATGTCTGTCTCTGTCTCTCTCTGCTATCCAAATATGTAAAACATTTAAAAATGAATAAATGAAAATTCTAAAATGGAGAGAGTTTTTGTCAGTAGACCAGATATATAAGAAATATTAAAAGCAGGGGACGGCGCCATGGCGTAGTAGGTTATCCTCCACCTGCGGTGCCAGCATCCCATAGGGGTGCTGGTTTTAGTCCCGGCTGCTCCTCTTCCAAGCCAGCTCTCTGCTATGGCCTGGAAAAGAGCAGAACAAGGCCCAACTCCTTGGTTCCCTGTACCCACATGGAAGACTGGGAAGAAGCACCTGGCTCCTGGCTTCAGATCGGCGCAGCTCCAGGTGTTGTGGCCATTTGGGGTGTGAACCAACGGAAGGAAGACTTTTCTCTCTGACTCTTCCTCTCACTATCTGTAACTCTACCTCTCAAATAATTAAATAAATAAAATTAAAAAAAAAAAAAAAGAAAATACCACATAGTCTGTGATATTAAAAAAAAAAAAAAACAAAGAAATATTAAAAGCAGTGAATTTCTGGGGCCAGTGCTGTGGCACAGCAGGTAAAGCTGCCACCTACAGTGCTGGCACCCCATATGGACACAGGTTTGAGTCCCAGCTGCTCCACTTCCGATCCAACTCTCTGCTATTGCCTGAGAAAGCAGAAGATGACTCAAGTACTTGGGCCGCTGCACCTGCCTTGGAGACCCAGAAGCTCCTGGAACCAGAGGATGGAGGACTTCTCTCTCTCTCTAC
The DNA here is from genome assembly GCF_964237555.1 of Oryctolagus cuniculus. NCBI lineage: Eukaryota > Metazoa > Chordata > Mammalia > Lagomorpha > Leporidae > Oryctolagus > Oryctolagus cuniculus. The sequence continues at coordinate 23,077,958 of NC_091442.1, read as the reverse complement.
CTCTAACTCAGCCTTTCAAATAAAAAAATAAATCTTAAAAAAAAAAAAAGGTAGTGAATTTCTAGTAATAGGTATCTTCAGAAAACTCACTGAAACATTATGCTTAATAGGAGCTTTCACCTCCTATATCAGGAACAAGCTACTTCCAGAAGACAGCAGGCCTTCCGCAGCAGAGTAAGATAAAGAACTGGGGCCAGTGCTGTGACGTAGTGGGTAAAGCTGCCGCCTGCAGTGCCAGCATCCCACATGGGCGCCGGTTCTTGGCTGCTCCACTTCCAATCCAGCTCTCTGCTATGGCCTGGGAAAGCAGTAGAAGATGGCCCAAGTCCTTGGGCCCCTGCACCTACGTGGAAGACCCAGAAGACGCTCCTGGCTCCTGGCTACAGATTGGCGCAGCTCTGGCCATGGCCGCCAACTAGGGAGTGAACCAGTGGATGGAAGACCCCTTCTCACTCTTTGCCTCTCCTTCTCTGTGTAACTCCTTCAAATAAATAAATCTAAAATAAATAAATAAATGAGATTGCAAAAAATACAATGAAAGCTTCATTTGCAGTTGACATGATATTCACAATTGTACATATATCCACAATCCAAAAAAATCTAAAAGTACATTATAACAAAAGTAATATAAAAAAATCTTGTTTTTATGTTACACCTTCCGTTTTAAAAACACTCTTTATAATATCATAAAAAAACTGTCTAGTGCCAAGGAACAAATCTAATGGAGTTATGCAAGACTGCAGCATAGAAAACTATATAATAAAACATTACCAAGAAAAATTAAGGACAATCAAGCTGAAGAAGAGAGAGAGCAGGTGGCAAAGGGGGAGACTGAGACAGAATGAATATATTAAGTGTAACAGATTGAACACAATCCCAATCAACATTTTGTTGTAAAAATGTGTGCATTCTAAAATGAACATGGAAATGGCAAAGCGCCAAGAAGAACCAGAACAATCTTAAGTAAAAGCAGGAAAACAATTTCAACATGATGCACTGAGTTGAGCTGCCACTTGCAATGCTGACATCCCATATGAGCACTGATTCAAGTCCCAGGTGCTCTGCACGGATCCAGTTTCCTGATAATATGCCTGAGCTTGAGTCTGCCATCCACGTGGGAGACCCAGAAGGAGTCCTGGCTCCTGGTTTTGCCTGGCCCAGCCCTAGTGTTGCAGTCATTTAGGGGGTGAACCAGTGGATGGCAGACATCTGTCATTCTGCCTTTCAAATAAAACAAACAAAAATTTTATAGTGGAAAATGGAATCAAAAGATGTTTATTTTGCTGCCAAAAAAAAAAAAAAAAGCCAAACATGAAACTGTAGACAAAGTTTTTTAAACAGGATACAAAAAGCACTAACCATAAAGGAAAACAGTGATATAATGAACTGTATTAAAATTATCACTTCTACTCATTGAAAGATCTTTTTTAGAGATTAAAAAGGCAAGACACAGAATAGGAGAAAATATCTGCAAAACATCCCTACAAAGGGCTCATGCACAGAAGTTTAAAGAAATTCCAATTAAGTTACATATATAAAAAACAACAGGATGGGGTAGGCCTAGCGAGTAAAGCTGCTGCCTGCGGTGCTGGCATTCCATATGGGTGCCGGTTCTAATCCCGGCTGCTCCACTTATGATCCAGCTCTCTGCTACAGCCTGGGAAAGCAGTGGAAGATGGCCCAAATCCTTGGGCCCCTGCACCCACATGGGATACCCAGAAGAAACTCCTGGCTCCTGGCTTGGGATTGGCACAGCCTTTGTGGCCAATTGGAGGAGGAACCAGCAGATGGAAGACCTCTCTCTCTCTCTTTCAAATAAATAAATAAATCTTAAAAAAAAAAAAAAAAAAAAAAAAAAAAAAAAACCCACAGAAAGTGCAAAAGATTTGAATAGGCAATTTACAAAAGGACATCAAAATGGCCAATAAACTTCTGAAAAAGTGCTTAACCTCATTAGTCATCAAGGAAATGCAAACTGAAACCATAATGATAGACCATTGCACACCTGCAAAAAAGGCTAAAATTAAAAAGACTGATAACACCACGGATAAGTGAGAACATGGAATGATATAACTCAAATGAAAACACCGCTGGTGGTGGTAAGGATAATTAACGAAACTCTTAGGAAACTCTCTAATAATAGCTAATAATGCTGAACCTATGTATATCTTGACCCTGAAATTCTAAGTCTATAACCCCCAAAATTGTGCAGCTATATGTTAAAAATATTAGAATGTCAGATCAACATTATTCATAATACCTCAAATACTTCTCAAAAATAGAAAGAATTAATTGTGACTTGTTAGTAAGAGTACACAAAGAAAATGAATGAATTACAGCTTCACCACCTTCCTGGATGACTCTAACAAATATTGTTGCCTGAAACAATATTTTGGTGACCAATGCTGTGGGGTTGCAGGTAAAGCTGCAGCCTGTGGTGTCAGCATCCCATATGGGTGCTGGTTTGAGTTTCAGCTGCTACACTTCTGATCCAGTTCTCTGCTAATGCACCTGGGAAAGCAGCAGAAGATGGCCCATGGCACTGTGGTGTAGCAGGTAAAGCCACCACCTGCTTTGCCGGCATCCCATATGGGTGCCAGTTCAAGTCTTGGCTGCTCCACTTCGATCCAGCTCTCTGCTATGGCCTGGGAAAGCAGTAGAAGATGGCCTAACTCCTTGGGCCCCTGCAACTGCGTGGGAAACCTGGAGGAAGCTCCTGGTCCTGGCTTCGGATTGGCGGGGCTCCAGCCGTTGCGGCCAACCGGGGAGTGAACTAGCAGATGGAAGACCTCTCTCTCTGTGTAACTCTGACTTTCAAGTAAATAAATAAATCTTAAAAAGGGGGGGGGGGGGCTGCACCCACACAGGAGACCCAGAAGAAGCTCCTGGCTCCAGATCAACCCAGGTCTGACCTTTGTGGCAATTTAGGGAGTGAACCAGCGGACGGAAGATCTGTCTTACCCTTTCTTTATATATAACTCTGCCTTTCAAATAAATACCTAAATGTTAGGAAGAAAGGGAGGAAAAGAAAAGAAAAAAAAAAAAAAAACAAAGAATCTGATTAAAGATGATATCATTTAATACTGGAAAATAACTTTCAACTCAGAATTCTGTATCTAGCTAAATATACAAGTTTCAAAATAAAATCCATTTTCATATATGCAAGCTTTAAAAAGAATTACCTTTTATGCACTCTTTCTTGACAGTCTGCTAGAGAATATGCTCTAAGAAAAGGAAGACACAAAATTTAGGAAATAAGAGCATAACGTGAGAAAAGCAAATAAAATGGCCTGAACTTTGGTGAAAGAAGTCCCAAGTTTTAGCCACAAAGCAGACTTTATAAGTAATCAGTCCAAACTCTTCCTAGTAAGAGCAGGAGATGGAGGGCTTTAAAAACAGAGAGACAGGGGCTGGCGCTGTGGCACAGTAGGTAAAGCCGCTCCCTGCAGTGCCGGCATCTCATATGGGTGCTGGTTCGAGTCCCGGCTGTTCACTTCCAATCCAGCTCTCTGCTATGGCCTGGGAAAGCAGTGGAAGATGGCCCAAGTGCCTGGGTCCCTGCACCCACGTGGGAGACCCAGAGGAAGCTCCTGACTCCTGGCTTTAGATCGGCACAGCTCTGGCCATTGCAGTCATCTGGGGAGTGAACCATAGGATGGAAGACCTCTCTCTCTCTGCCAAGGCCTTCTGTAACTCTGCCTTTCAAATAAATAAATCTTTAAAAACAAACAAACAAACAAACAAAAAAAAAACAGAAAGAGGCCAGCATTGTGGCACAGCAGGTAAAGTTGCCTGGGACAATGGTTTGAGTCCAGGCTGCTCCACTTCTGATCCAGCTCCCTGCTAATGCACATGGGAAAGCAGCAGAAGATGGCCCTAGACATTTGGGGAGTGAACCAGCAGATGGAAGATCTCTCTCTCTCTCTCTCTCTCTCTTTATGTAACTCTGTTTTTCAAATAAAGTCTTGAGAAACAGAGAGAGAAGGCCTGTATTGTGGTGCAGAAGGTTAATCTGCCTCTGTGGTGACAGCATCCCATATGAGTACTGGTTCCAGTCCTGGCTGCTCTGTTTCCTGCCAGCTCCCTGCTGATATGCCTGGGAAAGCAGTGGATGTCACCTACATGGGAGAACCAGGCTTTTGGCTTCAGCCTGGTCCAGACCTGGCTGTTGCAACTGTTCCGGGAGTGAATCAAAGAAGGGAAGACATCTCTCTCTCTGTGCGTCTCCGGCTCTGTCACTCAGTCCTTGAAATACTTATTTTTTATTTTAAAGGATTTTAGAATTTGGCAATACAAATATACAAAAGGTTATTATGCCAGTGAAATAAGCCAGACTGAAAAGGCTCTATATGGTATATGTACATACTTGTATGTATTCCTAAGGTATGACTCTATGTATATGACAGTCTAAAAAAGGGCAAAAGAAAAGGATAAAAAAGAGATGAATGGCTGCCTAGGGTTATGGAAAGGGTCTATTATCAAAGAATTCTTTTTAAAGTTGTTTCTGTCTCTTGATCTCTCTCCCTCTCTCTTTCTCTCTCTTATGCTCTTTTTCTTCTTCACCACTTCCCTCCAGTTTGTCGGGATCCCCCCACCAATAAACTCTTTCTCTTAAAAAAATAAATACATAAAAATAAAGATTGTTATGTATGTGAAAGAGGAAAAAAAGGAGAGATAGGGAGGAAAGATCTTCCATTTGCTGGTTCACTTCCCCAAATGCTTGCCAACAGCCAAGTCTAGGCCAGACTAAAGCCAGGAGCCAGGAACTCCATCCTGGTCTCCCACCTGGGTGGCAGGAGCCCAAGTACTTGGGCATCTTCACCTGCTTTCCCAGGCACATTAGCAGGAAGCTGGATCAGAAGCATAGTAGCCAAGGCTCCAGACTCAAATCAGCACTCTCCTATGGGATGCTGGTGTCAAAACTGGTGGCTTAACCCACCATGAAAGAATTTTCTGCATCCTGACTGTAATGGTGATTACATGAATGTATGTATTTGTCAAAACTCACAGAATAAGGGGGCCAGTGCTTTTTTGGCATAGCGGGTAAAGCCACCACCTGTGGTGCCAATATCCCATGTGGGCACCAGTTAGAGTCCTGGTTGCTCCACTTCCAATCCAGCTCTCTGCTATGGCCTGGGAGGGCAGCGGAAGATGGTCCAGGTGCTTGGGTCCCTGCACCCCAGTGGGAGACCCAGAGGCAGCTTTGGGCTCCTGGCTTCGGATTGACACAGCTCTGGGCAATGAACTGCTAGATGGAAGACCTCTCTCTTTCTCTCTGCCTCTCTGTAACTCTGCCTTTCAAATAAATAAATAAATCTTAAATTTAAAAAAATACAGAATTATATGCTTAAAAGGGTGAATTTTTACCACATGCATATTTGCATCTTGATTTTTTTTATAAGATTTTAAAAAATTTATTTGAGTAGCCGGCGCCGCGGCTCACTAGGCTAATCCTCCGCCTTGCGACACACCGGGTTCTAGTCCCGGTTGCTCCTCTTCCAGGCCAGCTCTCTGCTGTGGCCCGGGAGTGCAGTGGAGGATGACCCAAGTCCTTGGGCCCTGCACCCCATGGGAGACCAGGAGAAGCACCTGGCTCCTGCCATCGGATCAGCGTGGTGCGCCGGCCGCGGCGGCCATTGGAGGGTGAACCAACGGCAAAGGAAGACCTTTCTTTCTGTCTCTCTCACTGTCCACTCTGTCAAAAAAAAATTTTTTTTTTAAATTAAAATAAAAATAAATTAAAAAAATAAATTTATTTGAGAGGTAGAGTTACAGAGAGAGGGAAAGACAGAGAGAAAGCTTTTCCATCCCCATACAGCCTCGATAGCCGGAGCTGGGCGGATCCAAAGCCAGGAGCCAGGAGCTTCCTCCCAGTGCAGGGGCCCATGCACTTGGGCTATCTTCTGTTGCTTTCCCAGGCCACAGCAGAGAGCTGGATCAGAAAAGGAGCAGCCAGGACAGAAACCAATGCTCACATGGGATGCCAGTGCCAAAGGCAGAGACTTGGCCTACTATGCAACAGCACCAGCCCCCTGATATTTTTAAAAAGCAGAAAGAGCAGGTTTTAACACTAAGAAAAATAAAAAGTTATACAACTACATACACTGTGGCATGAGGCACTATGAATTAAATCTTTTACCAGAAGAAAATATCTTAAATTGAAAAGCCAAAAAGTGTTTTATAAGCATGTTATTCAGAAACATAGGCTCTCTAGTGTTCCTGGAATCTGCCATTTTTTCCCCCCAAGACTTTTATTTATTTATTTCAAAGTCAGAGTTACAGAGGGAGAGAAGGAGACAAATAGAATCTTCTGTCTGCTGGTTCACTCCCCAAATGGCCACAACTGGCCAAAGCCAGGAGCTTCATCCAGGTCTCCTACATGGGTGCAGGGTCCCAAGCACTTTGGCCATCTTCTGCTGGTTTCCCAGGCACATTAGCAAGGAACTAGATCAAAAGTAGAGCAGCTGGGACCCGAACTGGCGCCCATATAGCATGCTGGGACGACAGATGGCAGTTTCACCGATGCCACAGTGCAGGTACCATGGACCCTTCTTTTGGGGGGGGGGGGGTAGAGCCAAGGCCAGGGCCGGCACTGTGGCATAGCAGGTAAAGCCACCACCTGCAGTTCTAGCATCCCATATGGGCGCCATTGAAGTCCCAGCTGCTCTACTTCTGATCCAGCTCTCTGCTATGGCCTGGGAAAGCAGTGGAAGATGCTCCTGGCTCCTGATCAGCGGAGTTCCGGCCATTGCAACCAACTGGGGAGTGAGCCAGCGGATGGAAGACCTCCCTCAGTCTCCCCTCTCCCCTCTCCCCTCTCCCCCTCCCTCTCTATGTGTAACCATGACTCTCAAGTAAAAAATAAATAAAAAACACAAAGCCAAAGTACAGGCAGTGGCAGCCTCAGGAGGGTACACAGAACTTGGAAAGGCAGGGCAGGGCACGGCTATTGGGGCTGTTGCTGTTACAAGCTCAGAGATCCAGTTACTGTCCAAATAATCAACTTCACAAGAATCTCTGCTGCTACTTCTGCAGTGTTTTATAAGGCACTGACCCTCATTTAAAAATAATCATTTGGATTTTGTTTTCTTTGTGAACAGCTGAACACTGGGATGAAAGCCACCACGCAGTCATCACTGGCAGGTGTCATATGTGTGGTTTCACTTAGTATTTGTGGTCTGACAGTTTACAGCACTGATAATCTCTTACACTGCACTCCCTAAGCTACTGACCCATAGAGAATGTGACATTTCCGGTTTTCACTGATTTGCCTTTATTCTTTTTAAATAAAGGCTAAATTCCAGAGATAAATGTGTATCTTATTTGTTTACTCTAAGAGTAAGACATCTAATGCCTCTTTCTAAATATCAAAGTAAGTGCAAGTGAATAGACATTTAAAGGCTTATTAATGAAGCTTAACTATCTTGTTAGCTTATTCTGACAAGATGTTAACCATGGAATATTTGTACCTACTTTAATGGAGTTTGTGTTGTTTCAATAAAATGAGGCATGACTTTCAGAGCCTGTGAATACTTCCTGTTGAAATCAGTAGTATCTAGATATTTAAAGGTACGTCAGAAAACTTATGGAAAATGGAATTAAAAGATAAGTGTATTTCACAAGAAAAAAATAAAATCCAGTGAGTTTTTTTCCATAATACACACTTTCTAGGAATTTTCTGAAGATCACTTGTGTTCTTATCCAAAGTTTTGTTTTGTTTTACTAATAAATTAGCCTTCAAAAGGGAATACCTGACTTAAATCAATAGGTTTTACAAATACTAATACTTACAATGAGGCTAAAACAAGCACTGTAATTCTTTAAAGTGAGTCAATCTAAAGAAAACACACACACACACACACACACACACACACAGCTGAATTTAAACAATCCAATAATCGTAAGCCAGAGGCAGCATGTGAGGAACAGAGATGGGATCCCTATAACTGACCTTGCACCAAATGCCAAACAGAGTGTGTCTAGGGCTGACGGGCAATGTCTGTAAGTGTGAGTTCACTGTCTTACTAGAGTCCACGGCCTACCTAGTTTATTCTTTCCTCGACTCCTATGGATCATGTAGGGCCCTGGAGGCCCATGGTAAGGAATCAGATCTGATTCCTACTGCAACAGGGTGTGACCGGAGTGTTTGAAGCAAGGGATTTACAAGATCTGATTAGCTTTAAGGATCAAACATGCTGATGAATGTGAAAGGGCTTGGTAAGCTCTAAAGCATCATACAGGCATTTTTTAATTATCCTGACAGAGGGTACAACGAAAAACAGGAAAGAAAACAAAGTCAAGTGAAACCCAAGTAGGACAGGTCCATTCTAAAGCATGTGGCCAGCAGGTGTTCTCCCAGGCTCCCCTTATGTCCCATTTAAGGAGATGAGGAAGACTGCGAGAAGATCAGGCTGGGTGAAAGAGAAATCAGGATTTTGGTTTTCAACATTAGGTATGACATGCCCATTACGCATATATGTGGAAATACTATGTTGGATACACCTACCTATCTAGAACTAAAGGAAGAAGAAGAGTAGAAATTCAGACTAAGGACCCATCAGAATATAGAATACAGAATACAACAGTACAAGGTAACTGTTATGACATATTTACTACATTTCAGTCGCCATTTTAAGTGCCTTATATGTATAAACTCATGTGGTCCTCACCACACCCCTGGGAGGTTAGGGCCACGATTATCGCTACTTTACAGATGAAAAAACTGAGGCATAAGGAGATTGAGAAACTTGGCTAAAGCAAGTATGCACCACAGCTGGTTTTCAAACTGAGGCCTTCTCACTCTGGAAGTCTTTTCAAAGCCACAGGTGGACTGCTTGAGGAGCATGCAGGGACAGAGCTGACTCAGGATCTCAACTCAAAACCCTCGGTTCCCAGTGCGTGGCCTGGCTTCAGCCTCTGCAGATGTGAAGAAGCGGGAGACACAGTCCCTCTGACCTACCGGCTGAGAGCAGCTACTTACTAAACATCCACTGTACGTCACACTGGGTAAGCTTTGAGCCACACTATTTCACTTAATTCTCCTGACAGCCCTGTGAGGTAGATGACGTTATCACCATTTCAGAAAAGAGGAAACGGGTTCAGAGAGGTAAAGCAACTTAATCCAGGTCACCTGGCTAGTAAGTGATAGAAAACTAGGACCCAATTCAGGCCTAGCTTACTTCAAGACCTGGTGTTTTCCAAGGAAATTCCACTACATGCTACAGTATGAACGAACCCAGAGGACTTGCTAAGTGAAATGTGCCAATCACAAAAAGCCAAATTCTGTATGATTCCACTTAGATGAGATTATCTAAGGTAGTAAAAGTGATAGAAACACAAAGCAGAAGAGTAGTTACCAGGAACTGGGGAAGGGCCCGTGGGGAGCTGCTCCGCAAGGACGCAGTTTCACCTTTGCAAAAAGACAAAGTTCTAGGGAGTCGTGGCACAACGACGTGACTGTGCTTACTACTGAAGAACACACGGGCCATGGTGGTAAGCCTGCTCTGTACCTTATTCATCACATTAAAACACTATTAAAAATCTAGCCTCCTTCTACTACACAACCTGCCGTGACACACACACTTACTGTGCTATGTAAATACGGGTGAAGAATTCATTCGTTCTGCAGGATGGGAGAGGAAAGCCGGAGGGCACGGCAAGGAAGAGCCCCGAGTTACCAAGATGGCCCCTGCCTGGCCTACTACAAATGGGGCCAGGCTTCCCCTCTCAACCTCTCAACCAGCTCCCACTTCTGTGTACAAGAACCAAGTACCACAATAACCAGCCTAAACCAGGCTCAAGAATACTCCTGGGGAGGGAGGCGTTTTCTCTGTCAAATCTTTCAACACCAGGGAAAAAAAAATCAAATTTCCTGAACTACATCACTCATGCTAAAGAACTTCCACGGCTCCTGGATGCTCTGGAACACCGACTTCTCCTAACAGGTGTTCAGGCACACACCACCCAACTTTTCTATTAAGAGATGTGTCTTGACATCTACTTCAGAAGACTGACGATTAAATAAAGACATCGTACACCTTGCCTGATGCTTGATCCAAAGTATGTGCTCATTAAAGGTTAGTCCGCGTTCTGCCAGACCCGCACACCCAGCTCAGCAGGGTACTCTGGCTTAAAGGACAACAGAGCAAGTATTTCCAGGATCTTCCTAACGCAGATGCAGGGGAGAGGAAGGAGGGAAGTGTTGCTCATCCATGGCTCTCCAGTGTCCAGGAAAATACTGCTCACCCAGAACGGCTCATGCATGTGCAAACCTCCACACACGGAGACCACCCGGCTTTTACATTAAGTCATCTGAGTAATATTCAAACGGATTGAAATTAAAATGTAGACTGTGAAAAGTCCCGCTCCCACTCTCTCCTCCCCTCACCCGACTCCCACCCCACATCAAGCAACCTCTAAATGAGTTCTTGTGTATCCTTCAAAACTTTATGCATGGAGCAGCACTGTGTCACAGCAGGCTAACACCGGCATCACACGTGGGCGTGGCTTGTGTCATGACTGCTCCACTTTCGATTCTGCTCCCTGCTAAATGTGCCTGGGAAAGCAGCGGAAGACGGCTCAAGTGCTTGGGCCCTGCACCCATGTGGGAGAAGCTCCTGGCACTAGCTCAACCCAGCCTTGGTCGATGAGGCCATTTGGGAAGTGAACCAGCAGACTAAAGATCTCTCTCTCTCTCTCTCTTTCTCTTTAGCTCTGCCTTTCAAATAAATACACCTTTAAAAAAAAAAAACTTTATGCAAAAGCTGTCTTTAAATTAAGCTACCGTTTTACAGGTGTGTTTGCATGGTAAGTTCTGGACACACCTGGAGGCAGGGGGTGCAAGGAGACTTGGTCACCTCCACCCCGCTTTACCCTGAAGCAACGTTCTTCACTCATGAAAAATTATAACCATACACCGAGTATCCATTAAAGTCAGACTAAATATAGCAATATTGACCGATTACCCTTCAGCCCTCACTGTGCAGCACTTTGCACAACAGCCTCAAAAGGCAGATTACTGATTATCATCTCCACCGCAGAAATGAGGTAACTAAAGTAACTTGTCCAAGTCAGACGGAGCGCAGGGCGCTGAAGCCAGGCCTGACTCCAAAGCCCTCTCGCGCTTAACCATGACGCTCTACGTTGGCAAAAGAGCTCGTCTCTGCACTCGCTGGAGCTCAGCCTAACGGGGGAGACAGGCGAGAAAGGGGCAGACAACAAAGAAATATGTAATTACAGACCAAGAAAGTAACGCAAATGCGACGCATTCGGAGCTCTGGCGTCTTGCAACCGGGACCTATCTTAGCGAAGGCGAAGAGGGAATGCCTCGGAAAGGCCTCTCCGACATACTGACGATTATGATAGGCTTGGAAACCGCTGGGGAACTGCAGTGAGGACCCCCCAGCCCAATTCACAGGGGAAGAAACTCGAGGCGCACAGAGGCTATGCCAAACTCGTCAGGGTCTCCCAGACGTGTAGACGTGGCGCAAGGAAGGGAGGATCCAGAAGCCGGGCCCAGGGCTCGTACACGCCATCAAGACCCACCGCAGCCCAACCCTGCGGGGCTCCAGACTGGGGACTTCTGGCTGGCCCCTGCCCGCGGCCTCGCCGCGCCTGACAGCCTCCGGGCAGCTCCTAGGCAGGCTCTGCGGTCGGCCAGGAGGGGTCTGACGCGTCTCGCAGCGGCCTGGAAATGCCTCTTCCCCCAGCCCCCGCCAGCTCCCGCCTGGCCCGCCCCGCCCCTCCGGGCCGGCCTCGTACCTGCACCGCCCGGACTAGGCCTCGGCCGGTCAGCTGGCCCTGCCGCAGCTGCAGCATAATGTTACCGGGCCGTGGCCGGCCGCCCCAGCCGCTCCATGCCGCCGCGGTTGCTGCCGACCGTCTCACTCGGCCGGCCCCAGACCCAGCCGCCGCCGGCGCCGCCGCCATGTCTCCTCGTCGGACAAACAGGAAGCAAGCGGTCCCGGGGCCGCCGAGACTTCTACGGGGCGGCGGAGGGGTCGCCGCAGCGCCCCCAGCGGGCTGACGACGAAGGCGCAAGCCGCGTGGCAGGGACGTGCGCGCCGCGAGGGCTTCTGGGAAGTGTAGTTTTGCTGTGAGGCGGGGCAGGTGGCGAATAGACTTGCGGTGTTTCCTGCGCCGCCGGTGTTTCTGGCCCCTGGGTCCAACCTTTCGGTGAGGTTCCTCGAGGTGGAAGACAAGTCGCTGCGTAAGCGGCCGCCGGTTTCTCACCCGTTTGCGGAGGGTGCAGCCACCGGCCAGAGAAAAGGTCCTGGGCTTCGAGGCCAGTCGGCAGGCCCGCGGCTGCCTGCTGCCTGCTTCCTCTGCCCGTGACTCGCCACGAACTTCCACCGAGTCGCCCAGCCCTGCCCCCCGCCTCCCTCGCCCCGTCTGTTCAGGCAGTCTGTGGTTCCTGGGAGCACAATCAGTTAATTACCGACTCCTAAGGGGTTGGCCCTGGGCCCAGCGGGGAGCGGGGTTGCTGGAGGGAAGGGGGTAGGTGGGGAACAGAATGTTCTAGGACCCTGTTGTGGTGACATGCAGGTGCGGAGCAAGACCGCAGACCAGCCCGCGAGCGCACAGGCAAGCCAGACAGGCTGTGTAACTGATCAACTGTTGTGAAGCTAAAATGAAATGGGAGGACGAGGGATTAGTAAACTGTGACATCATGTTCTACGCGGATGGAACCCTGTTCTAATATCTCCCCCACCGGGTGGTAGGTTCTCTCTCTCTGAGCCCGCGGGCGCATTCTTGCAAACTTTCGCGCAGCAGGGCGGTGACGCCTGCCCTTTCCCTTCCTTGCAGGGGGGATCTGGAAAACCCAAGAGGGGGCAGAGCTGATGTGATAGGGAAAGGTGAAGCTTTCCACTCACCGCTAAGGTGGCTGTAATGTATCACCCAAGCCAGAGCACTTTCCAGAAGGAAAAGATCACAATAAATAATGACATTGGGACAGTGGGCAGAAATGGGCATGGTCCCAGACAAACCAGCTATGGTTACCATCTGCATTCCCCGCTAAAAGGAGTGGCCAGGCTGTTGCTGGATCTTCCGGGTTTCTAGAAAACCAAAAAAAAAAAAAAAATTATGTGAAATCCTCCTATTCTGAAAACTGGGCCAATTAAAAACCTTTCCAGAATAAGGAGACCAAGAACAGATCCATGTACACGTATAAGTTTCACTTGTGCTAAGAGATATTTCAAGTCAATAAGGAAAGAAAAAAATTATAATATGAGGTCTCCTAATCCTCCTCCAAAAGACATAATGAATCTCAGATATATTAAAAACAAAATACAAAGCCGGCGCCGCGGCTCAATAGGCTAATCCTCTGCCTTGCGGCGCCGGCACACCAGGTTCTAGTCCCGGTCGGGGCGCCGGATTCTGTCCCAGTTGCCCCTCTTCCAGGCCAGCTCTCTGCTGTGGCCAGGGAGTGCAGTGGAGGATGGCCCAAGTGCTTGGGCCCTGCACCCCATGGAAGACCAGGATAAGTACCAGCCGCGGCGGCCATTGGAGGGTGAACCAATGGTGTCTCTCTCTCACTGTCCACTCTGCCTGTCAAAAAATAAATAAATAAATAAATAAATAAATAAATAAATAAATAAAAACAAAATATAGGGGCCGGCGCTGTGAGGTAGCGGATAGAGTTGCCGCCTGCAGTGCCGGCATCCCATGTGGGTGCCGGTTCAAGTCTCGGCTGCTCCACTTCCGATCCAGCTCTCTGCTGTGGCCTGGGAAAGCAGAAGAAGATGGCCCAAGTCCTTGGGCCCCTGCACCCGTGTGGGAGACCCGGAAGAAGCTCCTGGCTCCTGGCTTCAGATTGGCAAGGCTCCGGCCGTTGCAGCCAACTGGGGAGTGAACCAGCGGATGACAGACCTCTCTCTTTCTCTCTCTCTGCTTCTCCTTCTCTCTCTTTGTAACTCTCACTTTCAAATAAATAAATAAATAATCTAAATATATATGTGTATTTATATATACATATATATAGCAAGAAGTGTGGTTCTATACTGGATTGTAATGATGATGGTACCACTTTGGGAATTAACTAAAAAACCATTGGATTGCACACTCAAAGTGGGTGGATTTTATGATATGTAAATTATACTTCAATGAAGCTGTTAAAAATCAAAGTGTACGAGCCAACACTGTCACATAGTGGGTTAGGCTGCTGCCTGCAGTGTTGACATCCCTTATGGAACCTGGCTGGAGTCTCGGCTGCTCCACTTCCGATCCAGCACCTGCTAAATGCATCTGGGAATGCAGCAGCAGATGGCCCCAGTGCCTGGGCCCTGGCAACTAGGTGGGAAACCCTGAAGAAGCTCTCAGCTCCTGGCATCCAGAATGCAGAGGAAGAAGTAAGATAATGTTGTAGAGGACACGATATTACACATGCAAAACTGAAAGATTATACACACACTGTTAGAACTAATAAATGAATTCAGAAAAGCTGCTGGACACAAAATCAACATACAAATATCATAACCAAAGAAATTAAGAAAACACTCTCAGGATAACATCAAAAAGTAAAATATTTAGAAATAAAGTTAATTTTTTTGACAGGCAGAGTGGACAGTGAGAGAGAGAGACAGAGAAAAAGGTCTTCCTTTTTGCTGTTGGTTCACCCTCCAATGGTTGCCGTGGCCAGCGTGCTGCAGCCGCGCACCGCGCTGATCCGATGGCAGGAGCCAGGTACTTCTCCTGGTCTCCCATGCGGGTGCAGGGCCCAAGGACCTGGGCCATCCTCCACTGCACTCCCTGGCCACAGCAGAGAGCTGGCCTGGAAGAGGGGCAACCAGGACAGAATCCGGCGCCCCGACTGGGACTAGAACCCGGTGTGCCGGCGCCGCAGGTGGAGGATTAGCCTAGTGAGCCGCAGCGCCGGCCAGGAATAAAGTTAATTAAGTAGGTGAAAGACTTGTACACTGAAAATACAAAACAAATTAGAGAGTACAAAAATAAGTGGAAAGACATTCCAGGTTCATGGATTAGAAGGTTTAACATTATTAAAATGTAGTTTAAGGGGACAGCATTGTGGCACAGCAAGTTAAGTCACCGCTTCCAATGCCAGCATCTCATATCAGAGTGCTGGTTTGAGTCCCAGCTGCTCCTCTTATGAACCAACTTCCTGCCAATGCACTGGAAAAGCAGCATATGATGGGCCCTACCACCCATGTGGGAAACCCAGTTGAAGCTCCTGGCTTTTGGTCTGGGCCTGGCCCAGCCCTGGCAGTTGAGACCATCTGGGGAGTGAACCCATGGAAGATCTGTGTGTGTGTGTGTGTGTGTGTGCGTGACTGTGCATGGAAGATCTGTGTGTGTGTGTGTGTGACTCTGCCTTCAAAATAAATTAAGAACCGTTTTAAAATTGTCCATTAACCCAAAGCAATCTACAGGTTCAATGAACCCCTTTCAAAATCCCAATGGTATTTTTTGTAGCGATAGAAAAAAAAAAAAAGCCTGAAATTCATGTGGAATCTCACAGACCGCAAACAGCCAAAACAATCTTGAAGAACAAAGTCAGAAGCCGCACATTTCTTAACTTCAAAGCATATTATAAAGCTTCAGTAATCAAAACAGATTGGTTCTGGTGTAGACAGGCAAAGATCAATTGAAGAGAGAACCCAGAAGTAAATCCTCAAATATATCTTTTTCAATAAATAGTGATGGGAACATGGTATCCACATGCAGAAGAATGAAGTTAAACCATTTTTTTTATACCATACATAGACATGAACTCAAAACAAATTAAGACCCAAAGGTAAGACCTAAAACTATAAAAATCCTAGGTGAAGACAAGCAGGAAAGTGTTCATGACATTGGACTTGGCAAAGATTTCTTGGCTGCAATCCTAAAAACACAGGCAACAAGAGCAAAAATAGACAAATGGACCACATCAAACTTTAAAACTTTCTATCCTTCTGCATATCAAAGGATACAATCAACAAAGTGAAAACCTAAGCTGGAGGCTGGTGCTGTGGCACAGTGGGATAAGCCACTGCCTGCAACACTGGCATCCCATATGAGTGCCAGTTCAAGTCCCAGCTGCTCCACTTCTGATCCAGCTGTCTGCTGATGTGCCTGGGAAAGCAGCAGAAGGTGGCCTGAGTACTAGGCCCCTGCCACCCATGCTGGAGACCTGGATGGAATTCCAGGCTCATGGCTTCAACCTGGCCCAGCCCTGGCCATTGTGGCCATTTGGAGAACACATGAAAGATCTCTCTCTCTGTGTGTCTCTCTCTATATACCTCTGCCCTCCAAATAAATAAATAAACTTCTAAAAAAGAAAAGAAAAGGTAACCTGAATAATGTGAGAAAGTACTTAGAAATCATGTATCTCATAAGGGATCAATATCCAGAATGCATAAAGGACTCTTATAATAGCAACAACAACAACATAATCTAGGTTTTTAAATGGGCAAAGGACTTGAATAGATATTTTCCCTACAGAAGATATGCAAATGACCAACAAGTATATAAAATTTTAAAACATGAAAAAAACTTACTAATCATAAAGAAGTGCAAATCACCACACTGAGGGTCTACTTACACTCATGCAGATGGCCCCTACAGACAGACAAACGGAAAACAGCAAGTGTTGGCGCCGATGGGGAGAAATGGGACCCTTGGTACATCGCCGAAACTGTTGCAGCTGTGTGGAAAACAGCATGGCAGCTCCCCAGAGGATTACAGCTGCAATTCCTACATGACCCAGCAGTCCTGTATCTGCGTATATGCATTAGTCAGTGTGTTACTGATATAATGAAATAACCGAGGCAGGCCAACCTTATAGACAAGAGATTTGTTTAACTCACACTTTTGATGGTTCCAGGGCATGGCACTGGTGCTGGCTGTGCTCTGGTGAGGGCCTTCTAGGGTGTACCATATCATTCTGGGATGGCAATGGCGGGAGAGATCACATCTTTTTTATTTATTTATTTATTTATTTTAAAGTCAGGGTTACACAGAGAGAGAAGGAGAGGCAGAGAGAGAGAGAGAGAGAGAGAGAGAGAGAGAGAGAGAGAGGTCTTCCATCCGTTGGTTCACTCCCCAATCGGCCGCCATGGCAGGAGCTGCGCCAATCTGAAGCCAGGAGCCAGGACTCCGCTCCTCTGGGTCCAAGGACTTGGGCCATCTTCAGCTGCTTTCCTGGGCCATCGCAGAGAGTTGGATCAGAAGTAGAGCAGCTCGAACCAGTGCCCATATGGAATGCCGGCACTGTAGGTGGCAACTTTTCCCACTATGCCCACAGCACTGGCCCCAAAGAGATCACATCTTGAATCAGGAAATCAGAGAGCTGGGTGGAGCCAGGCTCTGGCTTTTCTGACAGCCCACTCCCAAGAATCTCCAAGGGTTCTCATGCTTCCAAAGGCAACACTCTTAGACCAAGCTTCCAAAACATAAAACTATGGGGGTCACATCATGGCCAAACCAAGAATTCACAGAATCTGGAAGAGATATTGGGAAAACCCATGTTCCTGGCAGGACTATTGTCAGTGGTCAAGAGGTATAAGCCATCCAAGTGTGCATTAACAGGTGGCAGGACCAACAAAATGAGGTCCTAGTCACACAATGGAATATTACTCAGCCTTAAGCAGGAAGGAATCTCGTCACATGCAACATGAATGCCCCTTGAGGGCATTAAGTGAAACAAGCCAGTTATAAAAAGACACATGCTGTAGGACTCCACTTAAATGAGGGTCCTAGAGTAGTCAAGTCTCCTAGAGACAGATAGTAGAAGAATGGTCACCGGTGGCAGGGGGTGGAGGGGGAAGCAGCGGGTTGTTCTACAGGTATAGCATTGCAGTTTTGCAAGATGACAAAGTTCCAGAGCCCTGTTGTATGAAATAAAGTATAAATGAACAGGTACAATTATGATCCCATGAATGTATAAATAGACATTGCTGCCACATGTGTATGTGCATAAAGTTGCTTGAAACGGGTGTCACCAAGTACGTCAGCTGTGTTTTTCTCCGTGCAGACAGATTTTTACTTTATTAAAATTTCCCATTCTTTTTTGCATGGATCATGTATCATTTTTACACTCAAGAAAAAAATGTCCTTTGATGCTTGAAATTAATTTTAAAAAGAACAAAAGAAAAGGCATTTGCAGGGGTCCGCGGGGGGCACTGGCAAGCCGCCTGGTCAGTCCGCTGCCCGGGATACTGCAGAGCTCTCCCTGAGGCACGTGCCCGGGTGCGTTCTCATCCTTGTCTCAGCGAGGACACAGGGTCCTGACGAGAGTCACCGTTCCTGTTCCAGCGGCCTCCAGGTTTCCCTCGGCAGTCATCATGCCAGGGAACAAGGCTTCACACCTCAGCCTCGACCAACTGCAAACTGTGGCTTCTAGCCTCAAAAGTTTACCTTCCTGAGTCCAGCCTGGTACAGGCATTCATTCCCCAAAGTGGGGTGTTCACTGAGTCAGAATCGATCACCCCAAACTCAGTCCTTAAGGACAAGAGGCGACTAGGAAATAGGTTTCCAGAACCCTCTGTAAAGGCACAGTTTCCAACGTCTTTTGCCACCAGAGGGCGCAGTACCCCTCCCACAAGAGGCCAGTGAATGTCAATTTGGGTCAAGAAAAAAATGAGGCTCCTGGACCACCTAATTTTTCCCCCTAATGATCCCAAACATGCTGATGTTACTTAGAGAATATATCCCTCTTTTAAATGAGCTGCCGAACTCAGTTGGACAGATTTTCTGGGGGTAATTTTTACATTTAATTTTATTTATTTACTTTTAGAGAGACAGAAACAGACAGTTCCCATCCCTGGTCCATTTTCCACTTGGCTACAATGGCCAGGACTGGGCTGGATGATTCCAAGAACCAAGAATCCAACCGAGATCGGCCGTGTGGGTGGCAGGAACTTCCAATCTGAGCCATCCTCTGCTGCCGCCCCGGGGAGCCAGAACGCAAACGCAGGCACTCCAATATGGGATATTTTCGTCTTACCTGCTAAGCCAAATGCTCACCGCTATGGCCATTTTTCCTAATATTTTGAGAAATTACCTTTATTTAATTTTCATAATTTATTTATTCATTTGAAAGGCAGAATGACAGAGATAGAGAGATCTTCCTTCTGTGGGTTCCTCCCCAAATGCCCACATCAGCTTGGGACTGGGCCTGGCAGAAGCCAGGAGCCTGGAACTCCAGCAAGGTCTCCCACATGGTGGCAGGGGCCCGAGCACTTGGGTCATCATTTGTTGCCTTTCCAGGTGCATTAGCAGGAACTGGGTCAGAAGCAAAGGAAATGGGACTCAAGCGGGCACTGTGATATGGGACACAGGCAGGTATCCCAACTAACAGCTTAACCCACTGCAGTACAACACCAGCCCCAGGGCAATCTTTAAAATCATACATTTTTAGCCATGGAGAAGCCATTACAATCAAAGCAACTTGCACGATTATATCCAGACCATGGTAATAGTTGTTCTGTGGTATAGTTTGTTTGTTTGTTTGTTTGTTTTTTTGGACAGGCAGAGTGGACAGTGAGAGAGAGAGAAAGGTCTTCCTTTGCCATTGGTTCACCCTCCAATGGCCACCGCGGCCGGCGCGCTGCAGCTGGCGTACCGCGCTGATCCGATGGCAGGAGCCAGGTACTTCTCTTGGTCTCCCATGGGGTGCAGGGCCCAAGCACTTGGGCCATCCTCCACTGCACTCCCTGGCCACAGCAGAGAGCTGGCCTGGAAGAGGGGCAGTCGGGACAGAATCCGGCGCCCCAACCGGGACTGGAACCCGGTGTGCCGGCGCCACAAGGTGGAGGATTAGCCTAGTGAGCCGCGGCGCCACCCAATGTGGTATAATTTTTGACAAAAATATTTTTCACATTACATTTCTAATAAATGATCTCTCAGTGATTTATTTTTAAAATGTTTGCAGAGTATCACCTTATACACCAGGTGCTGGGGATCTAGAGCTGAACAAAAGAAACCCGAAGGCCCTGCCCTTCTTACCTTCTGGGGTAAGACACAGCCTTTGTTGGGTACTTATCATTGGCTGTGTTTGGGACTTTGTTTCTTTTACATGTGAGGATTTGGGGAGAGAGAGAGAGAGACAGAGACAGAGAGAGGGAGAGAGGGGGGGGAGAGGGAGAGAGAGAGAGAGAGATTGTGTGTGTGTGTTTTTTTTTAAGACTTATTTATTTGAAAGGCAGAGCTACAGAGAGGCAGAGGCAGAGGGAGAGGGGGAGGGAGGGAGGGAAGGAGGGGGAGGGAGAGAGAGAGAGAGAGAGAGATCGATCCTCCATCTGCAGGTTCACTCCCCAGATGGCTGCAACAGCCGGAGCTGTGCTGATCCAGAGCCAAGAGCCAGGAGCTTCTTATGGGTCTCCCTTATGGGTGCAGAGGCCCAAGCACTTAGGCCATCTTCTATTGCTTTCCCAGGCCACAGCAGAGAGCTGGATCGGAAGTGGAGCAGCCAGGATGTGAATAGATGCCCATATGGGATGTTGGCACTGCAGACTGGGGCTTTAACCCACTGTGCCACAGCACTGGCCCCTAGGTTGTGTTCTGCTAAATTCTTTGAAAGCAAATTATAGATACGATACTTCACCACAATATTTTAGTATGCATCGCCTAAGAACAGGACATGCTCCCAATAACCATATTATTACACCCAAGAAATTTAAATCATTATATAATTAATTGATTTGAAAAGCAGAAAGAGGGAGAGCATGCCCATCTGCTTGTTCACTCCCCAAATGCCCACAATGACAGGCTGGGCTGAAGCTGAAAGTGGGCACCAGGAACTCAGTCCAGGTCTCCCACATGACTGGTAGGGATGCAGTTACTTGAGCCATCATCAGGCCTGCCTCCCAGGGTCTGCATTAGAAGGAAGGATCCAGAGGCAAGCACTGAACCAAGGCACAGTGATATGGGGTGAGTACCTGAACCAGTGACTTAACCAGGAGGCTACCCCAAGAAATTTAGTGTTGATGTTATATTATCTTACAATGCACATTCTAATATTTGCAACTGTCCCCCATGTCCCTTAAAGCCTTTTCCCCTCAATTCAAGAATTGATCAAATCACATATCACATTTGAAGACTACATCTGTTTAGTGTCTAAATCTAGAAGAGTCCACCCCCCCCCTTTGTTGTTTGTGACGCTGACAGTTACAGTTAAGAGTCTGGGTCATTAGTACTGAAACTACCACCTGGATCTGCTGAAATGCTTTCTCGGTTTGAAAGTTTTTGGCAAGAACACTGAGTGTGGTGCGCATGATGACATGTCTTTCCTGTTGCATCATGTCAGGAGGAAATAATGTACATTTATCCCATTATTAATGATGTTGAGCAGTGGCTTACCCTGTTGCTCAACAACACTAGCCCTGGGGCTGGCACTGTGGCACAGCGGGTGGAGCCACTGCCTGCAGTGCCAGCATCCCATGTGGTGCCAGTTCAAGTCTAGGACGCTCTACTTCCAATTCAGCTCCCTGCTGATGTGCCTGAAAGGCAGTGGAAGATGGCACAGGTGGGAGCTCCAGAAGAAGCTCCTGCCTCCTGGCTTTGGCCTAGCCCAGCCCTAGCTGTTGTGGCCATTTGGGGAGTGAACCAGTGGCTGAAAAATCTTTCTCTGTCTCCCTTTCTGTGTCACTCTGCCTTTCAAATAAGTTGTTGAGAGAGAGAGAGAGAGAGAGAGAGAGAGAGAGAGAGAGAAATCTGAGCAAAAGCCGCTGGCTCTGGATCTGTATTGGATTTTTGCCACTTCCACAAAGGCAACAAATACACAAAGTCTAGCGGATCAGCGCTTTGCAAACCACCCAAAGCCCTTCTGAGTAGAGTCTGATGAACCAGAGGATGATTATTATCATTTTGGGGTTTTTAATTTTTATTTTAAAATAACTTTAGATCTCCAGCATGGAAGTGCAAACAGTTCCCTTTAACCCATCCCCCAGCAGGAACATCTTAGGTAATGAGAAAGGCATTTCAAGCCAGATAGGACAGGAGCTCTGTAAAGGTCATCAGCCTGAGCAAAATGAGTCACGTAAGCCCCTAAAGCACTGGTCAGGCCCTGCGGGCCAGCTGACGTCACCAGGACAGTCGCCTCCAACCTACGTCCCTGCTTACCACTATTTTTCCAGAAACATCCGGTGTGACGTCAGCAGGAGCCAATCAGCAGCTTGTGCCGGTCCTGTTAACCAAAGTACCTGTGACAGTGATTTGTGGCAGCTGCCTCCGTTCTGCCTTCTTTTGTCCGTATACTCAAAACTGCTCGGGCGCCATTTTGGAGCACCCGTCCCAAGCCATCAAACTACACGGTTCCTGGATGGTCATCCTGCTTTGGCTGCAATGAACTCCTTTATTCTCATACTCCGTGTGCCTCAACTTGCTTTCTAGGGTGACAGTAGCCATCATCGTTCTGTTTTTTCTGTTTCCAAAAGCTGCAGGAGCAGGTGTTGTGGCCCAGCGGGCTGAGCCACTGCTTGAGATGCTGCATCCCACGTCAGAGTGCCTGGTTCAAGAGCCAGCGGCTCCATGCTTCCCATCCAGCTTCCTGTTGGTGCATTTGGGAGCCAAAAGATGATGGCCCGAATACTGCGGTTCCTGCCACCCACATGGGAGACCCAGATGGGGTTCCTGGCTTCTGGTTTCGATGTGGCACAGCCCTGGCTGTTCCGGTCATCTGGGGAATGAACCAGCGGATGGAAGATCTCTCTCTCTCTCTCCTTTCTCTCCCTCTCAAATAAACAAATAAAAATGTTAGAAATATTCCTCAAATGAGATTGCTTTTCAGCTAGACAAATATTAATTTTAAAAGATTGATTTATTATTTGAAAGATTTATTTATTATTATTTATTTGAAAGACTGAGTTAGAGAGAGGTAGAAAGAAAAAGAGGTCTTCCATCCACTGGTTCACTCCCCAAATGGCCACAATGGCCAGAGCTGAGCAGATACAAACCCAGGAGCCAGGAGCTTCTTTCAGGTCTCCCATGTGGGTGCAGGGGTTCAAGCACTAGGGCCATCTTCTGCTGCTTTCCCCAGCACATTAGCAGGGAGCTGGATAGGCCAGGGAGTGCAGTGGAGGATGGCCCAAGTCCTTGGGCCCTGCACCCACATGGGAGACCAGGAGAAGCACCTGGCTCCTGGTTTCGGATCAGCGCAGTACGCCGGCCGCAGCGGCCATTGGAGGGTGAACCAACGGTAAGGGAAGACCTTTCTCTCTCACTGTCCACTCTGCCTGTCAAAAATTTAAAAAAAAAAAAAAAGAAAGAAAAGAAGAAGTGGAGCAGCCAGGACTCAAACTGGTGTCCATATGGGATGTTAGTGCTGCACGCAGGGCATCCAACAAATATTCATTTTATTCTTGTGTTCTTATAACCTGCTGGATCTTCCTTTAAGATAACCAACTTTGACATGATAAAGTAATTGGTATAGTCAGCTCTAACCCTTGAAAGTTTGTTTTTTTTTTTATTTGAAAGGCAGAGTTACAGAGGGGGATACGGGGAGGGAGGAGAGAGGGACAGAGAGAGAAAGAGAGAGAGAGAGAGAGAGATCATCCATCTGCTGGTTCACTCCCCAGAGGGCTGCAACGGCCAGCGCCGCACCAATCCAAAGCCAGGAGCCAAGCACTTCTTCTGGGTCTCCCACATGGGTGCAGGGTCCCAAGCACTTGGACCATCTTCTACTGCTTCCCCAGGCCATAGCAGAGAGCTGGATCGGAAATAGAGCCCATATGGGATGTCGGTGCTGCAGGCTGCGGCTTTACCTGCTACACCACAGCACCAGCCCTGAAAGTTTGTTTTCAAGAAACTGATTTTGATGGATTTTTTTTTTCAACAAATACCTGAATTTCAGCAGGAATTCTTTGTTTTCCTAAGATTTACAACACATAAAAAGAATATTCCCAGTAGTACTGTTTTTAGATCTAACAAATGTTTGCATCTAAAAATTTTAAAATATCTTTGGAACATTTTTGGTGATATTTGCTACTCTTTCTCATATAATGCCTTACATTTTTCTAAACTACTTTATATTGACCAAAATTGCAGTTGTCAATTTTCTCAATATTTTAACTCCAATTTTATAGAGAGATTAACTAAACACAATCGGACCTTTCTTAAAATGGTCTTAACTGCTTATATAAGGCTTAACCCAAGTGTTTTCAACTTGACTTTCTCACATTGGATTACAAAATTGGTACCAGACTGTGATAGCATAACAAGCATTATTTCTAACATTCTACAACAGGACAGATTCAAGGAGAAATTATGTTATTGCTAGATATAGTTCTGTCAGACGATTTACCATAAAAACTGTACTCAACAGAATACATGACAGATGAACTTTTTTTCCAGGAACCATGTGGATGGTTCTTTCTTCCATACATCACATGCAATCAAATACAAGGTGTCCTCACTGACAGTCACAGTGCGACTCACAAAATTTGTCCATCACATTGTTCTCATGTTTTTCTTTCTTTGAAAATATTCAAGAGATTGATTGATACAGCATGCCCAAGAATCCTTTTAATTTTGATTATTTTAAGCTTTCATGTGTAAGAACATATTAGAATAATACATCTGTGTGTGTCATTTTATTGTTTTTGCATGTTGGATAAAATCATATTTTATAAAAAGCAAATCTTGGGGCCTGCACTGGGGCGCAGTAGGCTAAGCCAGCAACCCACATTGGCGCCGGTTCGTGTCCCAGCTGCTCCTCTTCCAATACAGCTCCCTGCTAATGAGACTGGGAAAACAGTAGAAAATGGCCCAAGTGCTTGGGACCCTGCACCCATGTAGGAGACCAAGAAGAAGCTCCTGGCTTCTGGCTTCAGATAGGCCCAGCTCCAACCATTGCAGCCATTTGAGGAATGAACCAGCAAATTGAAGATCTTTCTCGCTGCCTCTGTCTTGGCCTCTCTGTAACTCTGCCTTTCAAATAAATAAATCAATCTTAAAAAAAAAAAAAAAAATATGGCCCAAGTGTTTGGGCCCCTGCACCCACGTGGGAGACCTAGAAGAAGCTCCTGGCACCGGACTGGCCCCACTCTGCCATTTGTGGTCATTTGGGGAGTGAACTAGTGTTTGGAAAAATCTCTCTGCCTCTCAAATAAATAATCTTTTTTTTTTTAAAAAGCAAATATTATCTTTACTCTTTAACGAGGTGCACATGAAGTCATACTTAGAGATTAGAGTTGATCTTTTCTTTTCTTTTTTTTTTTTTTGAAAGGCAGAGTTAGACAGTGAGAGAGAGATAGACAGACAGAAAGGTCTTTCTTTTTCCGTTGGTTCACCCCCCAAGTGGCCGCTATGGGCGGCTTGTTTCCGCCGGCCCGCTGTGCCGATCTGAAGCCAGGAGCCAGGTGCTTCCTCCTGATCTCCCATGCGGGTGCAGGGCCCAAGGACCTGGGCCATCCTCCACTGCCCTCCCGGGCTACAGCAGAGAGCTGGCCTGGAAGAGGAGCAACTGGGACAGAATCCGGCGCCCCAACTGGGACTAGAACCCGGTGTGCCGGCGCCACAGGCGGAGGATGAGCTGTGAGCCATGGCGCCGGCCTAGAGATGATATTTTCAATATTACTATGCACTCTTCCCACATACCTTATCATTCTCGATTTTGTAGCATTAAGACTATCAGTTTAAGGTCCATTTAAATTGGTTAGACTAAAATGCTACAATTACCACACATTCAAACTTTTCCTATCTGATTTTGCACTTTCTGAAAAACCACACTGCAAATTCCTAACCAAACCTTGATAGGAAGTCATGACAAGATCGCCAGTAACAGGGAGGACACCCGGGATCAGTGGTTCAGATCTGGGTTAGGACAGCCATCCCGCATCACAGAGTGCCTGGGTTGGCGCCTCAGCTCCAGTTCCTGGTTCCTGGTTCCAGCTTCCTTCTAACACAGGCCCTGTGAGGCAGCAGTGATGGTTCACTGAGCTGTGTTTCTGCCTCCCACGTAGGAGACCTGATTGAGGTCCTAGCCCCTGTGGGTATTCTGGGAATGAACCACTGGGTGGAAGCATGTGTTCTCTTTGCCAAGCTCTCCCTCTGCCTCTCAATAAAAATTGTCTAAATGTCAAAACTAAGAAATCCCCTACACGTTCACAGCTAACTATAAATTATGTTGATATAAAATTAAATAATTCTCAATTCTCCCATTGTAATACAATGCTGTATTAGCAGTCATATACCAGAAATCAAATGGGATGACAGTGTGCTAAATAAAACAACGTTTTTCACATCCCCTCTTCTGTCCCTGCTTCTGTCACCTGATGCCAGTAGTCTCTGTGCAATGCCATGTTCTCGGGTCCTGCCAAGGACACATGATATACTCTAATGTTTTCTATTTCATTGCTTTGAAAGTTAGCTGGACACATTAAATTTATTTCTTAACCCCCTAAAGGGTCATTATCAGAGACTCAAAAACACTAAGATTAAACTGTTACTATAACAAGAAAGTTTACATAAACAGAATAGCTTACTCTGCACACCGTTTCCTTTAATTTCTCAAGCCTAGATTTAGACCACTCTGAGCCTGCAAGCTACTGTTGCTTCATGCTGAGGCTGAAGGTGGGGTGCGTGTGGCTGGGCGGTATGTGTGATACATGCATTGTGTTGCTTTTGTTCCCTTTGTTTCTGACCTTTTTTTTTTTTTTTTTTTTTGACAGGCAGAGTGGATAGTGAGAGAGAGAGACAGAGAGAAAGGTCTTCCTTTGCCGTTGGTTCACCCTCCAATGGCCGCCGCGGCCGGCGCGCTGCGGCCGGCGCACCGCGCTGATCCGATGGCAGGAGCCAGGAGCCAGGTGCTTTTTCCTGGTCTCCCATGGGGTGCAGGGCCCAAGCACCTGGGCCATCCTCCACTGCACTCCCTGGCCACAGCAGAGGGCTGGCCTGGAAGAGGGGCAACCGGGACAGAATCCGGCGCCCCGACCGGGACTAGAACCCGGTGTGCCGGCGCCGCTAGGCGGAGGATTAGCCTAGTGAGCCGCGGCGCCGGCCCTGTTTCTGACCTTTTAAGTATACTGAAATTAATTCATACACCATAAGATGCATGCTATTAAATTGTATACAATTCACTGGTCTTTAATATATTAACGAAGCTGTATAATCAGCATCACTTGTTCCAGAACATTCTAATTGCCCATCAAACAAAAACCCATTCCCATGAGGATAAAGTCCCCATTCTGTCTCACCTCATCCGTGGCAACCACCAATTTATTTTCTGCATTGATTCACCAGTTTTTAAGGTTTATCCATGTAGTATTCATCGGTAAATATTTCATCCTGCTTTGTAGCTGAGTACTATTTCATCATATGGATACAGCACGTTTTGTCTATTTGTAAGCTGATGGACAACACGTTGCTTCCACTTTGGGCTAGTATGTATAATGCTGCTGTGAACATTGCTAAACAAACTTGTGTGTGGACATTTGCTTTCACTTTGTTTTTCTTTTTTTAAATTTTTTTAATTAATTTTTTAATTTTTTTGACAGGTAGAGTGGATAGTGACAGAGAGAGAGAGACAGAGAGAAAGGTCTTCCTTTTGCCGTTGGTTCACCCTCCAATGGCCGCCACGGCTGGCACGCTGCGGCCAGCGCACCGCGCTGATCCAAAGGCAGGAGCCAGGTGCTCCTCCTGGTCTCCCATGGGGTGCAGGGCCCAAGCACTTGGGCCATCCTCCACTGCACTCCCTGGCCACAGCAGAGAGCTGGCCTGGAAGAGGGGCAACCGGGAAAGAATCCGGCGCCCCGACTGGGACTAGAACCCGGTGTGCTGGTGCCACTAGGTGGAGGATTAGCCTATTGAGCCGCGGCGCCGGCCTCACTTTGTTTTTCATTTCCCTTGGGCAATATATATGAAGGGAATCTGGATTTTTGACCAGTTTTAGTTCATTTTTGTATATAGTTTGAGACAGCAATCTAAAATCTTTCTTTTGCAGTTGTCCTAGCAACTCAACAGGCCAGAAATATAAGGTTTATTTCTGAACTCTCGATCCTACCCCATTAATTTATGTCTATACTCATGCTTATACCAGGATGACTTGATTATTGCAGCTTTGTAGAAAGTTTTGAAATCAACTTGTCAATTTCTCTAAAGAAGGCAGTTCAAAATTTGAAAGGGATTGTACTGAATCTCCACAATTTGAGAAGTAATGCTACCTTAACAATAGTATGTATGCCAATCAGTGAACATGGAAATTTTTTTCATTTTCTTTGGTCTTTTAAAGTTTCTTTCAGTAGTCCATAGTTTTCAGTGTACAAGTCCTGCACTTCTTTTGTTAAATTTATTTATTTTCACACTATTGTAAATTTAAATTGCTTTACTGATTTCCTTTTAGGATTGTTCAAGTGCATAAAAATTCAACTGAAAAATTCAACTGATGTTTTATATTGGTCTTGTATACTACAACCTTATTGTCCTAATGTTTTTATATTATTTGGGCAGAGTATTGATTATTTCTTATCATTTAAGCATTTTTTAAAATTGACAATCATATATTTATTGCGTACATTTAAAAATATATTTATTTATTTGAAAGAGTTACAAAGAGAGAAAAGGAGAGGCAGAGAGAGAGAGAGAGAGAGAGAGAGAGAGAGAGAGGTCTTCCATCCACTGGTTCATTCCCCACTTGACCGTAACAGCCAGAGCTGTGCTGATCAGAAACCAGGAGCCAGGAGCTTCCTCTGGATATCCGACATGGGTGCAGGGGTCCAAGGTCTTGGGCCATCTTCTACTGCTTTCCCAGGCCATAGCAGAGAGCTGGATTGGAAGTGGAGCAGCCGGGACTCGAGCTGGCGCCCATATGGGATGCCAGCACTACAGGTGGTGGTTCTACCTGCTACGCCACAGTGCTGCCCCTGAACTCAAATGCTTTTAACTCTCCTGGAGTGATTTCTTGAGCAGTAACATAAGTCCATGTGCCCAGCAGCCATGACGTCTAATTTGCTCCAGGCCAGCAGACCGGCTACAGAACTGTAGCTAAGTCTAGGAGCACAGGATTTAACACAGAGGTAGTAGGTTCAAAATTAAGAATCAACCAAGGAGAAATGAAACAAAGAAAATTGGTCTCTATGGTACTTTATTTCACAGAGCAATCTGGGCTCTTTATAGTACAATCTGGGTGATGGTCCAAGAGACTCCTCTGGCCCTGGACATCTCCCAGCCACGGCTCTGGTCCTTGCCCAAACTTATAGAACAGCTCGGGGTTGGCAACAGTTGGTCCCAGCGGTGCCACCAGCTTGTCAGAACCACAGATCTGCTGCTGCTGCTGACTCAGCAGCATCCATTCCTCCTGGAGCAAGTACACTGTGATGTCATCGGAGGTCACAGGGGCCCTCCCCGACTCTCTGCGCTCCATGGCCCCACTTTCCTGGCCACCCCCTCCCCAACGGCTGGGCTAGAGGAGGCAGCTGCAGTGACCGCTTTGAGGACCGGGACACCCGGAGCCAGAGCAGCCCCGGCGGGAACTTCGCTCTCCCACGTTGGGAGGTGGTGGCGCTCCATGTACATGTTGTTTTAAAATATATATATTGTGGAATGGCTAAATAGAGCTGATTAACATAAGTGATTAATTTTAGACTTTAAGGATGTGTACCCATCATAATGGTCTGGAGGTATATTAGCCAGGCACCTGACAGGGAAAAAAATGGCTCATTCAAATTAGGAGGCTTAAAAGAGGGCTTTAGGGGCTGGTGCTGTGGCATAGCAGGTGCTGGCATCCCATGTAGGAGCCAGTTTGAGACCCGGCTGCTCCATTACCAACCCAGCTCTCTGCTATGGCCTGGAAAAGCAGAAGATGGCCCAAGTGCTTGGGCCCCTGCACCAGCGTGGGAGACCCAGAGGAAGTTCCTGGCTCCCAGCTTCAGATCTGTACAACTCCAGCCATTGTGGGCATTTGGGGAGTGGGCTGGTGGATTCCTATATGGAATGCCGGCACAGCAGGCAGATGCTTCACCTACTATGCCATAGCGCCTACCTCATTTTTTAAAAAGATTTATTATAAGCTGCTGGTTCACATGATTATGGAGATTGGCAAGTCCAAATCTGCAGTGTGGGCTGGCAGGCTGAACCCTAGGAAAAGCAGATGGTACAAACGAAATCTGAGAGCAGAGTCTGGAGAATTCTCTCTTATGTGAGGGTAGGCTGGGTCTTTTTGTGATATTCAGGCTCTAACTGATTGGATGCGGCCCACTCACATTATGGAGGGCATCTGCTTTGCTCTCCTGATTAAAATGTTAATCTCGTCCAAAATCACTCTCACAGAGGCACTCAGAATATCATTTGACCAAATATTTGGGCATGTGTGGACAGCCAAGCAGATCCACAAAGTGAACCGCCCCTCAAAAAGAAAGTCATATATAAGTCCACTTTGAGATAAAAAGTGGCCTTCGATTGAGAAAGGCAGGCAGCCTGCAGCCACACCCTGCAGTAAAGGAGCCTGGGAATAAACATCTTGACCTCACTCCGTGCACTCCCTCTTTCCAATCCTCTGCCTGGATTCTTGGTGGATGCGTGGCGCAGAAGTTAAATACACTGCTTGGGATACCAGCAGTCCATATTAGAGGAGTGCTTAGGTTCAAGTCCTGGTTCTAATTCCAATCTAGTTTCCTGCTAATGTGTATTCTGGGAGGCCGCAGGTGACAGCCCAAGTACTTGGGATACTGCCACCCATAAGGGAGACCTGGGTGAAGCTCCTGGCTTCAGCTTGGCTCAGCCCTGACCATTGCAATCATCTGGGGACTGAACCAGCAAATGGAAGATCTGTCTTTTCCTCTCTCTCTGTAACTCTGCCTTTCAAATAAATCTCTATCTATCTATCTATCTATCTATCTATCTATCTATCTATCTAATGTGAGGGAGTGATAAGAATTTTTTTAAAGATTTATTTATTTATTTGAAAGGTAGAGTTACAGACAGAGAGAAGGAGAGAGAGAGAGGTCTTCTATCTGCTGGTTCACTTCCCAAATGGCCACAATAGTCAGAGCTGGGCTGATTCAAAGCCAGGAGCCAGGAAATTCTCCCAGGTCTCCCACATAGGTGCAAGGGCCCAAGCACATGGGCCATCTTTCACTGATTTCCTAGGATATTAGCAGAGAGCTGGATCAGAAGTGGAGCAGCCAGGACTTTAACTGGTGCCCATACAGGATGTTGGCACTACAGGCACTTAATCTACTATGTCATAGCACCAGCCCCATAAATAAATATTAAAAGAAAAGAAAAAGTAATGTGCCTGGGAAGGCATGGAAGATGGCCCAAGTACTAGGGCCCTGCCACCCATGTGGGAAACCCAGATGGAGTTCCAGGCTCCTGGCTTCAGTCTGGCCCAGCCATAGCTATTCCAGCCATTTGGGGAGTGAATCACCAAATGGAAGAAATCTCTCTGTCTCTCTCTCTCTGTAACTCTGCCTTTCAAATAAATGAATACATTTTTAAAAAAGATTTATTTATTTATTTGAAAGGCAGGGTCAGAGAGAGGCAGAGCCAGAAAGGGAGAGAGAGGTCTTCCATCTGCTGGTTCACTCCCTAAATGGCCGCAACAGCCAAAGCTGGACCGATCTGAAGCCGGGGGCCTGGAGCTTCTTCTGGGTCTTCCGCATGGGTGCAAGGGTTCAAGGACTTGGGCCATCTTCCACTGCTTTCCCAGACACATTAGCAGGGGGAGCTGGATCAGAAGCAGAGCAGCAGGGACTGGAACGGGCACCCATAAGGGATGCTGGCACTGCAGGTGGTGGCTTTACCTGCTACACCACAGCACCAGCCTCACGAATAAATCCTTTAAAAAATATGCATCTTGTGGCTGGTGCTGGACCGTAGTGGGCGAAGCTTCCGTATGTGGTGCCAGCATCCCATATGGGTACCAGTTCAAGTCCTGGCTGCTCCTCTTCCAATCCAGTTCTCTGCTTATAGCCTAGGAAAACAGTAGACCACATGGGAGACCTGGAAGAAGCTCCTGGCTCCTGGTTTCAGATAGGCCCAGCTCTGGCTGTTGCAGCCATTTGGGGAGTGAACCAACAGATATAAGACCTCTCTTGGTCTCTACCTCTCTCTGTAACTCTTTCAAATAAATAAAATAAAATCTTTAAAAAAAATACACATCTAATGATGTTATGCCTCTACATTTTTAAAAAAAGATGAGTCCGCCATCTTTTTTTTTTTTTTTTTAATATTTATTTCTTTTCATTTGAAAGGCAGAGTTACAGAGAGAGATGGAAAGACAGAGAGAGAGGGAGAAAGAGAGATCTTCCAACTGATGGCTCATTGCACAAATGGCCGCAATGGCTAGGGCTGGGCCAGACTGGAGCTGGATCTTCTTCTCCTGCTTTGCCATGCACATTAGCAGGCAGCTGGATCAGAAGTGGAACAGCTGCGAATAGAACCTGCACCCATACGCGATGCCAGCATTGCAGGCAGTGGCTTAACCCGTCATGCCACAGGGCCAGCCCTGAGTCTGCCATTTTTGAAGCTGTGTTTGTTGAAGTTGGATGATGAACACTAAATGCATCACTCTCTTGTTCTTTCCACTTTAGTTGATGCAAAATTCACTTTTTTTTTTTGACAGATAGAGTTAGACAGTGAGAGAGAGAGACAGAGAGAAAGGTCTTCCGTTGGTTCACCCCCCAAATGGCTGCTATGGCCGGCGCTGCACCGATCTGAAACCAGGAGCCAGGTGCTTCCTCCTGGTCTCCCATGTGGGTGCAGGGCCCAAGCACTTGGGCCATCCTCCACTGCCCCCTCCCCTGGGCCACAGCAGAGAGCTGGACTGGAAGAGGAGCAACCGGGACTAGAACCTGGCGCCCTCATGGGATGCTGGCACCGCAGGCAGAGGATCAACCAAGTGAGCCACGGCGCCGGACCCAAAATTTTACATAATTAAAAGTGTAAAAACTCATCTCTTCAGAGACGCTTCCCATAACCACCCTAAGATTATCATTTTCTCCATTATTTTCAATCATAGCATCCAATCTTCTTCATGAAACTTACTTGAATGTTATTTTATATCTTTACTAGTTTGTTTCTCTCTGCTAGAAAACAGTTTCTACAAGAATCAAAACTGTTTGCAGACCCTCTGAGCTGTGGCTGGTGCACGAAGCTGCTTAATAAATCTTTGTTGGCTGGAAGGGCAGACGGGTCGAGCAGCAGGCTAAAGAGCAGCAGCACAGGTTGGAGCCGGAACTCACGAAGAAACACATAGTTAACAGTCCCCTCCCCCAAAACAGCAGGAAAGGAAGGGAGAGTCAACTTCAATTCCTGGGGTTTGGGAGCAGACTAACTTTGGGTTTAGTAGTTTCTCAACTGTCTAAGAAAAATAAACTAATTCACAACTGCTATTAGCTGTCACCCTTTCTTTGAATGAAATCTCCTGAAACAGTCCAACATGTAAAAACATAAGCAAAACAGGATAGTCAAAAGCAGATTTATTATTATAGTTTAGTCTCGAAAAATAGAAATAAAAAATTATCCAGTGGTTATGAGGAATCTAAGAAAACCTGCCCCAGTAACGCCAACTTGGAGGTAAAGGGCTGACTGGGGCAGCTGAGAAGCGGGGTCTTCCGCTTGGCTGGCTTCTTCTCCCGTGTCTGGTCCTGGTTTCCAGAGGAGGACAAAGTTCCTGGCCCTGCTGGGGGTTCCCACGGCCCTGAACTTATTGTCTTTTTCTGAAATCTCGACTTACTCCGTTTGAGCGAGTAGAATTCCTTCATCAACTCCTCCACTTCCCACTGCTCTTCCTTCAGCCTCCGGCAACAGTGAAGGGCAGCGGGGTCAATGGGGTGAGCTTCAGTGTTGAAGATGTAGCCTCCGGCCCCCAGGATGCACTCCCCGTACGGAGTTATCACAGCATCGAAGGTGGAGCCATTGTTGTGAATGAAGTTGGTCGGATCAAACAGAAGGTAAAGGTATTTCACAGTCTCGGCCAGGAAGAAAGACTCCATGCGGTTGTCAAGCTTGTGGTCTCGCAGATCTTTGATCTGCCACGTGGGAGGAGGCAAAGTCAGAACAGCAGCACAGGTGGGTAATAATGATCAGGGGACCCCCATTCAAATCACTTCACTTCTCAGAGCTTCCTTCTTTTCCAAGCCACCACCTCTCACCCAATTATCACAACAGCTTCCAACTGGGCTGCTTCTGATACTACCCTACAGTACATTTCTATCATAAATATTGAAGCCGGCATTCGGTCTAGCAGCTAAGATGCCTCTTGGGACACTTGCATCCCATGTTGGAGTGCCTGGGTTCAAGTCCTGGTTCCACCATGAGTTCCAGTTCTCTACTAATGTGCACCTTGGGAGGCAATGGGTGATGGCTCAAGTGCTTGGGTCCTTGTTACCCGTGCAAGAGACCAGACTGGGCTCTTGGCTTCCGGCTTCACTGTGGTATTGGGGAATAAACCAATGAATGGGAACCGTCCAGGCCAAAGCCAGCAGCCAGAAGTTTCATTGGAGTGTCCATATGGGTAGCAGGGGCCCAAACACTTGTGCCATCTTCTGCTGCTTTCCCAGGACATTAGCAAGGAGCTGGATCAGAAG
This sequence comes from Oryctolagus cuniculus, assembly GCF_964237555.1. Taxonomy (NCBI): domain Eukaryota; kingdom Metazoa; phylum Chordata; class Mammalia; order Lagomorpha; family Leporidae; genus Oryctolagus; species Oryctolagus cuniculus. The sequence continues at coordinate 23,043,495 of NC_091442.1, read as the reverse complement.
TGGAAGGAGCCCGGACCCAAGCCAGCGCACTGTGGGATGCTGGTGTTGCAGGCAGTGGCTCAACTGCTGCACCACAATGCCAGTCCCAATAAATAAATATTTTAAAAATTAAGTCTGCAGCTGGTGTTGTGGCGTAGTGGGTAAAGCCACTGCTTGCAACACCAATATCCCATAGAGGTGCTGGTTCAAATCTCGGCTACTCCATTTCTGATCCAGCTCCCTGCTAATGGCATGGGAAAAGCAGCACAAGATGGCACAAGTGTTTGGGCCCCTGCCACCACGTGGACACCTAGATGAAGCTTCTGGCGCCTGGCTTCAGCCTGGCTCAGCCCTGGCCACTGCAGTCATCTGGGGAGTGAACCAGAAGATGGAAGATCTCTCTCTCTCTCTCTCTCCCCCCCCCCACTCTGTCTCTCCCTCTCCCTCTATAGCTCTTTCAAATAAATAAATAAAATCTTTAAAAAAAAAAAAAAACAAACTAAGTCTTACTCATCACTCTTCAACTCAAACCCCTCTGTTGATGGCCCACTTCACAAAGGCTAAATACCCAAGTCCTTCCTGTGGGCTTCCCGCTATTTCATGATCTGACTCCTGCTCCCTCCTGACCTCACCACTCTAATCCTGCTCTTGCAGCTCTAGCTGTGTGGCCTTTCCAATCTGGGAGTAAGCAAACACACTCCTGGCTCGGCTGCTTTGATTTGTCCTCTGAGCCTGAGCATTCCTCTTCCAGACAGCCCTGGAGTCCACTCCTCTGCTTCATTCACTTCATCAGTAAAGGTTTCCCCTGATCTTACGTGACACAGCAATCATCCCGCCCTTCTGTGAATATAAACACAGACCTAATCACCTCTTTCAAGGATGGCATTGCAATTAAGATGTCACTCGTGACGCCTGCATCCCATGTCAGAGTTCAAGTCTCTGACTCCAGCTTCCTGTTAATGTGTACTCTTGGAGGCCTGGGTCCCTGCCACCCACATGGGAGACCTGGACTGAGTTCCTGGCTTCGGCCTGGCCCAGCCCTGGCTGTTGTGGGCATTTGGGGAATGAACCAGCAGATGGAAGCGCGTGCTCTCTCTGCCTTTCAAACAAATGAAAATAAATGAATTATTTACTGAGACAATCCTCCCTTGACAGGTATCAACAAGTTGCAGGGTTTTTGCTATTGTAAATGACTCAAACGGGGTCTTATTCAGAAAATTCAACTGGTTTATAGGTACAGATGTGAAAAATTACTTGCTGCAAACATTTATTTTAGCTTCTCAGAATAAGCAATACATTTAAAGAAAACTAATTCTCAGTGGACATTTATCTGACACAAAAAAATGTGACTCAAATATGGACTTGATGTGCCAAGATTTGTTATTCTCTTGGTCTGTTTGACAAAGGTCACATGTTCCCACCATTCACCTTGGAGGACCTCCAAAGGGCTTCATTTTCATGGAAATAAGTCCAGCATTCCTAAGAAGGCCTCAGGGGGTTTATCACTTTGGCATGTCGCAGAATACCACATGTTGGAAAGCAAAGCATCCATGGCCTGGGAAAGCAATAGAAGATGGCCCAAGTCCTTGGGCCCTGGCACCAGTATGGGAGACGTAGAAGCTCCAGGCTCCTAACTTCTGATCAGCCCAGCTCCTGCCGTTGCAGCCATTTGAGGAATAAACCAGCAGATGGAAGATCTCTCACTCTCTCTCTCTGTGTCTCTGCCTCTCTATAACTCTGCCTTTCAAATAAATAAATAAATCTTTAAAAAAAAGAAAGAAAGAAAGCAAAGTGTATCACTGCTTTATTTCTTCCCCATGCATATAGGTCTTCTCTTTAAAAATACGGATCCAGGGAGGGCTTTTGGCATACTGGTTAAGATGCTTTTAGGACACGTGCATCCCCTATCTGGAATACCTGGGATTAAGTCCTAACTCCTTTCCCAATCCCAGCTTCTTGCTAATGTACACCCTGGGAGGCCACAGCCACATGGAGACCTGTACTGAGTTCTTGGCTCCCAGCATTGGCCTGGCCCAACCCTGACTACTGTGCATACCTGGAGAGTGAATCAGTGGATGGGAGATCTGTCTCTCTGACTCTCTTGCTCTATATGTCTTTCAAATAAAAAAAAAATACAATTAAAAAAATATATGGATAGGGCTGGTATTATGGCATAGTGAGTGAAGCCACCGCCTGCAGCGCCAGCATCCCATATGAGTGCCAGTTTGGTTCAAGTCCAGGCTGTACCATTTCTGACCCAGCTCACTGCTAATGCACCTGGGAAAGCAGCAGAAGATGGCCCAAGGGCTTGGGCCCCTACAACAACCTGGAAGAAGCTCTCCTGACTCCTGGCTTCAGCCTGGCCCAGGCCTGGTCATCGCAGCCATGTGAGGAGTGAATTGGCAAATGGACAATCTCTTTCTGTCTCTCCCTCTCTCTCTGTAACTCTGCCTTTCAAATAAATAAAATAAATCTATCTATCTATATCTATATCTATCTATATATATATATTTATGGATCTATATTTACTTATAGGATATAAGCACATTACAAAATTTTATAAAAGAAGATTTGTTTTTTTACATCCTGTACCTTAACACAAACACTAGGCTTTTTGGAGGATTTTCTTCCAGGCTATTTTCTTATATATCTGTTTTTTATTTGTCTGCAATGACTGCTTATTCATTCATTTAATGTATTTGAGAAGCACAGCAACAGAAACAGAGAAACACACAGAGATCCCATTTGCTGCCTCATTCCCCAAATGCCTGCACCAGCCTCAGATGGTGTCAAAACCAAGACCCGGAAAACTCAGTCTGAGTTTCCATTAGCTGCTGTCTCCCGAGGAGCTCATTAGCAGGAGGCTGGAATCAGAGTAGAGCTGGGACCTGATACACAATGTGCTCCAGCTATGCAATGCACCTGCCCCCTGACTATTTATATCTGGCCTGCTTGAATCCTATAGGATGGAAGGTGACTGTCACCCTTGACCCTTTCAATCCACTTTCCACAGAGCAGCCAGAGTGATCTTACTCTGCTCCAGCCATGTTGGCCCTTCCTTCTGTCTCCTGTACACACGGTTTTTCCTACCAAAATGTAGGCCCTAGAGGAACAGGGGCTTGGTCTTTCTTCATTGCTAGAACCCTTGGACCCATAGCAGTGCCTGGCACATGAAAGACATTCAATAAATATATATGAGAGTAGTAGGATTATTTTGTTAAGGAGCCAGGCTTAAAAAAACAGATTTATAAGACTTCTCATAAAACTTTCTCCAAAACTCACCCTTGCAAAGTAGCCTATTCAGACAGATAGAGGACCTCGGATGCAGGGAGAAAGCCAAAGGCATTCAACACCCAGGGAACTAATCCTAGCTCCACCCCAACTAGCTATGCGACCTTTATCAAGACTCTTAGCTTCTTTGTTCTTTAGTTTCCCCACCTGTAAAATAAGGGCACCACATCTAACTGATATCTCCTCTACTGCTACAATTCCAGAACTCCCAGAGCTCCACCCTTACAGAGGCTCAGGCTTCCAAGGGAGACACTTCCCAATTTTGGTGCCCCTGGAAACACTTACTGTGGCAAATCCACACTCCACCTTGCTGATTTTTTCAATGGATTCCACAGCATCTCTTCCAAGTTCTAATAGGATGGGATCCCCTGTGGCACGGTAGAGGTACATGGCGCTCTCAATGAGTTCTGCAAAGGCAGAAGGAGACCTTCGTCATCCACAGCTCAGCAGCTGGCTGGGGATCCACTTGGGAGAGCAAGAGACTTCTCTCCTCTATAACTTGTCGACTGGGCCCCAATTAGGAGAATATGGGTTATCGCACTCAACACCAAGCTTCCAGAACCGACATGCCCAAAGCCGGAAGCGCAGCAGAGACCAGCCTGAAGGCAGACCATGGACTCCCAACCCAAGGGAGACAAAGGCAGCAGGCCCTAGGATAGAGAAGGTAGCAGAGGCCGTTACCTGTTTCCCAGTATATATCCCTTCCGTCCTTCTCGGTAACAGAATCCCAAACGTTGGCCAAGCTCATAGTTTCCTGGACTAACAGCTACTCCTAGAAGCTAGGTGCAATTAAGGACACCAAGAAGAGCCTATATACTCAGACCAGGATGCAGAACTCCATTTCTGTCTTAATTACACTACTCTGTTTTTTTCTGAGATGGGATGGACAAAGATAAAGGTTAAGATATTCAAGAATCAATCTTGAATTTAACAAAGGTGCAGTCATCAGTTCACTCGCCCAGCAGATGATAGTCTTGCCCTATTCTACACCACAAAACTGAATTTCATGTTGAGACCTGGGCCCTAACTTGAGATGAGTGTTAGCAAACAGGAGTGGGTCCAGAAGAGAATTGCTATGGAAAAGAAAGATTTGACCCCCCCAGAGAGCCATGTAGGTGAAAGCTATAGCTCAGGAGACTTCTCTATTGAGCTAATCTAGTTATACAGTAGTGACTTATCTCCCACTTGCTGTTGTTTGGGGGCAGGAAAGGTGACTGGACTAAGCACACCTCCACTAACGCCTTCCTGCCAGTCTGGCCTGCAGGTGAACAGGCTGCCTCTGTAAGCAGCAAGCTCCCTGTTGCTGATGGTAATGGGGCCAAGGCTGGATAACTATGTGACAGGCCTACTCCTGGAGAATTTCTGTGGGAAGACCCCTTAGGTTCCCTCCAACCTTGAGACTGCACAATCATGTTACATTGAATCCCAAATTCTGATCTTCATTTATCTGTTGGTAGCACCGATATAACTGGTACCTTCTGGGAGGTTTCTCTTTAAAAAAAAATTTAAAAATAAATAAATAAATAAATAAAAATAAATGTCATGAGAACAAAGGCGTGAGTAACACCAGGAACAGCAGTCTCAAAGGAATCCGTAGGGAATAACTTGCTCTTTGCAACTGCTGTTTTACCCCTTCTTCTGTTCCCCTCCCAAGTTCCTACAATAATCACTGGGATAAAGGAGGAAGGAAATGGGGCAGCGGAAGGCAGAAGAGACAGAAGTTACCAGCAAGGCCCATCCCACAGCCGAAGGGCAACTCAGGTGGGAGGGCAGGAAGCCCCTAAGACACAGGCAGTGCACCTATTTGGGTACGGGGTGGATGCTGTGCTGATTATGCGTCTTTCTTCTGTCCCCTCCCCCTCCCTTTCCCCCTCCTCTTAACTTCCCTGCAGTGAATCAGAGGACATAGAGCTGAAAAGGAAATTAAGACAGTGTCTAGTGTATGGGTCCCTTCCTTGATTGTGAGCTGCAAACGTGGAAGTGGACAAGACTAGAGGATTCTAAGGTCCGTCCCAATGCTCTAAGACTCCATTCTGTACAAGTGTAACTTAATCCGAGCCTCCAGTGCCTTAGGAAATTTGCCCACAGTTCTGGAAATCCTGACTGCAGAAGCTCAAAAGGAGTCAACCTGGGTTATCCCTTCTCACTCACTTCCCAGGCTTAAAGAGCATACGATTGCATCAGGAGGCCTGGGAGCCAGTCCCAGCTCCTGCACTTGACAGCCCTGGGGAAGCCATGTCTCCCCACGAGGACTCAGTTTCCACATCTGAAAACAAATGGGTAAATAATTCCCTGTAGGAAAATCATCCAGAGCCACTGAAAGGATCAGACAGAAAAAAAATAGACTTGGAGCACTCTGAAGTGTGGCGCTTCCTCGCAGGCATGGGAGGGTTTAGGGTTTGAGGAACCAGAGGGAGCAGGCTGGGAGGAGTCGGAGGTGCTGCTTACCAGGCCGAAGTGGATAGCCCTCTCGCTTCTCCACAGTGTACCCCTGAGGAATGTTGTAGAACTCTGGGAGCCCCCCAAACTGCTTCCATACAGTGTAGTAGTTGAGGAAGGTCCTCATGGCATTGTCAATGTCCCCGATGAGGCTCTGTGGGAGAGACGGGGCTGTCAGACAGAGAAACCCACAGATAACACCCCACACACAACCTCAGGGAGAAGACAAAGCCAAGCTTCTGCAACCAAAAGGACTCATCAAACCCAAGTCTGCTGTTCCCTCCCTGTGTGGCCTCGAGCTAGACACTCACTTCCCCGAGCCTCATGCATAAGATGTAAAACACAGCACCTCCCTCACACAGAGTTGGGAGGCATGGGAGGAAGAGATTGTACACTAAGTCCCTGGATTTTCAGTCAATGTTAGTTCTTGAGCGGCTGGTGCAATGGCTCACTTGGTTAATCCTCTGCCTGCGGTGACGGCATCCCATATGGGCGCCGGGTTCTAGTCCCAGCAGCTCCTCTTCCAGTCCAGCTCTCTGCTGTGGCCCAGGAAGGCAGTGGAGGATGGCCCAGGTGCTTGGGCCCCTGCACCCGCATGGGAGACCAGGAGAAGCACCTGGCTCATGATTTCAGATCGGCGCAGTTCCGGCCATAGCGGCCATTTGCAGGGTGAACCAACAGGAGGAAGACCTTTTTCTGCCTCTTTCTGTCTATAACTCTACCTGTCAAATAATAATAAAAAAAATAGTTCTTGAATTCAGCCAGCTGGTTCAAAATTCTAAGAACAGGGGCCGGTGGCACTGTGGGTAAAAGTGCCACCTGCAGTGCTGACATCCTGTATGGGCACCAATTTGAGCCCCAGCTGCTATACTTCTGATCCAGCTCCCTAATAATGCACCTGGGAAAGCAGCGGAGGATGGTCCAAGTGATTGGGTCCCTGCACCCATGTGGGAGACCCAGATGAAGCTCCTGGCTCCTGGCTTCAGACTGGCCCCGCTCCAGCCATTATGACCATTTGTGGAGTGAACTATATGAAAGATATTTCTTTCTTTCTCTCTGCCTCTGCCTTTTCCCTCTCTGTAACTCTGCCTTTCAAATAAATAAATAAATCTTTAAAAAAATTCTAAGAATAGGGAAAAAATTGAAGGCACCAAGTCTCACACCTCTAATAACTATTTTTATTAGTTTGTCATATAACCTTCCAGAGTTTCTTTATGCAAACATAGCAAATAAGCATTTATTACATTCTCTATACTATAAATAGTCTATTAAATAAATTGCTGTGTTTTCCTTTAATCATTTAACAAAATATTCTGATTTTTTTGCCATATAAGTAGTAAGAGCGTTTCCTCCTCCTATTTTTATACTTGCATAGTATTCTACTGCTTGGCCCAAAAATGAGTCAGTTCCCTATTAATAGCTGTTTGGCTTGGCTCCAATCTTTTACTATTTGCAGTACCAACCAATGCTGCAACAAATACCTTTGGTATATATGTCACTTTAAACATATGCAAATTGTATCTGTAAGATAAATTTCCAGAATTGGGACTTCTGGGTCAGAGGATATTTACATTTGTAACTTTTTTAGCTACTGTAATAAATTATTATTAATATAAGCTCACAGGGAAACAACTTACCTTGACATCTCTACTGAATATTTCAAGGACAGAACAAACTTGACATTCCCCCCAAAAAATTCTTGGTCCCTTCACTTTCCCACAAAGTTGCCTCCATACTCTTGCCTCCATCCCTTCATAGGAAGTGACACCCTGTCCACTCAGTTGCCTGGCAGGAAACCTGGTAGTCATCCTTGGTTCCTCCCTTCTCCCTCACACCCACATTAATTCCACCAGCAACTTCTGCCAATTCCATCTCCAAAACATTAGAGTTTCTTCTCTTTATCTCCAGAGCCACCATCTGGCCACCAGCATCCGGGACGACCTCAAAGGATTCCTTGTTGGTCCCATAGTCCCATGGTCCCCTCTTGTCCCCCGCTACTCCACCCTCACCACAGCAGCACTGTGACCATCCTACACCCCCACCAGACTTCTGGGGCTTGCTGCAGGGACAGCGTGGTCAAGGCAGCTCCCTACAGCCCTCAGGGCCTGCAGAGTCTGGTAACTGCTGACCTTTCACTGAGTTTTCCATCCCCTGGACTGTGACCACACTGCTTTTGTTTCTGATAAACACTCCACTCCACTCTTTCCTGCCCCCAGAGCCTTCACACACGACTTGGCTCCTGTCTGGAACATCAAACTCCACCCCTAATTCTTTACCCTTTAGGTGACTAGCATACGTGTCACCACTTCTCAGAGGCCTCCCCTGGATTCCAAGTCTAAAGGACATACCTATTGCAATGTACTATTTTATGCGTTTTTCTATGTAAAGTTTTTTTATGTCTCTGCATATATAAACTTCATGAGGGCAGGACTGGAACACAGTGGGGATTCAAATATTTGCTGAGAAAATGAATGAACAGGGGCTGGCGCTGTGGCATAGCGAGTAAAGCCACCACCTCCAATGCTGGCATTCCATAATGGAACTGGTTTGAGACCCACTTCCAATCTACCTCTCTGCTATGGCCTTGGCAACCAGAGTTCACAAAAGCATATCATAGGGGCTGGCACTGTGGCATAGTGGGTAAAGCCACCACCCGCCTGCAGTGCCCGCATCCCACATGGGAGCTGGTTCGAGTCTCGGCTGCTCCACTTCTTTTTATTTTTTTTAAAGATTTATTTATTTTACTTGAAAATCAGAGTTACACAGAGAAAGAAGGAGAGGCAGAGAGAGAGGTCTTCCATCTGCTGGTTCACTCTCCAATTGGCCACAATGGCCGGAGCTGCACCAATCCAAAGCCAGGAGCCAGGAGCTTATCCTGGTCTCCCATGGGGTGCAGGGCCCATGCACTTGGGCTATCCTCCATTGCACTCCCGGGCCACAGCAGAGAGCTGGCCTGGAAGAGGGGCAACCGGGACAGAATCCGGCGCCCCGACCAGGACTAGAACCCGGTATGCCAGCGCCGCAAGGCAGAGGATTAACCTAGTGAGCCGTGGCGCCAGCCGATTTTTTTTATTTTTAAAAATTACATTTTTTAGCCGGCGCCGCGGCTCACTAGGCTAATCCTCTGCCTTGCGGCACTGGCACACTGGGTTCTAGTCCCAGTCGGGGCGCCGGATTCTGTCCCGGTTGCCCCTCTTCCAGGCCAGCTCTCTGCTGTGGCCAGGGAGTGCAGTGGAGGATGGCCCAAGTCCTTGGGCCCTGCACCCCATGGGAGACCAGGATAAGTACCTGGCTCCTGCCATCAGATCAGCGCGCTGCGCCAGCTGCAGCACACTAGCCGCGGCGGCCATTGGAAGGTGAACCAACAGCAAAGGAAGACCTTTCTCTCTATCTCTCTCTCTCACTGTCCACTCTGCCTGTCCAAAAAAAAAAAAAAAAAAAAAAAAAATTACATTTTTTAAAAAAGTAAATCTGATCTGTGTATATCAATAAATAATGATCTCCAAGATAAATGCATATACAGTGAAGGGGAAAATGCCAAAGATTATCCATGTAAAGTAAAAAGAAGGATATAAGTCTATATTATATGCATGTGTACATTTCTTGAAATACCTAGAAAACCGACAATAGGGGCTGGACTGGGAAGGAAGTCTGAGAGTATAGGCTTTCTCAGTCAGAAAACAGTTGTGGCTTAGATAGCACCTTTCTTGGGTCCTCTAATAATGACTCTGTCCTTTGTTCTAGACCCTGTCTAGCCCACTTGGGTCTCATTCCTTTGTAATAATAACCTCTACTCTAACATCAATGGCTCTGCTCCCAACCTATGCATATTGATGGTCCTCTCCTCCACTTAATGTTGTATAATTATTCAGAATTTCTCTACAGACAAACCCCTCTAACTGCAAAAGTTGAGTGGCCTTCTCCCAGTCTTGGCTGGGATCAGCTTTAAGCCGTATCCATCAAAACTGTCCTTATAAGGGTCCAGAGACAGCCCCCCCCATTTCCTCTCCTCTATGAAATCCTCTCCACCTGGTTAATGCCACTCTTAGGATCACTGGCAGCTATTCTTACCCTGACTTGTATAATACAGTGTCCATGTAAGTGTTTACAGCAGGTGATAACGGAATGAACCAAGGCCTTCAGCAACCAGGCAGTCAACCAGATGCTTCTCCATCCATACATGCCTGTCCCTGCAGAGCCCCAAGATACCTCCAGCGGGCCCCTGAAGATGACGTCCCCAGTCAGCAGGAAGCAGCCAGAGGGACTCATCGTCACCCCCTTTCCTATCATCAAAAGGTTGGGATGATAGCTTTGGGATCCACAAGGAGGGAAGGCCTATACTTCCGGGAATGGAGAGTCCCTACCCACACTTCTGGGGAAGAAAAGTCCTTGTCAAGGTCCCCACGGGTGCCTAAAGGTCAACCAATGAGGATCAGACCCGACTCAACCTTTAACCCCCATGCCCTGAATCTATAAAAGGAGCCCTCCCAATCTTTTTTTTTTTTTTTTTTTTTTTTGACAGGCAGAGTGGACAGTGAGAGAGAAAGGTCTTCCTTTACCGTTGGTTCACCCTACAATGGCCGCTGCGGCCAGCGCACCACGCTGATCCGAAGCCAGGAGCCAGGAGCTTATCCTGGTCTCCCATGCGGGTGCAGGACCTAAGGACTTGGGCTATCCTTCACTGCACTCCCGGGCCACAGCAGGGAGCTGGACTGGAAGAGGGGTAACCGGGACAGAATCCAGTGCCCCGACCGGGACTAGAAACTGGTGTGCCGGCGCCGCAAGGCGGAAGATTAGCCTATTGAGCCGCGGCGCCAGCCAGTCTCCCAATCTCTGACACGCGACTTCCCCAGCTCCCCACTCTGTTGGGACCAGGGAACCTCGCCCAGGAGCAGAATCCCAATAAAAGCTTGTGAATTAAAAAAAAAAAAAAAGAGAGAGAGAGAGTATAGGCTTAAGACTTTTCGCATTTTAGTGCACGAAGTAGTGTGGTATACCTAGAGCGCTAAGATCCATACTTCCAGCCACAGGTCTGTCAGACCATTAAGAAACAAAAACCATGACAGTGGCCAGAGCAGCTGCAGCTGCTTTCCCACCCTCCCCAGGCCCACTGTCAATGGACAGATTGGACAGGAATGCCCAGCGAAGAAACAGCTCTTCTCAGAGGCTTCTCACGCCCAGCCTGGAAAGACTCTGTTTACCAGAAGTGAAATAACAGCCACAGAAAATCAGAAGTTCACTTCCTGATGCTTTACGGTCCCCTTGGAAAACTCATTTAAAAAAAATAGTGCAAGCAACGCAAGTATCTTATTTGACTTGTATGACAGAATGAGCTTCTTAGTCAGTTCCACAGAAAAACGACTATGTGTTTTGATCATTCCTACCTGAAGACCGGGCCAGTAGGCCTCCAGGGACTGGAAGACCGGCATGGAGACTGTCCCCTTGTACATCTGCACCCACAGGTACCAGTCGTCGAAGCGGGTGTAGTTCCGAATGGCTTTGTTGTACTCTACAGGGCAGATCAGATAACAGGCATGTGAGTGATCAGAGTCACCAGCAGCCCCTGACAACAAAAGCGTGGACTTACTCTTGTGATAAATCCTCTGATAGCCTAGCCTCAAAGCAGGTTGGGATGCAAGAAGGCAAGCAGACTAGAAAGGGGCACAGGGCATGGGACCCACAGTTGAACCTCTGGCTCCAGCTTTATCACCTGCTAGCTGTGACCTTGGGCAAGGGGTCCATCCCAAGCCTCAGTCTTACTATCTATAAAATGGGGAAACCAATGTCATGTATCTCACAGGATTGTTCAGTAATTTACTCATGAAACAGGTATTCACTGAGCACCTCCTGGATGGCACGCACCTGGGAGGTCGTAAACCAAAGTCTGGCCCTCATGGAGCTTACATGCCAGTGGGAACGTGACCTTACATCTCTGACTTAGACTGTAAAACCACAAGGGCTGGGAGGGCTGGGGCTGTGTTTTGTTCACTGTAGAATCCCCAACCCCGGGACAGCGCATAATAAATTATAAGTATCATCATGTGAATGAACAAAGTACCAAATGCACATTGAAATAAGTAAGACGATCGGAGGCAGCATCACAAGATTAAATGGAATAGCTCATGTTCAGAGTCTGGCGCGGTGCTTGGCACATCAATAGTACCCAGCAAGTATCTGCGGAATACATGAGTAGTAGCTATAATAATTATTGTTAGGTGCCCAAAAATTCCTCAAAATCCTTAGCATTAGTGTCTGAGGGCCTGCAGGCTAAGCTGTACTTATTCAACAGGCATCAACGGGCTCAAGACTTTTCACTGCTTTTCTTCTGTGCTTTCAAAATTTACTGTCATCTGCTATATGTTAATATATTTTCTATTTTTCAACATAAATATTTCCTATATTTTTCCATTTATCATCTTCCTCTCGCAAATGGTTAGGGGGAATACACAGGGGAATAGGGCATGGATTCCGTACCCAACCATTGCAGCTGTAACTACTAATGACAACTAATCACTGGAAAGATGCCTACAGTCTCAAACTCTGAGGAAGGATCAGATTATTTCCTGGGCAAGGTGATGTTTAAGCTAGGCTTTGAAGGGTAAGAGAATTTGGACCCATATTGTCAAAAGAAAAGGGTATTCTAAGTAAAAGAAACACCACATGCAATGATTAGGAGTCATGTTCAGAGAATACAGCATCATTCAGCCGAATTTTGCAAGAAAGCAAAAAAAGGTATTATGAGCATTAAGTGGGCAGTCTAAGTCCACAGTGGCTTTAAATGCAGATTTAGTATTCTGAAATGATTCTGTGGGCACTTGGGAGCAATCTAAAGTTTATAAATAAGGGTCGGCACTGTGGCACAGCAGGTTAATATCCTGGCCTGAAGTGCCAGCATCCCATATGGGCGCCAGTTCAAGACCTGGCTGCTCCTCTTCCCATCCAGCTCTCTGCTGTGGCCTGGGAAAGCAGTAGAAGATGGCTCAAGTCCTTGGGCCCCGGCATCCACATGGGAGACCCGGAAGAAGCTCCTGGCTCTTGGCTTCGGATCGGCGCAGCTCTGGCCATTGCAGCCATTTGGGGAATGAACCATTGGATGGAAGATCTCTCTCTCTCTCTGCCTAATTCTGACTTTCAAATAAATAAATAAATCTTTAAAAAAAAATAAAGTTTATAAATAAGCCAGAGGCTGACAGGAAAAATCTTGGGGAAAGCCCTTCTTACCTAGGAACATGGCCATGAGCTTCTTATCCTGAAGCAGGATGGCTCCTTTCACTAGGTACTCAAAGTAGGAGTCCACACCAGCGCCGATGCCCGCGTCCTGGGCCACCCACTTCCCGGTGAGCACATCAATGTGGTTGCCGACCTGGGAGGGAAACAAATGGTTCCAGCAGAGGGCCCAAGGCCAAAGGAGGATACACCTATCCTCTGACTGCCCCATGAGGCGTGAGACAGGCACCCCAGTGATTCCGGGGAGACGAGCAGGCTACGGGAAAGAGGGGTGAGTCTGGGTCACAGCAAGCCTTCCTGCACATCTGTACAGAGAAGATGCATCTCGTGCACAGTCTTGAAGACTTAATGAAAAGGTGAATGCTTTGGAGTGTTTGTGCTCTGCTGAGATCGAGTAACAGCTGGGAGACAAGAGAGAGCTGTTCCCACAAAATGAGACGTCTCTGCACCAGCATCTGATGCTAGTGATAATAAAGCCACCAGACAGATTTTACAAATTTCTATACATTAACTCAGGGAAGACACCCCAAGAAGCTGACAGAGTGGTTGTTTCAAAGGAGAAAACACTGGATAGCTAGGGGGCCAGGGGTCAGAGGGCTGTCATCAGTGTCACTGGGTATGCTTTTGATTTTTTTTTTGGGGGGGGGTATGCTTTTGAATCATTTGACTTTCGAACCACATGGCTGTAAAGGCTGTTAAAAATAAATTCTAAAAGATTTAAATGAAGAGATGTATTTTTCATATAACTTTCACAGAAGCAGGTATGTTCAGAAACAGCTACCTGTGCTGATGGTTTGGGTTCCCCAAGGAGCGGAGCCTCAGCAAGGGAGACTGAAAGCAGCTGACCTGGAAGGTCAGGTCCTGGAGACACCGTCGGGAGGAGGAAAGTGAGTTCCCTGGAAGGAATGTGTGAGCAAGCACATTTCCTCCACGGGAACCGAGTCCAGCCCTGCTCGGGAGCCCTGGATCCAGTGTGGACACGCGCTGTGGAGTGACCTCACTCCAGGGCTGTGGAGTGTTCCTCCACAAATCCTCAATGGTATCAGATGCTGGCCAAGTCTGTGCAAGTCCTGGGATTTCCAGCCACAGACAAGCAGGGAAGGCCCAGAGGCAGAGAAGCACAGATGGTGGCTATAGGAAGACAGGCCAGAGTGCCAGGAAATAGGGAGGGATGAGATGACCTGGGCAGGCCACCAACAGTTCTGGGGCTGGAGGGCAAATGGCCCGTGTGGAACTCACTCACGGAGTTACTACAGGCTCCTTCGGGAGGGATTTTCAAGGATTCCTCACCCAAGCTTCGCTTCTCAAGCTGACGTAGCACCAGACTTTCCATAAGATGTGCCTGTGCCTGAATCACTGTCAAACACGGTCTTGCCGTCATAGTGAGTCGGCTCAGAAGGTATTAATACAGTACTGTCACTGCTGAAGTGACTGAGGACCAGAGAGGTTGAGTAACTCGCCAGCGTCAGTTTCGATGCAGCAAGGCCAGGGCTTGACTCTAGTCCTGATGAAACCCAGTGTTATTTCCTGGATAGCTTTGGCTCAGTTACCGCTCGTCTCATTGGCTTATCCTGGTGAAGAGCTGTAACTGACCTTAGAGCTCATCTGGTCCCAAGTGCGTTAAATTTCCATGTGTTAATGTGAATTAGAGGGCAAACAGAAGCTCTGGGGCAAATAATTTTGGGAAATGTTGAGTTAAGCAAAGTTAAATTTATTTTTCTTAGCCTCGGATTTCATAACCTCTATCCTGCTCACATTCATTGTGACTCTTCAGGGAAAAAAAGGGGGGAGGATACTATATGTATTCCCAAATTTAATTGGTCAGGAGTCACGTTTTCATGGAATGGCAATTCAACATCTCTTAGAACTAATGTTCTAAGAAATGCAGCCAAAAATCAGAGAAGCTCAAGTGGGCAAAGCTTATTAACACAGCCCCTGTTCCCAGCCAGAAGGGATGCTATCACGCTCCACCCACTCTGTGCCAAACTTGAATCAGGGGCTTGGTCTATTCATCACAACCCTCAGCCCAAGTCCTAGATCACTTCCGTGGCCATTCTACGTTTCCCTTGGTGCAAGTGGGCCTCGTAAGTAGGTGCCAAGGCACAGACTCGGCTCAGACAGGAAGAGCTGCAGCCAACGTACCAGCCCGATGTCGGAACGGCTCTCCCAGAGGCGCATCAGGGCCACCCTGGCCACATCTTCAAACACAGGGTCACCGGTGAGGCTGCTCAGGGTAGCAAATTCCACAATGAAGGTCCCGATCCCTGCCGTACAGGTGACAGGGGTCTCTCCTGGGTTCACTCCATGAAGCAGATTCACCGTTCCATAGGGCATGCCAGTGGGGGTCTGAAAGGCTAAACAATCAGAATATTATGACCTCCGTCAGGAGTGGGGCAGGAGTGGTTCAGACATAAGCCCAAAGCCTAACGCCTTAGCTAGCACTTCCTGGGTTATCTGCTAGAGTGTGGGCCAGCGAAAGGGGAATGTCACAACTGCAGGGGCCCAGCTGAAGCTGTCCAACACTGCTGTGCATGACCCTCAGGCTCCTGTCCCCAGTGAGGGGACACAGAGAGGGCTATCTCTGGCCTGTCACATCCCACGCGTGCTCATTACAGCTAGAGCAGCTCCTCATTATTGCACACTGTGCCTTCCAGGGGCAGGCGAACAGCAGACTGTGAAGCGGGCAGGGTTCAAGCCACAGAGGGTGGAAGGGCACCCAGCACAATGACGAAAACAGGCCCTGTTAAAACCATTGCTGGCTTTTTTTTTAAAAGAATTATTTATTTATTTGAAAGGCAGAGATACAGAGAGACAGAAGCAGAGGCAGAGAGAGAGAGAGAGAAAGAAAGAGATGGGGAGAGAGGTCTTCTATCTGTTCACCCCACAAATGGCTGCAAAAGCCAGAGCTGGGCCAATTCGAAGCCTGGAGCCAGGAGCTAGGAGCTTCCTCCAGGTCTCCCATGTAGGTGCAGAGGCCCAAGGGCTCAGGCCATCCCCCAGGCCATAGCAGAGAGCTGGATCAGAAGTGGAGCAGCTGGGATTCAAACTGGTACCCATATGGGATGCCAGCACTGCAGGCGCCAGTCCCACCCACTGACGTTTTAAAAACGCCATTCTGACTAAATGAAAGAGATTCAAAGATCCTAAACCGTCCCAGAGAGTTCAGTTTAACATCCTGGCTATAAATAAATGGTTTAGGGACCAAACTATTTTTAAAAGAACAAACAGAATGAGCCAACAGACCACCAATTCAGTCTACCCCTCAACTTACGGGCAGAGAAGATCGTGCCCGTACAGAAGTGACTCAGCCAAGGCCACACAGGAGAGCCCAGCAAGGCTGGGATGGTAACACCTGCCCCACGAACAGCTAATGCCAGTTAGTGCTCTACCCGCCCCACCTACTCCAGGGCCTTCTCCTTCAAGGCAAGACTTCAACAACCAGAGGCAGAGACTTCCTCTCCAGGCCAAAAGGTCAAACAACCTAGGGCAGCCTGTACGTCACCAAATGGTGAGCCAAGCTGTCAGAAACTTCCAAGAACCACAGGGCCCAGCAAGTTTTTCTACTACAAAGAAACTTGCTATCAGGCAGGTACGGGTGGCAAGCAAGGAAAATGCGAGTCACGCTGGAAAGAGCTCCAAAGCCTCTTTCAGGCAAAGTCATCAGTACGAAGAAGAAGGGGAGTGACAAACTCTGACCCTTGGACCTGGCGCCTGCTCTATCGTGATTCATTATATATTCTTCAATATGTATATTTCTTAACATAGAACTTTTTTTAAAAAAAGGAGCAACTAGGCAGAGTTTCCTCCGGGATGAATCATACAGGACATGATGCTTGCGAGGAGTCACTTGGGCCATGAGCCGTGGCTGAGACCTGGACCCAGCTCACTCACCCTCCTCAGCTCCCCCCAAGGACGGCAGGCGAGTACTGTGGGGAAGGGATAAGCAAAAGAGAAGGTCCAACGACCGGTGGGAGCGCCCCGTGATGAGTCTGGGTGTGAACGGCCCTTGGGCCTCTGTCACACCCCGGCGAGAACAGAGTGTCCAGCTGACGCTGCTGAAGCCGGCCTATCCACCCCACTGGACAACAACACTAAGGCTTGGCCTGCAGCCCTGGCCACGACTCAGCCACTGAGCAAACCCTTCTCACTGCAGCAGTGTTTGAGGTTCTCCAAACACCTTGTCCTTTCTGAACTCACAGCACGGGAGGGAGGCAGGGATTACACCCCCCATGTGATAGATGGGGCAGTGGGAACCAAGGAAAGGAAGGGAGGGTTGGTCGCGATGCTGGCTGGCAGAGCTGAGTCTGGAACCTGGGGCTCCTGATGCTGAGACGAAGGCTCTTCCCGGAGGCCCTGTTCTTTCAGGAGCATGTGAGCTGGGGACCGGGTGAGAAGACTCACTCAAAATAAAGGGAAGGTGGCGTGGACATTTGGCATAGCGATTAAGATACTGAAATTCCTGGACTGGATTCCCAGCTCTGGCTCTCAATTCCAGCTTCCTGCCAATGTCTACCCTGGGAAGGCAACAGTGAGAGCTCAAATAATTATATTCCTGCCACTCACATGAGAGACCTGGACTGAGTTCCCAGCTCCTGGCGTCAGCATCCCCTGCTATTGTGGGCATTTGAGGAATGAATCAGCAGATATGGGTTCTCTGTTTAAAAATTTAAATAAAAGAAAAGAAAGGCAAGGGCTACCCCCCCACCACGCTGGCCCTCAGGAATGACATAATACAATCATCCTATCCATTCTAGACCAGGGCCCAGAAAACCCTTCAAATGCCATGACTCCCCTGATTTCTATATCAGTGTCAAGGGGCAGGATGAGAACCACCCAGAAATCATTCAGCACTGCCTCTCTCATCCCAAGCAAGGGAGACGGACCTACCCAGGGACCCCATCTCTTCCCCACCTCTGGGTGGTTCTTACCTGGGAGGAGTTTTCGAGCGGCCTCCTCGGCCATCCTCAGGAGAGGTCCGGAACAGGGCCATCCGGCCTCCACTTCCACCCCAGCCTTCTTGGACAGCAGATGAGCAGACAGGAGTCCTCCTACCACTGCAGATGGCACAGAAAGCACGCGTCACAGTCCCCACGGGCCAGGCTCTCCCTTGCACAGTCAACCTCAACACGCTGCAGGGGCGTCTCACTGGGAAGGGGCTACATCACACGTGTGCAGTGTTAGGTTTGTAAAGTTTTCGCTCTTGGTAGGTCACAAAAACAAGAGCTAGCTTTTGCTTAAGTCCCCACTGTGTAGCACGCACTAGGTACTATGTTCCCCTCTTCAGAAAAAGACCCTGAGGTGCAGAGAGGCAAAGTGGTTTGCCCTGGGTCACTCAGCTAGTAGGTGGTAATTCCAAAGCCCCTGCTCTCACTTTGTCACTCTGTCACCTGTATCTCTGTCACCTTCTTTTTATTGATTTATTACTTCAATTTATTATGCAATATTCAGGACGTATAAGAAGACACATACATTCTGTATCTGGAGCTCTGGCTAAACAGGTCTCCTGAAGGATCCTCTCAACGGAACACAACGGTGACCCTGAGCGTCTGCTTCCTCTCCTCCTGGTGGGGCAGGGGGATAACAGGAAAGGCAGCAGCTGCCCAAACAGGGAGTCTGAGGAGAAGGGCCCTGCAGTGTATAACACTGGGTCCTGAAAGAATTAGATAGTCCGCGTAAGGAAGGACTAAAAATAAACCCTAGTGGACAGCACAGTGCATGCCTCAAATCGTGGGGCCAAGTGTAGGAAGGAAAACACAACTCCCCCGAGGAGAAGTAACTAAAACCTGCCGCTCGCCAGGCCTGAGTCAGAATTCACACCACTGGAGAGTCCAGAAAACCACAAACCTGCAGTGCCAGTTGGGGTTTGGCAAGTGGTGCCTTCTACCATAGGGCAGAAAGGAAAAAAAAAAAAAAAAAAAAAAAACAACAACAACAACAACAACAAACACTTTTATTTAAAGATTTTTTTTTGGAAGGCAGAGTTAAAGAGAGAGAGAGAAAGAAAGGGGTCTTTCATCCATGGTTCACTCCCCAAATGGCCACAACAGCTGGGGCTAAGCCAGGTTGAAGCCAGAAGCCAGGAGCTTCCTCCAGGTGTCCCAGGTGTGTACAGGGGCCCAAGCACTTGGGCTGTCTTCCACTGCTATCCCAGGCCATAGAAGAGAACTGGATTGGAAGTGGAGCAGCTGGAACTTGAACCGATGCACATATGGGGTGCTGGCACTGCAGGCAGTGGCTCAACCGGCTCCGCCACAACACCAGCCCAGAAACAAAAACTTTATTTGGAAGAATTCACATTCAATCTAGGTAGGGCTCAAAGAATCTCACAGATAGTTGTTGTTGTTGTTTTTTTTAATGTAATAATAAATAAAATTTTAACATACAAGAAGACAAAATATTATGACTAAGAGTCAGCAAAATGAAAGTAGACCTACCATCCTTTCAGGTACTGGAAGTATCAGATACAGAACAGAAATTAATTATGGGCAGGGCCAGCACTGTGGTGCAGCAGGTAAAACTGTAGCCTGCAATGCCGGCATCCCATATGGGCGCTGGCTGCAGCCTCAGCTGTTCCACTTCTGACCCAGCTTCCTGCTAATGCACTTGGGAAAGCAGCGGAAGATGGCTCAAGTCCTTGGGACCCTATACCCACATGGGTGACCCAGAAGAAGTTCCTGGTTCCTAGCTTTGGCCTGGCTCAGCCCTAGACACTGCAGCCATTTGTGGAGTGAAGGAGCAGATGGAAGATCTCCCTCTCTGTCTCTTCCACTCTATGTAACTCTGACTTTCAAATAAATAAATAAATCATTAAAAAAAAGAACTGTGTGCAATATAAAATAGGGGCTGGGGGCCGGCGCTGTGGCGTAGTGGGTAAAGCTGCCAGCATCCCACATGGGCGCCAGTTCAAGTCCCGGCTGCTCCACTTCTGATCCAGCTCTCTGCTATGGCCTGGGAAAGCAGTAGAAGATGGCCCAGTCCCTGCACCCATGTGGGAGACCCAGAAGAAGCTCCTGGCTACTGGCTTCAGATCGGTGCAGCTCCGGCCATTCTGGCCAATTCGGGAGTAAACCAACGGACTGAAGACCTTTCTCTCTCTCTCTGTGAAACTCTGCCTTTAAAATAAATGAATGAATGAATGAATTATTTTTAAAAAAGAGTAAGCCATATCTGTTTCAAAAAAGAAATAAAGAAAGAAATAGGGGCTGGCATTGTGGAGTAGCAGGTAAAGCCACTGCCTGCAATACCCCCATTCCATATGGCCACTGGTTCAAGTCCTGGCTGCTCCACTTCCGAACCAGCTCCCTGCTAATGTGCCTGGGAAAGCAACAGAAGATGGCCCAGTCCATGGTCCTCTTTACCTACATGTGCAACCCGGAAGTTCCTGGCTCCTAGCTCCAGTCTGACCCAGCCCTGGCTGTTGTGGCCTTTTGGGGAATGAACCAGAGAATGGGAGAGCTCTCTATCTCTGTAACTCTGCCTTTTGAGTAAATAAAGTAAATAAGAAAGAAAGAAAGAGAGAGAAAGAGAGAGAGAGAGAGAGAGAGAGAGAGAGAGAGAGAGAGAGAGAGAGAGAGAGAGAGAGAGAGAGAGTGTCAGGGAGGGAGGGAGGGAGGGAGGAAAAAAAAGAGATCAGGAAAAGAAGTTAGGATATATGAGTAAGTGGCAAGAAATTATAAAAATGATGAAGCATATTTATAAAAGAACTGTCAATTTTTAAAAGTAAAAAAATAAATAATTAAAATTTAAGATTATGCAGATAGGTTTAATAACAGAAAAGATGTAACCAAAGAGAGAATTCATGGATTTGAAGACAGATTGAAAAAAATATCCAAAATCTAACACGATGAGATAAAAGATTAAAAAAAAAAAAAAAAAACAACCAGAAGGGAGTTGGAGAAGACAGTGAGAAAGCGGAACATATGTCACGTAGGTCTTCTAGAGAGGAGAGGGAGGAAACGGGGGAAAGGCAGCATGTGCAGAGAGAACAGTTAGAACTTCCTCAGCCTAGGGAATGACATCAATCCTCAGACCCAAGAATCCAAGAACAAAAAGAACTCCACGTTTATGCACCTGGTGGAAACACTGCAGAGCACCAAAGGAAAAAGATCTCAAACGCAGAGTCGGTGGAACATGGCAGGGGCTAAGCGCATCTCACTCCTTAGACTATTTTCTCTAAATTTCTTTAATAAGACGTTTTAAAAGGGAAGGGGCAGCCACAGTGAAAAGCAAACAGATTATCTACAAAGAAATAACTGTTAGATTGATAGATTATTTCTTAATAACAAGAAACTAGAAGATAATGGAAACATTTTTTTCAACGTGCTAAAAGAATACAGCATCAACCTAGATCCAAATCCTTCCAAAACTTTCAAAGCCAAACAGTGAGATATAAACATTCTCACATAAACAAAAGCTAAGAAAGTTGGCCAAGAAGATACCTGTACTAAGGACATTCTAAAGAAAGAAATTCTGCCTTGCGGCGCCGACACACCGAGTTCTAGTCCTGGTCGGGGCACCGGATTCTGTCCCGGTTGCCCCTCTTCCAGGCCAGCTCTCTGCTGTGGCCAGGGAGTGCAGTGGAGGATGGCCCAAGTCCTTGGACCCTGCACCCCATGGGAGACCAGGAAAAGCAGCTGGCTCCTGCCATCAGATCAGCGCGGTGCGCCGGCCACAGCGCACAGGCCACGGCGGCCATTGGAGGGTGAACCAACGGCAAAGGAAGACCTTTCTCTCTGTCTCTCTTTCTCTCTGTCCACTCTGAAAAAAAAAAAAAAAAAAAGAACTTCTGAGAGAAAGCAAGGGATAATGGGTATTAAGGTCTGAGACACAAGAAGTTAAAACAGTTCAAAAAAGAAAAAAAAAAACAATTGGGGCCGGCACTGGGGTGTAGTGGGTAAAGCCACCATGGCCTGCAGTGCCAGCATCCCATGTAGGCACCAGTTCAAGTCCCAGCTGCTCCAAACCAATCCAGCTCTCTGCTATGGCCTGGGAAAGCAGTAGAAGATGGCCTAAGTCCTTTGGCCTCTGCACCTGCTTGGGAGACCTGGAAGAAGCTCTTGGCTCCTGGCTCCAGATCAGCGCAGCTCTGGCCATTGCGGCCATCTGGGGAGTAAACCAGCAAATGGAAGACCTCTCTAGCTCTCTCTCTCTCTGCCTCTGCCTCTGCCTCTCTGTAACTCTGCCTTCAAATAAATAAAATCTTAAAATTAAAAAAGAAGAAGATATGAAAAAAAGAGAGCTAAGAGTGACAAAGATGGGACAACTGAAACAAAACGGGTGTCGGTGCTCTGGCATAGCGGGTAAAGCCACTGCCTGCAGTGCTGGCATCCCACATGGGCACCAGTTCGAGTCCTAGCTGCTCCATATGATATGCTATTTACAAAAGATATTGAAAGTAAAAGGGTGGAAAAAGATACACTGGGCGCCGGCTCCGCGGCTCAATAGGCTAATCCTCTGCCTGTGGCGCCGGCACACCAGGTTCTAGTCCTGGGCATAGCCCTCTGCTATGACCCAGGAGTGCAGTGGAAGATGGCCCAAGTCCTTGGGCCCTGCACCCGCATGGAAGACCAGGATAAGCACCTGGCTCCTGGCTTCCGATCAGCGCAATGCGCCAGCCACAGCGTGCCAGCTGCAGCGGCCATTGGAGGGTGAACCAATGGTAAAAGGAAGACCTTTCTCTCTCTCTCTCTCTCTCTCTCACTGTCTACTCTGCCTGTCAAAAAAAAAAAAAAAAAAAAAAAAAAAAAAAAAAAAAGATACACTGGGCACATGTGAACCAAAAGAAAGGTGGTATAATTATGTCCACAGCAGAAACAAAGACATAAGGACAACCATCCTGCACAGATGACAGACTGGCCCAAGAAGCTGTGAGTCACAGCCACAGGCACACCTCAAACTAAGACTGATTCCTAAACCAGGACTTTATACTGTGCTGCCCTTCCACTCTCTCCTCTTTCTTAAACTTTCATGTATCTGGAATGTAAGTTTCATTGCAGAAAACATATAAATTAAGAGAGCAAATGTAACTTTTCCATCCAGAGATGACAGCTGTCAAGCAAGGGTCTAGCTGTTCACTCTAAGTACAGGCCGTGGTAGTGTTGCAACAACAGTTGGAAATCCGCTAAAAATACTGATTCTAGGACCCAACCCAAAGATCCCAATTTATGAAGTTGAGGGTGGATCCTCCACATCTGAACATTTTAAAAGGTCCCAAGTGGTTTTTACAGCCAGCCAAGTTTGGCAACTAATACCCTCGATGTGCCTATTAACCACTAGACACATATGATTATTTAATTTAAAATATCTAACCTTGAAACTATTTAAATTCATTAAAATTAAAAGAAATGAAAAATTCACCGACTCAGTGGCAGTGGACACATTTCCAGTACTTAAGAGCTCATGCAGTTGGCAGCTGTCACACTGGAAAAACAGATGTCAAACACTGCCCCCATGACAGAAACTCTACGGGGCAGACAGGGATTATGTTTTTCTTGTTCATAGCTGTACGCCTAGCACCAAATATATGTCAAATACAAGAGTAGTTTTGGTACTATTTCTTTCCAGTCTTTTCTCTGTCCACTGCTCAAATTCATATCTGAAACTGAAGGGGGATGCCGAGACCCCCCGCAATGCGTCCCCTCCAAAAGGAAGGATGCGCTGTCAGTCGCTGGTTTTAGCCAACTGCTCTCGCGGGGTCAGTGGTTAAGAGCCCATTTACCCCTTCCTGGTCAACACAGAGGCTCCTCCACACTCTGTTTTCTTTCACATGCCTATGGGGGACCCCTCACCTCGAATGTTGGTTTCAAATACGGAGGCATTCACATCGATGTCAAAGTCCACATTGTCCTGGAGCACTTCGACCACTCTTTGGAATTCTGAGACATTCCCTAAAATCTGCAAGGAAGCAGAGACCTGGCCATGAGCCTCTCTCAGGGGCCGAATTCGGAGTTTGGGATCCTCTCCTGGTGCAGCTGTCACTTACTCCATTTCAGACCTCCAGTTTTTGTCCTAGGACTGGAGATGGAGAAGCACTGAGAGCTAGAAATCACCCAGAAACCCAGGGTCAAGACTCGAGTTACGTCAGTTCCCAGGTACCAGTTCAAGAGTCACTGTGGACCCATACAACGTAAAAGATGGAAACTACAAAAGGAGGTTTTAGTTTGACATTTGCAGCAGATGCCTGTTGTCCTAAGCCCTCTCTTGTCACATTCAACCTTGTGGAAAATATTATGGCTCAGTGGGCTCCAGACTGACTCACAACTTCTTCACCCCCACGGCCTCCCACCACAGGGGTCGGACACGCAGATGCTTGCTTTCTCAGCTTCCTCTGTTGATAAAGGTGACTGTGCTACTTGGTCAGTTCCAGCCCTGGCAAAGTCCACTAGGGCACTTCCAGAAAAGCTTCTGTTTTCCTAACAATACGGAACAAATGCAGCTGGCACAGCCTTCGCTATCCCCCCATCTTTCTCCTAGGAAAGCAGACTTCATTTCTGGAGTTGGGGCAGCTCTGTGAGACCATGAGTTTAGCGTTAAGTGTGAGACCCAAGTCAGATCAATGTAGACCCTGTTTCTGGAATTAATGGAAAAGGGGGGGTTCTTTCGCCACAAAGGTTACTGCAAAAGTCGAGTTCTTGTTGGCTACCCTGCCAGCTATGGAAAGCCTGAGACACAGCCAGCAAAGAGGGCAGAGATAAGAGATGGAAAAAGGGACTTGAGATGACATCACTTACATGTCTGGATCCAGCTGAGTCTGAGGCCAGTCTTTATTTGAACCTTTTAGTTATCTGATTTAGTACATTTCCATCTTGGGTCTCTAGCACTTATAGCCAAACAATCCTGACTATCCCAGCACCCAATGACTACAATTTGGACCCAGCCGCTCTTTCTGATCACGTCTCTTACTGTTCACCTTCATCTAACCTGCATTAGTAAAACTGTACACATTCGTCTCCAACTTCCTGCCTTCAGACAGGAAATCACTCCCTCCTGTGTCTTACCCTTTCCAAATCCAACTTATCTTTGATTGTCTAAATGTCACCTTCTTCAGGAAGCCTTTGCTTTCTCCTTTAACCTCTTCTTCCTTTAGTGGATCCCAATAATTTTATCCACACAACTCTTAGGACATCCATTTCTTCCCATATTAAGAAAATATTTGTGTGAGTAGGAGCCTCACTCATTTCTACATTTCTTCAGTGCCAAGCATAGCTCATGAAGCAATTACTCAACAAATGTTTGTTGAATGACCACATTAATCTCCCTTCACATTGCAACCAGTGATCTCAAAAGAGAAACCTCACCATTTCCTGTCCTCTACTTAAGAAATTTCAGTGACTTTCCATTGCGCTCAAATTAAAGATCAAAATCTTGTTCTTTAGTGAACAAGATTTGTAGCCTCTGGTCTCCATCATTCTAGCTTCACTTTACTTCATCTCCTTTTTCACACCCCAGCCACGCTGGCCTTCCTCCAACTCACTGCACCTGCCATCCTCTCTCCTGCCACACAGCCTTCACACGGGCTGTTTACGCCACCTAGAACATTCTTTCCACCTCCACTCCTTCTCCTGGCTGGTGCCTGTTTCTCCTTCAGATCCCCATTTACATGTCCCTTTTCCACCTCAGGGAAGTCCCCCTGACCTCCTCAGCCTAGGTCAGATTCTTTTGCTACAACCACTCATGGAATTGTGTTCCTTTGCTACCCAGCACTCACCTTACTTTGTAATTATACATTTTCTAAGGTTATTCTTTGATTGTTATTTACTTCACTAGCATCATAAACTCCAGGCAAGCAGAGACCATGTCTATTTAAACTCACCGTTATAACCCCAGAGTCTAGCGCTATACTTGGTACACAGTCGCCAGGAAATACTGAATGGAAGGACAAGTACACACAAGTTAATGTTAAGCAAAAAAAGAAGGAAGGAAGGAAGGATGGAAGAACAACTAAATTATATCTACATAGTGATCACAATCCTATAGATATTATCAATATGAAAGCACCTCAAAAAGTTCATGAAAATGCAATTAAAAGATAAGTTCATTTGGGTGCAAAAATATTTGAAATCCATACATAGTTTTTTTCACAATACACATTTTCCACAAAAATTTCTGAAGATCCATCATACAAGAAAATTGAACTGGTGACAGAGAACTAGAAATAGTGAAAAGAGAGAGGCCGGCACCGTGGCTCAATAGGCTAATCCTCCGCCTAGTGGCGCCGGCACACGGGGTTCTAGTCCCAGTCGGGGCACCAGATTCTGTCCCGGTTGCTCCTCTTTCTGTCCAGCTCTCTGCTATGGCCCAGGAGTGCAGTGGAGGATGGCCCAAGTGCTTGGGCCCTGCACCCGCATGGGAGACCAGGAGAAGCACCTGGCTCCTGGCTTCGGATCAGCACGGTGCGCCGGCCACAGTGCACTGGCCGCGGCGGCCATTGGGGGGTGAACCAACGGACAAGGAAAACCTTTCTCTCTGTCTCTCTCTCTCACTGTCCACTCTGCCTGTCAAAAATAAAATTAAAAAAAAAGGGAGAAAGTTGTTAAATGCTTTCTCGTGGCCTTTTTAAGGTTGATGGTCACAGCCTGGGCTCATACAGCATTAAGTCCAAGTCCTAGCTGTGCTTTTTCATAGTTCTGTCTCCTGCCCAAGTCGTCTCACCTTCCTTGGCATCAGATTCCCCAGCTATCTGAAGGAGTAAATGTACTTACCTCGCAGCTATTGCTGGGATTAACTGAGTAATCCATGTGAAGTGCCTAGCACAAGCCCACACATAACACACCAACTAGTTACTATTACTAGTTTATGTCATTGAACTTG
This sequence comes from Oryctolagus cuniculus, assembly GCF_964237555.1. NCBI lineage: Eukaryota > Metazoa > Chordata > Mammalia > Lagomorpha > Leporidae > Oryctolagus > Oryctolagus cuniculus. The sequence goes on along the minus strand of NC_091442.1, from coordinate 23,016,750 downwards.
GCTACTACAATGTAAGCTTCTGAAAACAGGGAGGATACCACAGTCCCCGTAGTCTCACGGAGTTACAGAAGTCTATCACAATTCCCTGTATTAAATAGGTCCTCTACTCATGTTTGCTAAACATCCGAGCCCTACTAAGTTGGAATTCATTGTTTTCCCCTGTCTAGCTGGGCACCCAGAGTCTGGGGCTTCAGAATCATGGGGTGAAAATATAAGGCAGAGGAATTCATGTTTCACTCACCCACGCTGTCAGAAAAGGAAGGTTATGGGTAACACAATGGTGGAGAGGAAACGACAAAGACGAGATACTTACCAGCAAGGTGTCCAGAGCATCGATTAGAGTCAGAGAAAAACTGTAAAAGGACAGAAACCGACTTCTTAGTAAGAAAATCAAACACCAGACATTATGACTGCCCCCAGATCAGATCCCACACGACACTAAGTGAGGCACAGGGCGAGGCAGCATAAGGTTGTTAGCAATATTCCACATCTGGGAATGAATCCCACACTGCACAGTTGTCTGAGAGTGTTCAGGGCAGTGTTTTGGGGAACAGCAAAGCGCTGGAAAGAACCTAACTGACTGCCAGTTGAAGAGTGATTCATTTGTGGCACAAACAGTGCAGAACTATGACCCTATCAAAAGGACTGCTATCAGAAGTTCCATGTGTTGGCGGAACTTGTTCAAGTGACGTTGTTAAATGAAAATGATAAGGTACAGAACAGGTAGCAGAGTCTCTTTCCATCTGCATTTCAGAGACATACTGACAGGAAGCAGATCAGCACTTGTTAGGGCAAGTGGAGGGGTTAACTCTGAAGGGACACCAGGGAGACTTTGAGGGGGACAGAAGTGTTCTGCATCTTGACTGTGATGATGGTCACTATACACTTAAAATGAGTGTCTTTGGGGCCGGTGCTGTGGCACAGCAGGTTAAAGCCCTGGCTTGAAGCATCAGCATCCCATATGGACACCAGTTCTAGTCCTGGCTGCTCCTTTTCTGATCCAGCTCTCTGCTATGGCATGGGAAAGCAGTCGAGGATGGCCCAACTCCTTGGGCCCCTGCACCCTGTGGGAGTCCCCGAGGAGGTTCCTGGCTCCAGGCTTTGGATCAGTGCAGCTCCGGCTGTTGCAGCCATCTGGGGAGTAAACCAACGGATGGAAAACCTCTTTGTCTCTACAGCTCTTTCAAATAAATAAATCTTTAAAAATAAATAAAATGAGTGTCTTTTATTTTACATAAATCATACCTGCAAAAAGTTTTTAGCCAGCGCCGCGGCTCAATAGGCTAATCCTCCGCCTTGTAGCGCTGGCACACCAGGTTCTAGTCCCGGTCAAGGCGCCGGATTCTGTCCCGGTTGCCCCTCTTCCAGTCCAGCTCTCTGCTGTGGCCCGGGAGTGCAGAGGAGGATGGCCCAAGTACTTGGGCCCTGCACCCCATGGGAGACCAGGAGAAGTACCTGGCTCCTGCCATCGGATCAGCACGGTGCACCGGCCACAGCGCACCGGCCACGGCAGCCATTGGAGGGTGAACCAATGGTAAAGGAAGACCTTTCTCTCTGTCTCTCTCTCTCTCTCACTGTCCACTCTGCCTGTCAAAAAATAAAAATAAAAAGTTTTAAAAAATGTGTACACACACACCTATATAATGGCATAAACCAAGGATATTTTTGGAAAGATACACAGGAAAGTTAACAGTGATTGGAATCCTTAGCATACAAGGGGATATTATTTATAACTATTTCTGAAACAGGGATAACGGCACCTAACTCCTAGAGGTGTTTATGAGAACACAAAGAGATGACACAGTAAGATGCGCAGCACAGGCCAGCGTTATACTTGCAGCAACAGCACCCCATGTCAGGGGGCCTGTTTTGAGTCCCGGCTACTCTGCTTCCAATCCAGCTGCCTGCTAATGCGCCTGGGAAGGCAGCAGAAGATGGCCTAAACACTGGGGTTCCGGCCACCCATGTGGAAGACCCAAACAGAATTCCTGGCTCTTTTTCAGCTTGGCCCAGGTCAGGCTGCTGCAGTCATTTAGGGATGAACTAGCAGATGGAAGATTCTCTCTTTGAAATAAACAAATCTTTTTTAAAAAAAATGCTTAACACAGTGTTCAATCAATGTCAGCTTCACCTAATGCAATGACCCTTCAGCAAGGAACAAGACAGAGAATTCCAGTTCCAGCAGGTTTTTAATTCTAGAGGAAATGAGAAAGACAAACCAGTAGACGAGGGAAAATGATTCTGTCAGAGATTGAGGCACACTACAAAAAATAATAAAATAAAATAAAATAAAATAAAATAAAAAACAGGCCTCTTGTGAGGAGTGCGGAGGAGTGACATGTGGAGTGAGGACAGGAATGCCAGAGTCCCGGATGTGAGGTTAAGGGGCAGAGTGTGCTTCAGTCACAGGGAACACCAACTAGAAAGGCCCTTAAGTACTGGGAGTGTCACAACCCCTTCTGGACCTGTTGGCCTACCCACAAAATGAACGGACTGTGTTTTCTGGCCCATGGAGTCCTTCCTATGTCTCCAAAATTCTACCCACGACCTTCCCATAACCTGGTGCTTGCTACCGAGGGACCAGAGGTCCAGCACGCCAGGCTGAGCCATGAGTTTTCTGCAGGCTGCGTGGGAACTGAGCAGAGAGCAGCCCTGGCCCCAGTGGGAGCTTCCGGAAGCGGTGAGGGACCATGAAGCTCCCAGCCACGGTTGAGTCTCCCGCCTAGGACGAGTTCGCCAGATCCCGGCCGCCCCCTGCCCTTCCGCTGGCACTACCTGCCCCAGGTGTCATGCCCGTCACAGGTGAGAGGTCGCAGCTCATCGTAGGGAAAGGCGTTCTCCAGGTAGCTGTCGTAGGCGTGGTAGAACATGGCCTTGACTCGCTCCCTGGAGAGGGGGGACGAGAAATAAGGCTGGGGGCCGGAATATGAAACCAGTTAGAAGAAAGCGGGGACAAAAATGACAATCGCCAGCTGACTTCTGCCGAGGTCCAGCGAGGGGACCCGTGCAAGTCAGGGTAAGGGTCCTGGTATGGAAGGAAAGGGAAGGGACCCGGTCCGCGCTTCCCAGTCCCAACGGGGACTGCAAGAGCGGGAGCCTGACCCTTTTCACCTGTAATGGGCAGGGTCGGGCGCGGTGCCGTCGGGACCTGGCGCACCATGGTGCAGGGGCAGCAGCACGCACAACGGAATGAGCAGCCGGAAAAGCATAGAGCTCGTGTCCTGTCAGCGTCGCCGCCGCCGCCGCAGCAGCCACCGCCACCCGCTCATCCTGGGAGCCGCCGCTGGGTCTTCCGGGGATCTGCGCCACTGCGCCTGCGCGCTGAGAAATCGGTCGCTCACTTCCGGACTACAAGACCCAGAATGCAGTGGGTGGCGGAACCCAGGCACAGAGCGTGTTTGGGTGTATAGTCTTCCAAGTGGAAATCAACGTGTCTTAAGGACAGTGGCTGCTATTGCTAATGTTACCAGCTAATGTTTTATTAATAACCATTCGTTCTTATTGAGAATTTCTTGTATCCTAATATTGTATTAAGCACTTTAAATGAATCATCTCATTTATTTGTTTGACCACCTTATTAAGCACGAGCGAGGGCAGGGACCAGCAGGGACTCGCATTTATTGCCTAACTTTAATGTAAAGATGGTTAGAAAATATTCAGCCTTTGCTATTATTAAGAGTATTGAGTTTCTCAAACGTAAGATGCACTTACATTTATTTTATCCAAATCCACTACTCTTAAGGTTTCCTGGAAATCCCTTGAGTTACAGAAATTCATAACGCACTGTGGGATGTGGTCACATCATCCTGGACCCTCAGGGTCCATCCCAACCCAGAAGCTCCCGCCTGCCAATGTCCTGGACTGTCTCAGTGAGCCCTGTAGAGTGTCCCTGGTGAGAATGCAGATCCTGGGGCACTACAATTCTGAGAAGGCATGGCCCTGCCTTTAAGGTTCCCTGATCGGAAATGACTAGAGAGAGTTTAGTCAGCACCTTATTCCACAGCAACACCTTTGACTTTGATCCTTGTGGTGTGCCTTGGAACCAACCCTGGATTTGAAGTCAGATCTGGACTTTAACAAGCACACCTCACGCAATCTGTGCGTGTGACCTCAGGCAAGTGCTTCCCCTTCTCTGGGCCCAATATCCTCATCTACAAAAGGAGACATTTTTACTAATGGATCTCTGAGACCCTGTTAACTGGAGCTTTCTTTCACCCAGGGTTGTCCATCCGCTTCTCTTTGCTGAAACACTCGGGTGGAAGTGGCTGCTCGTTGTTGTTGTTGTTTTTTAAGATTTGTTTATTTATTTGAAAGTCAGAGTTACACAGAGAGGCAGAGAGGTCTGCTGGTTCACTCCCCAGATGGCCGCAATGGCCAGAGCTGTGCCGATATGAAGCCAGAAGCCAGGAGCTTCTTCTGGGTCTCCCATGTGGGTGCAGGGGCCCAAGGATTTGGGCCATCGTCTACTGCTTTCCCAGGCCATAGCAGAGAGCTGGATTGAAAGTGGAGCAGCCGGAAATGGAATCGGTGCCCATATGGGATGCCGGTGCTGCAGGCATCGGCTTTAATGGCTACGCTACAGCACTGGCTCCCTGCTCAGTTTCTTGAGCTGGAATGCAGGCAGGCATGGTCTCCTTTGAGATTCAGCTTCCTGGAACTGTCCCTCAGACAAGTGTCCTAAAATGCTATCAGCTGATACATCCTGCCTTAATCCTGAGCGATGGAGCTAGCATCGAGGTTAAAAGTTGGGATTAAGGGGCCAGTGCTGTGGTGTAGCAGGTAAAGCCACCACCTGCAGCGCCGGCATCCCACATGGGCGCCTGGGTTCCATACTCTATGAGCTCCTGACTCCAGCTTTCTGCTAATGAAAACCCTGGGAGGCAGTGGGGATGGCTCAGATAACCGAGTTCCTGCCACCCACTTAGGACACACAGATTGCCTTCCAGGCTCCTGACTTTGGGGCCCAGCCATTGTGGGCAATTGAGGAGTGATTTGGCCAACCTGGATTGTACTATTAGCTCTATTGTCTACTAGGAGTGTGACCCTGCCAGTTTTTCTCTGAGCCTCATTTTTTCTCATCTGTAAAACAGGAATATTAATACCTACTCCTAGGACTATGAGAATTCAATGAGCTATTGCATATAAAGCACTTGTCATGCTGGCAGAGGAGACGCTCAGTAATACCAGAATATTTGGGAAACTTTCCCCAAAACAGGGGAGGGAAAGGGCTGTGCCTGGTGGAAAGGAAAGGAGATGATGGTAAGCCGAGATCTGGATAACAACACAGGAGCACTGCGTTCATTTCCAGTAACAACTGTAACCAATTACTATAAACTGGTGGCTCAAAGTAAAATAAATGTATTCACTCATAGTTCTGGATACCAGAAGTATGAAAACAGTTCCACTGGGCCAAAAGCAAGTTATTGGTAGGGCCACACTCGCTCCACAGGCTCTCGCGGAGAATGTGTTCCTTGCCGCCCAGATGCTCCTGACAGCTGGCGATCCTTGGCTTGTGGCTGTCTCACTCCCATCTCTGCCTCTGTCTTCACATCATCTCCTGCTCGGTGGGCATGTGGCATTCCTTCTGCGTCTCTCTTATAAGGACTTTCGTGATTGCTGGTAGGACCCACCTGGGTGATAGAGGATAACCCCCCCATCTCAAGATCCTTAACTTAATTATATGTGCAACTGCAAAGACCCTTTTCCCAGGTAAGGTAACACTTCCACGTTCCAGGGATTAAGATGTGGACTTTGGGGGCTGTTGTGTGCCCTAGCACAAACACTGAGTATTTTTCATATCTGGATCTTTGCTTGTTATGAAATTCACCCTGGCCTCATTATTCTCCTCCATTTATAAATCCTGTAACTTGTCTTTTAGTCTCCCATTCAAAACTCTTAATGTGGATAAAATGTTTCCAGGAAGGGTGGAGCCAGGTTTCCTAGTTTTGTTAGTGGTAAGTCTCCTCATGAGCAAAATTGAAAAACTCATAATTTTTCTTTTTCCAGATTAATGGAAATATACATTTTCCACATTGTCACAGAACAATAAGACCATGACTTATATTCTCACAATTCATGTGACTAATTTCACAGTTTTCTCTGGAAAGCATGGGAACCCCTCCTGCCTCAGGGCTCATGCTGTGTTTATAGAGGGTTCTAGAAGGCTGTAGTCCAAGTATCAGCTGTGAACATTGACTTGTGCAGAGACTCAGGTTAAGGTGCCTAGCCTCAGTGTGTCTCCATTTCTGATTTGAAATGTGGAAATTGACAGCGCCGTAAAGGATTTCTGGGGATAAGGGAGTTGAAATTCTCAGCACAGTGACTGGTACACAGTAAGTTCTTGGTATTAATTCTCTTCCTTACCTCCTCTATGCCTCTTTTGTTGAAATTTTTTACTTATTCGTCTTATTTGAAAAGCAGAATGACAAAGATCTCCCATCCCTAAATGTCTGCAACAGGTGGCCTGAACCCAGCCAAAACAAAGAACCATGGACTCAGTCCAGGTCTTCTATGTGGAGGGCAGGGACCCAATCACTCTAGCCGTTACCACTGTCTCCCGGAGTCTGTGTTAGTAAGAAGCTGGAGACAGGATCCCAGCTGAGACTCAAACCCAGGCACTCCTATAGGGGATGAAGACATCCCACGTAGTGTCTTGGCCACCGGGCCAAATGTCCACTCCCTTTTCCTAAAAGTGGGGGGGGGGGTGGAGGCAGTTATTTATTAGTTCCATTTACTGTGCTTCTGGCCAGAGTAATTCAAGATGTTACAGGTGGAGCCAGCACTGTGGCACAGTAGGTTAATCCTCCACATGCGGTGCCAGCATCCCATATGGGTGCCAGTTTGAGTCCCGGCTGCTCCTCTTCCGATCCAGCTCTCTGCTATGGCCTGGGAAAGCAGTGGAAGACAGCCCAAGTCCTTGGGCTCATGTATCCACATAGAGGAGGCTCTTGGTTCCTGGCTTTGGCTTGGCCCAGCTCTGGCCATTGCGGCCATTTGGGGAGTGAACCAGCAGATGGAGGACCTTTCTCTCTGTCTCTCCCTCTCACTGTCTGTAACTTTAACTCTCAAATAAATAAATAAAATCTTAAAAAAAAAAAAAAGACGTTACAGTCAGTAATTCCTACTCTCAAGGGTTTGAGCCCCAATGTGGGCAAACAACTAAGATTCCAAAATAATTAAGGTACAATCCTTTCCCTTGAAGTGCTTGCAATATTGTTAGAAAGGAAAGCTGTTTATCTGGAGAATACTTGGAATTACAGGGGTTTAAGCCTTCCTGGAGAGGTTGGGAGGGCACTCAGATCATAACAATGCCCAAGACCACAGTCCTTGCACTCTGTGCTGAGTGGAACAAGCCTTGGATGTGGTGCATCACCTTGGCTCTGTTATGGGTTTAACCATCTCTGTGTGATCATGGGCAAGTCATTTTCCTTCTGGGGGACTCAGCCTATCTGGAAAGATGAGACGACCTCCTAGCACAAAGAAAATACTAACATATTCTTACAGAGTTGGTGCAAAAATAGAACTCACACGCGCTAACTGCAGAAATCTCCCCTCAGAAACGTCCAAGAAACAGAATACAATTATAGGACAACATTCCAAAAGGAATTTGAATATTTGCCAACTGGAAAGAAAGGAGGGTAGGGAAGAGAACAAGGAGAAAAAGGCGAGGAGAGGCTGGCGCTGTGGCTTAGCAGGTAAAGCCGCCACCTGCAGAGCCAGCATCCCATATGGGCACCAGTTCAAGTCCTGGCTGCTCCACTTCCAATCTGGCTCTCTGCTATGGCCTGGGAAGGCAGTGGAAGATGGCCCAAGTCCTTGAGCCCCTGCACCCGCATGGGAGACCCGGAAAAACTCCTGGCTCCTGGCTTCAGATCAGTGCAGCTCCAGCCATTGCAGCCAATTGGGGAGTGAACCAGCGGATGGAGGACCCCTCCCTCCTCCCCTCTGCCTCTGCCTCTTCTTCTCCCTGTGTAATTTGACTTTCAAATAAATAAATAAATAAATCTTTTTAAAAAAGAAAAAGAGGAGGAAAAGGAGGAGGAAGGGGAAGAAAGGTGAAGAGAAGAAAGAAAGTCAAGTCGTTTTTGATGACATGATGACATGATGACGTGATGACACGCATGTACACAGCAATGAGCCCCAAACAGCTGCTCCTAGGTCTTCATGGCATCCACACCATGAGTCCCTAGCACAACCCCCTGAGACGGTGCTGTTATCACCACTTTATAGATTTGTTAGAAATTAAGGACGGATTATAAAAATTGAGGAGACATTTAGTCTAACTTGATGTCTCACACCACAATCAGTGGGACAGCCAAATCTGAAGCCAGGTAATCTATACCATACTCTCTGACCTTACTGATAATAACAACAAATGTATAAATACGAGCCAATAAAGAACATAGGATGGAGATCTGGTCCACTTCTATGGCGTCTTCTAGCTTTCGCTTCTACGTGTTGCTAGGGTCAACATTCCCTTGGTTTTGGCTGAGGAGTCAGAGGGAAAACTTCAATTCCCTGAAGCTGGAAGCCAGGCGGTTGGGGTCACTTTGGCCCATGCAAAGCAGCATCTGGGAATCCTGTTTCCAGCATCTGGAGGTCAGCTGGGTCTAGTGGTTTCTCCCAGCTCCCAGAGCAGAGCTTGCACACTGCATACTTTTGCTGCCAAGAAGTTGCTAGATTAGCCTTGGGAAACGGCCCCATCGTTGCTTTGTAGAAACGCCTGAATTGACCCTGTGCCCAGCAGCAGCAAATGTTTATATCAGTGACCTTCCAGTTAGAGTCCAAGGCCATGGTTTTCTACCGCTTACATGTCAACTGAACTCAGACCTGTGGCCACTTAAAACTGGCTAAGATGGTAAATTTTGTCATGTGTATTTTACCAGAATTTTGACCTCTATTTCACACCTTATACTTAAAGAGGAAAGGCAATACTATAAGCTTGTAAAGATACACAGGAGGCCGGCGCCGCGGCTCACTAGGCTAATCCTCCACCTGCGGTGCCGGCACACCGGGTTCTAGTCCTGGTCGGGGCACTGGATTCTGTCCCGGTTGCTCCTCTTCCAGGCCAGCTCTCTGCTGTGGCCCGGGAGTGCAGTGGAAGATGGCCCGAGTCCTTGGGCCCTGCACCTGCATAGGAGACCAGAAGCACCTGGCTCCTGGCTTCGGATTAGCGCAGTGCGCTGGCCACAGCAGCCATTGGAGGGTGAACCAACGGCAAAAGGAAGACCTTTCTCTCTGTCTCTGTCTCTCTCTCACTGTCCACTCTGCCTGTCAAAAAATAAAATTAAATTAAAAAAAAGATACACAGGAGAGGCAGGTGTTGTAGCCAGGTGAGTGAGACTGCCACTTGGGGTACCCACATCCCATAATGGATTGGTTGGTTCAAGTCCCAGCTCCTTGCTAATGCACACCCTGGGAGGCAGCAGATGCTGGGTCAAACACTCGAGTCCCTGCCACCCATGTGGGACACGCTGATGGAGCTCCTGGCTCCTGCCTCTCTCTGTCACTCTTTCAACTAACGTTTTAAAATCTAAAAAGAACAGGAAGAAGGAGGAGGAGGTAGGGAGGAAGAGAAAGAGAAAGAGGAGGAGGAGAATATCTTCATAATCTCAGGGTAGAGACACATTTCTTTTTTTTAAGATTTTAATTATTTATTTGAAAGGCAGAGTTACAGAGAGAGGAACAGAGAGAGATCGACCTCTTCCATCCACTAGATCATTCCATAAATGGCCACTACAGCTGGAACTTGGCCAGGCCAGCGCCAGGAGCCTGGAACTCCATCTGGGTCTCCCATGTTGGGGTAGAGGCCCAAGGACTTGGGCCATCTTCCACTGCTTTCTCAGGTACATTGGCAGGGAGCTGGGCCAGAAGTGGAAAGGCCAGGACTCAAGCCACTACCCACATGGGATGCTGGCATCACAGGCGGCAGCTTAACCCACTGTGCCACAGAACCGGCCCCAGGGAAAAATTTCTTAAATAAGGTACAAAAAGCACAAGCTGTAAGAGAATAGACTGATGAGTTTAGCCACATTAAAAATTGGAAATTCTATTTATCTAGACATGATAAAGGCAAAGAAAAGATAACATTTGTGTGTTCTGTGTTCAGGAATCCAGATTTGGCTAACATTAGAAAGATAAGGCTGAAGACATGGACAGCAGCCAAGCCATGAGTGCGAAGCTCCCACCGACTGCTGGGGCAGGCAAGTGTGAGGGGGTGTCTTCTGGGTCCCCTAAGCCGGGGGATGCCTACAGGGGAAAGTCCTGATGAACTTACACTGTAGCAGGTGTTCGGCCTAGTGGTTAAGACATGGGTGAAGGAGCCCACAGTCCACTTTGAGTGCCTGGGTCTGATTCCTGGCTCTGGCTCCTTCCTTACTCCAGCTTCCCAACAGTGCAAACTCAGAGAGGCAGCAGTGATGGCTCAGGTAGTAGGGTTTTGGCCGTTCACGTGGGACATCTAGATTTTGGTCCTGGTTCATGGTTTTAGCCTTGGCCCAACCCTGGCCATTGTGGACATCTTTGCCTTTGGGTTCCCTTTAGGAAATCATACTTAATGTCGCCCTCCATCTCTGTCTCTGCAGGGCCAGTGTGTTTGCCACCTTCAAAGCCCAGGGCCTTTCGTCGTGCACAGGTGCTGTGTGCCAGCCCTTCTCACTTGTCCTCACAGAACCACCTAAGGCAGAGGGAGGCCCCTTTTGGGGGCTGGCTCTCCTGGACTGGAGTCCTAGCTCTGCCTTTTCCTAGCTGGGTGTCCCCCAGCAGGGCAGGTTCACACTGCTGCACCTCTGTGTCCTCATCTATAAAATGGGAACAACGGCCGTTTCTTGAGACTTTCCGTGGGGCACCAGTGCGAATTCAGCACACAGTGGCCGGTGCGCAGTAAGTTCTCGGCACGTGCTGTTGTTATTATTCCACACTTAAGCAGGATCACCCTCCCTGCTTATCTGGGCTGAGCCTGGTTGCCTCGCCTCAGTAGCTACCCAGGCTGGGAGGGGTTGGCCCTCTGAAGTCCAGCTGGGCACGCCGCCAGGGCTTGGCTGGCCCGGCCCCTGCGGCCCTGGCAGGGCCTCTGCTCACCCACTGGGCTGCACAGCACTGGCCCCAGCTCGCTTCCTGTCTCCCTTATCTCGCTCCAGCATGTGCTCCCAGGGGTGGGAATTGCTACCACTTGCTTCTTCCACTTCCCTTTGCTCTCTGGAACCCTCATTCTTTAGATCTCAGTCAAATTCCGGCAGCTGGCCCAGCGCCCACTGGGCCCTGTGATTCGCTGCCCCTTGCCACCCATTCAGATGCAGCCTGGGTCATGGCGCCAACCCCAGCATTCCTCTTTCTCTTCCACACCTCCCACCCTGGTTGAGGAAGGGGAAGCGTCTCAAGCTGCCCCCACTCACCAGCTCCTCCCCCCTACCCGGTCTTTTCACTCTCTAGTACCCAGTCCCATACCTCTACCCTCTCTGAGTTCAAATCCCTGCTCAGTACCTCCAAGCTGTGTGACTTTCGGACAAGATACTTAACTTTTCTGGTCTTTAATTCCAGAGGAAGTGACTATAGACACGGTAGGAATTTCGGTGTGTTTTATAATTTATGTAATACATCAAGCATGTTGTAGGTATGCATTCAAAAAATGTATTAGTGGAGAGTTATCACAAAATTTTTTAATTAAGATTATTTGAGGGGCCAATGCTGTGGTGTAGTAGGTTAATTCTCCGCCTGCGGTGCAAGCATCCCATATGGGTGCTGGTTCTAGTCCCGGCTGCACCTTTTCCAATCCAGCTCCCTGCTGTGGCCTGGGAAAGCAGTAGAAGATGGCCCAAGTCCTTGGGCCCCCACACCCACATGGGAGACCAGGAAGAAGCACCTGGCTCCTGGCTGCTGGCTTTGGATCAGCATAGCTCCGGCCATTGCAGCCATGTGGGGAGTGAAGCAGAGGAAGGAAGACCTTTCGCTGTCTCTCCCTTTCACTGTCTGTAACTCTACCTCTCAAATAAATAAATAAAATATTTTTTTAAAAAAAGATTATTTGAAAGGCAGAGTTACAGAGAGAGAGAGAGAGAGAGAGAGAGAGAGAGAGAGGAAAGAGAGATCTTCCAGCTTGCTGGTTCACTCCTCAAATGGTTGCAACAGCTGGGGCTTGGCCAGGCTGAAGTCAGAAGTCAAGAGCTTAATCCAGGTCTCTCACGTGGGTAGCAGGGGCCAGGCACCTGGGCCATCCTCCAATGCTTTCCCAGGCTCATTAGCAGGGAACTGGCAGGTGGCCATTTTACCTACTACGTCACAGTACCAGCCAGGATCACATACTTTTTTTTTTTTTTTTTTTTTTTTTACGATTTATTTATTTTATTTGAAAGGCAGAGTTACAGAGAGGCAGAGGCAGAGAGAGAGGTTAGTCTTCCATCCACTGGTTCACTCCCCAGATGGCCACAATGGCTGGAGCTGCACTGATCTGAAGCCAGGAGCCAGGCGCTTTTTCCAGGTCTCCCATGTGGGTACAGGAGCCCAAAGACTTGGACCATCTTCCACTGCTTTCCCAGGCCATAGCAGAGAGTGGATTGGAAGTGAAGCAGCTGGGACTCGAACTGGTACCCATATGGGATTCTGGCACTGCAGGTGGTGGCTTTGTCTGCTACATCAGAGCGCCAGCCCCAACATACATTTTTATATCTTCTGTTTGGGAGTTCATTCACTTTGCATCACAGAGGCAGAGGTTTGAGTGTAGCTTTTGCTGTGTGGCCCTGGGTAAGTCACTGAATCTCTTGGGGCCTCAGTTTCTTCATCAGTGATGTGAGCAAAACCCCCTCAAAAGGCTGGCATCCACATAAGAGAAACTGTTCATTTAAAGAGCTGGACACTGTGCGTGGCCCGCAGTGCTACCTGCACTGATGGTGGTCGCTGTTGTCTTCCTGTTTATTTTTCAGGACCTTGCCGTGTGAAAAGGGAGCTGGGGAAACAGCTGCTCACTGCTGTCACTGCCACCACCTCTGTCCGGGACAGAGCCCTATGGAGGTGGCTTCCCTTGAACTGCAGTGACCAGGCCCCAACTGCTTTGATGGAAGATTCTCAGTGCTCAATTCCAGACTGGCTCAGCCGCATATTTCACTACCCTCCATTCCCAAGAACCCTCCAGACCTTCAAAGGAGAAAAAAAAAAAAAAACGCAAAGCAAAAAGATGCACAACCACACTAGGAGCCAGATGAACGCAAAGTTAAACTGAAATGAAGCGCAGCTTTACGCCAAGGGCTGGCGAGGATGTGAGCGAGGGAACTCCCACCCACGGCTGGCACTGGGGATCTGTATAACCTCCCTGAGTGCAGACTGCTGGCGCATGCACCCCATGACTCAGCGACTCCCCTCCCAGGTCTACACCTCCAAAAACTCCCCCAAATACACACAAAACGCCGTGCCCAAGAATGTTCAGCCCAGCACTGTTTATCACAGCGAAAACCTGGAGAAAGCCTCAAATGCTTAACCACAGAGCATGGATAAGTAAACCGTGGTGTATTCCTTTTTTTTTTTTTTTTTTTTTTTGGACAGGCAGAGTGGACAGTGAGAGAGAAAGACAGAGAGAAAGGTCTTCCTTTGCCGTTGGTTCACCCTCCAATGGCTGCCGTGGCCAGCGTGCTGCAGCCGCGCATCGCGCTGATCCGAAGCCAGGAGCCAGGTGCTTCTCCTGGTCTCCCATGCGGGTGCAGGGCCCAAGGACTTGGGCCATCTTCCACTGCCTTCCCGGGCCACAGCAGAGAGCTGGCCTGGAAGAGGGGCAACCGGGACAGAATCCGACACCCTGACTGGGACTAGAACCCGGTGTGCCGGCGCTGCAGGCGGAGGATTAGCCTAGTGAGCTGTGGCGCCGGCCCCGTGGTGTATTCCTAAAACAGCAATGAAAATGAATGGACCTACATAGCAGCATGGATGGATTTCATTAATACGTTACATGAAAAAAGCAAATTGTAGAGGAAATATACACTTTCATACCATTTATGTAAAGTTCAAAACATACAAACACTATATATGTGTGTGTGTATATTGTTTAGGGACGTTGTGCATATGTATATAGAAGTGTTAAGAATGAAAAGTAGGGGCCAATGCTGTGGTGTCGCAGGTTAAGCCTCTGCCTCTGATGCTGGCATCCCATATGGACACCAGTTAGAGTCCTGGCTGCTCCACTTCCAGTCCAGCTCCCTGCTAATGTGCCTGGGAAAGCAGTAGCAGATGACGCAAGTGCTTCGGCCCCTGCACCCATGTGAGAGACCTGGAAGAAGCTCCTGGGTCCTGGCTTCGGCCTGGCCCAGCCCTGGCCGTTGTGGCCATGTGGGGAGTGAGTCAGCAGATGGAAGATTTCTCTGTCTCTTCTTCTCTCTGTCCCTCTGCCTTTCAAATAAATTTTTAAAAGAATATTAAAGAAAAAAAAAAAAAAACAAAAACAGAAGAAGAAACAAAAAGTAGCACATTTCCATTTGAAGTGGTTCCTTCCCAGGCAGCAGGGGCAGAGAGACAACTGGGGAGGATGCACACAGGAGGCTTGATTATATTGGTGATATTTTGTTTCCTAGGCTGGGTGGCAAGCACAGTAGCATGTTTGCAATATAATGCTTTAAATTCCACATGTGAAATTTCTCATAAAATTGTTTATAAAAGGCAAAACCGTATAATTGGTAACGATGTAAACCTTTCCTGCTTCCAGTCCAGGGTAAGGAGGCCACCGTCCCTCTTGGGACCTTAGACCACTGCGCGGAGCCGAACAAAGGAAAGGCTTGGCTGCTGTTTCTTAGCTCCTGTGTGCAAGCGGAGCAGTGAGCATGGATGCTCTCACGCCCTCGTGCACTCAGTGTACAGAATGGAGCCGGCTGTACGTCCAGGGTTTGCCCCAGATACCACTATGACACCGGTTCTCTCTCCAGGGAGAAACACATAAAACAAGAAGGCAAACTCGCCCCGCAGCCCCGTGCACCGTGCCTTGTTCCCCCCAGGTGCGCTCTGTGCTCCCTACGCAGGGTCCTCAAAAGCTCAGGGAAAACGCACACGATCTCTGCATTTCTTCCTTGGTTCACAAACCTCTCTGAAGTACCTTCATTTACACACACGTAACCTTTAAATATGAGGGTGGAATTAAAGAGGTATTACTTAGAAGTCAAACTTTCACAATTAAAAACCAGATGGTGGGGCCGGTGCTGTGGCGCAGTGGGTGAAACCCCTGGCCTGAAGCGCTGCCATCCTATATAGGCGCCAGGTCGAGACCCAGCTGCTGTGCTTCCTGTCCAGCTCTCTGCTATGGCCCGGGAAAGCAGTAGAAGATGGCCCGAGGACTTGGGCCCCTGCACCCACGTGGGAGACCTGGAAGAAGCTCCTGGCTCCTGGCTTCGGATCGGCACAGCTCTGGCGGTTGCAGCCCTCTGGGAAGTGAACCATTGGACGGAAGACCTCTCTCTCTCTGCCTCTCCTCTCTCTGTGTAACTCTGACTTTCAAATAAGTAAATAAATCTTAAAACAAACAAACAAACAAAAAAAAACAGATGGCATTGTATGATACGCATGGTTCCACACTTCCCTTTTCTACTCTCAGCATCTCATGCACTTTCTTTCATGTCCACACATCTCTCAGAATGACCTGTCACCCTCCTCCACGGCTGCCGAGTATTCCACGGTGTGATATACCATAATTTAAAGTTTCATTTTTAATTAAATAAGAACACACACGCAGACACATTGCATCCCAGGCCCCTCCCTGGAGAGACACACATTGCTGTATTTGCTACATGTTTTTTCAGGTTCATCTTCTCCCATAAAGAAACTGGTGGTTTCGTTGCTCTGTGTGTGGTTAATGCATAAACAGGTCTAAACTGTACCTGATGGTCTGCCACTCACTCTTGGAGATCTGCACACGTCACCACTAGCTCAGTCGCCGTTTATTTAGCTGATATTTACTGTGTGCTATGCATTCTTCTAGGCACATCATCAAGTGAAGTGGACAGCCTTTGCTCTCACGGAACTTATATTCTGGTGGGATAATCAGCCCATAAATGTGCAAATAAACAAGCAATATAATTTCAAGTAGGGCTAAGTCCTATGATGAAAATAAAGTGGGGACTGCATGGGAGAGGTGGTCTATGTGTGTGCATGTGTATCTACTATACAGGTGGGGGAGCTCTTTGTGTGTGCTTAACTACTGCATAGTATTCTACAGTTTGGATTATCATAATTTAGGAAACTGAATTTAAAACTTTAATACTTGCTTCCTAGAGTAAAAAGCACATTTTAGGGGCCAGCAGTGTGGCACAATGGGTTAAGCTACAACCTGTGATTTGGCCATCCCATTTTGGAGTGCAAGTTTGAGTCCTGGCTGCTCCATTTCTGATCCAGCTCCCTGCTAATGCACCTGGGAAGGCAGCAGAAAATGGTCCAAGTGCTTAGCCCCTTGATACTCATGTAGGAGACCCAGATGGAGTTCCAGGCTCTCAGCTTCTGCCTGGCCCACCCCTTTCTGTTGTGGTCACTTGGGGAGTAAACCAGTAGATGGAATATCTCTTTCTCTCTGTCTCTCTTCTCTGTCACTCTACCTTTCAAATAAAATAATTTTTAAAAAAAATAACATTTCACAGGGCAGGTTAAGCTCTCACGTTGGAGTGCCAATTGCAGTTCTGGCTGCTTCTCTTCTCATCTGATGCTTCCTAGGAGGCAGCAGATGACGGCCCAGTAACTGGGTTCCTACCACCCCATGAGAGACCCAGTCAGAGGCCAGGCTCCTGGCTGTTGGGGGTATTTGGGAAGTGAACCAGCAAATGAACTCTCCCTGTTTATCTCATTCTGCCTTTCAAGTGGATGAAAATAAACATTTTTAAAAAAATATTTTTTACACTGCTTTCCAAAACCCATCATAGAAATATACATGTACAAAGCCAACACACACACATATACGACTAAACAACTATGAGAATTTCATGAAGTAATGCTTACCCTTACTAAGGGTGATACACTGAAATTTTTCATTCCATTCTATCTCATTTTTTTAGAAAGCATGCTAATCACGATCTGCCAAATTGTTTTCATTGTCCACTAATAGGTGATGACCTCAGTTTGAAAAATACTGCTTTATGTAACCAATTCTCTACTGAGAGCGACACAGATTGCTCATAATTCTCTCTTATTATAAACAGCGCTGCGATGAGCTGCTTCAGACTCATTTCTTTATTAGTTCTGAGAGCGACTCCTGACTGTGCCACTGCCATTTACTTAACATTCTGCTAAAACGCAGCCAATATGCTGAAATTCTGATCCTCGATCTGTTTCTCCCCGCGATCTATAAACCCTGAGCGAGTCTCTGCACCTCTGGGGGCCTCAGTTTCCCCGTCAGCGACCTGCAGGTCTCCAGGCCCTGGAGTCTGTCCTAAGTGGAAAGCAGATGCCCCACCCCCTGACTCAGCGTGGGCAGGACTTCTCATCAGCCCTCGCCCCCTTTTCTGCTCCCTGCTCTTCCTCAGAAGCAGCCCTGGGGAAGGGAAAAGGCAGGTCTAGGCGAGGCAGGGCGGAGCCGAGGGAGGGCTGGAGAGAGCCCAGCCCCCGACTAGGAAATGAGACCGAGGAGGAATAACACTTTATAAGCTGGACACCCTCTTCCTCTTCCCATTCCCTGGCCTGCTTCCATCCTCCCGCTCAGCCTCCGCCCCTCCCAGGCTGTCCCCGCGCTGCTCTTCCTGTGCTGCCACCAGCGGCGCCCTCAGCCTGCCCAAGTCAGGAGCCCAGGTGGGATCAAGGACTCCAGCCCCAGGATGTTGACAACACTGCTGCCTTTGTTGCTGCTCCTGCCCGGCCGGGCCCTTTGTAGCCAGGAAGCCTCAGATGGTGAGTCGGGGGCACTTGTGCCTGGGGAAGGTTCTGGAGACTTTCAGTCTATTTGGGCGCGTGGGTAAGAGCGGAGGAGAGCTTATCCCACGGTGACTGAATGCAGCTGGCTGGCTCACTCTATAGGGCAGGCGGCGTCCGTCCCAAAGCCAAGGTGAGGAAGTCCAGCTAAGCTCCCGGGAAGGGGGGGACTGGAGGAGGCTGGGGAAACGGGAGGAGAATGGAAAAGGCAGCCGTGGGGAAGGGTGAAGGTGCTGGTCTCAGGGAGAGGGGAGAGAGGGGGTGAAGTCTGGAGAGGGAGAGCCGTGGGTGCTGGTGACAGGGTAAGTGATGTCGATAGGAAGAGACTCGGAGAGAAGGGAGATGGGGGAATGGGAAGATGCCAGGAGACCGGGCGAATACTTGTGGAAAGACTGGGGGGTGATGGCTGAGGCAGAAGAGGTGACCGGGGAAGACCGAGGAAGGCTACCCGCAGCTGGGAAAGTGGAACCAGGCCGGGAGAGAGGAGTTGTGACCAGCAGGAGGCCCGTGGGGTATCAAGGAGCCTGGGTGAGGGGAACTGGTGCCCTGCAAGACAATTGCACGTGGCTCCTCCCCCTCACCCACAATCCCTGAGCTTCAGGGTCCCCACTTACACGAGGGAACAACAACCAGAATGCAATGGGTGCTCACTGTGGTTAATACCAGGGCACTTCCAAAAGTCCATGGAAATGGAATTTAAAAATAAGTTTATTTTGGTGCCCCCCCCAAAAAAAATCCATGCCTAGTTTCTTCATGATACTTCCTTTCCATGAACTGTTTGAAGGGCCCTCACATGCATGGATTTCAAGAAATTTTTGCACCAAATTAAACTTATCTTTTAATTCCATTTTCCATGAACTTTAGAAGTAGGCTTAAACATGCATTGAGTCATCGAACCCCCCCACAGAATCCCACAAGAAGGGTAATATTAACTCCATTTCACAAAGGTGGAAACTGGGTCACGGAACAGCGTCTAGAGTTATCCACACAAACTTTCTCACGCGAGCAGACACACAGCACAACTCGAATGCAAACCCCGACAAGACTCACCCACACAGATTTACAACTCATTCAGATATTATATGGGCACCAGCTGGGGTATAGCAGGCAGAGATAGGCAGACCTGGTTCATTGCCGGCAGGAGTCGAGGGCAGCCTGTGTATGTCTGAAGACCATCACCACACAAAGCAGTCTGGGATCAGCCCCACGGTGTCTGGGAGGAGAAAGAGGACCGGCACCAGGGAAAGTTCTCCAAGGGGAGAGAGCAATCAGGCTGAGGCTTGAAGTGCGGAAAGAAGTTTGCCAGACAGAAAAAAAGGAGGCAGAGCAACCTTGAGATATCTCCCAAAAGGCAGCATGATAAACCCCGAGGAGGGTACTGAACCCAAGCACCACAGGGCAGAGGGCAGAAAAGGCAGCTGGGGTGGGTCCCTGGATGCTGGGCTGACACCACTGCGCTGGATTCTGGGGACAGAGACAGCAGAGGGCTGTGCACTAGGCTCCCGCTGCCTACACCATCTTAGCCCCGGCTTGCCGTGTAGACTGGGGCTAATGATAGCAGCCACTGCATGAAGCAATTGGGGAGAAGGCACAAATAAGATAATAATAATGTGTGTAAGGCACAGTGCCCAGGGCATAATAAGCACTTGATGGAGATTAATTGTTTTTGATGGGGGGAGTACGTGGGGGGGGGGGTGTCACTGAGGACGCTAAGTAGGAGGTCGCGCTCTGATCCCTGGGAGAGGCGGGACTAAAGGAGATAAAACTGAGAAATCAGGACCCTGGCGAGGTGGGACCCTTAGTCCAGATAAGAACTGACCAGGCCTAGAGCAGAGCTGTGGCAGAGAACAGAGAGACTTGGACAGATATCAGGAATCCATTGTGGCTCAGGAATTGTTGACCAAGGTGGGGGTAGGGGGGCGAGGAGCGTCTCTTCCAGTGCGGGCCACAGTTTCCGCCTCTGTAAAACACAGGTAATGATCCCCGCCGTGCCTCCTGGCAGGAGGGAAGGAGGGAGGGAGGTTACTGGGACGGAGACGGCAGGCAGGCGAGCGCAGAGGGGGTCATTATCTCCCGCGGCCCGCCGCCGGCTGCAACGTGCTGACTCGGCCCCCAGGCCCGCAGAAGCTCCACATGCTCCACGTCTCCTACTTCCGCGATCCCTACCACGTGTGGCACCAGGGCAACGCGTCGCTGGGCGGGCACCTGACACACACGCTGGAAGGGCCAGGCACCAACACCACGATCCTGCAGCTACAGCCCCTTCAGGAGCCGGAGAGCTGGGCGCTCACGGAGCGGCGCCTCCAGCAGTACCTGCAGCACTTCCACCGCCTGGTCATGCTGGTGCACCGGGAGCGGCGCGTGGCCTGTGAGAGGGCGCGCGGGGGCGGGGCGGGGCGGGGCGTGGGAGTGGGAGTGGGCGGGGCCTCACGTGGCCCGGGGCTGCTCCGAGGAGCCCGGCAGCGGTGCCTTGGCCTTCGGAGGCTCCTGGGTGGGAGTTAGGGGAGCGGGTGTCCTCGCTCAGGGAGTGGGGCACACCCTGTTGGGACTGCCCTCGCAGTCCTCCAATGCCTTCCCTTCACGCCCAGCCTGGGCATCTCACCCTCAGCCCCCAGCCACCTCTCCTCATGCAGGCCGGCGGCCCCGCTCACAGCACCCCCTCACAGCCTCCCACTCCTTCCCCTCCAAGACCCCAGATTCTCCTCTCAAAGCCCCCGCCGCCGTCATTCCCTCCCAGTCCCCACAGCCCACCCTGGCGCCCTTCCCACCATGTGGCATCCCCAGGGCACCGGGCACCCCCCCACGCCACAGTCCCCCTGAGTCTGATTCCCCCACCCACAGTTCCTCTGACTGTCCGCTGCTTCCTGGGCTGCGAGCTGCCTGCTGAGGGCTCCAGGGCACACGTCTTCTTCAAAGTGGCCGTGAACGAGAGCTCCTTCGTGAGTTTCCGGCCCGAGACGGCCTTGTGGGAGGCGGGCCCTCAGACCCCCTCCAGTGTGATCACCTTCACCCTGAAGCAGCTCAACAGCTACAACCAAACTCGGTATGAGCTGCGGGACTTCCTGGAGGACACGTGTGTGCAGTATGTGCACCAGCACTTGGCTGAGGGAATCTTGAAAGGTACGAGGGGAATAGGGGCCTGCCTGGGTGCCGGGGGTGGAGGTGCCGGGGTCCGGGCAAATGGATGGCCCTGAAGGCTGGATGCGTCCGTCAGCAGAGGCCAGGCCTGGGGGCTGGGGACAGAGGACACCCAGCTGAAGTTGCCGGTGAACTTTCCCCTTTCCTTTGGGGCAGGGACCCCTTGGGGTCTGTTCCTCAGGCTAACTCTCCACGTGTTCTGCAGGGAGCCAAACAGGCCGCTCCTACACTTCGCTAGTGCTGGGCGTGCTGGTGGGCAGTTTGATCATCGCTGGCGTGGCCGTCGGCATCTTCCTGTGCACGGGTGGACAGCGGCGATGTTAATGGCTCTCCAGCCCCTCCTGAGAAAAAGCTGGATTGTCCAGGGCTGGCAAAGGAAGGTCTCAGCTCACTGCGAAGCCAGACGGACTCTCTAGCTGGGACAGCTTATCCCAGAAGGTTTAGATTGGCCACTCCTTTCTTCTCCCAGATCTGTCCACCAAGGGTTTGGGAAAAGTAGGCAGGAGGCAAACTGGACAAAGTACCTGGATTGCTAAGAACCTAAGAATTCGCATGTTTTGGCTGAATTGCTCTGAGAAGTGAACACTTGTCTCTCTTCGTGGTAAACAGATGATGGAATTGGGGCAGGGGTCTATGTCCCACCCTCCAAGACAGACTCACCTGAGGCATTCAGAGCACAGAACCAACGAAAACAAGTCGTCCACACGCAACATAAACAGCATTCAGAGCTGCCAGATGTGTTTGGGAAGGGACACTGGTATGGCAGAGGTAGGAAGAAGGAATCAGACCAATTGTGGAGGTATAAAACCCAAGTGATATGGAACCAGCAAATTATTAATTAATAACAATATCAATAAATTCCTCATTTAGACATCATCATTTCCTCTACTTTGCGAAACTTCTGGAAAAGTGGCCTTTGCTTCCACCTCCTTTCTCACTCTTCAATCCACTGCCATCTGACTGCTCTGTAAACTGCTCTAAGACCCCTCGTAACCTCTGTCAGTGAAACCTGCAACTGTGTAGCCTGGAACTCCCTTTCACCCTAACTTCTGAGATCCTTCTGGAATTTCTAAAGATGATTCTGGCTACTCTTTTGTTACCTTACTTAATTCACCTTGGAAATGGAATTCCATTTCTTGGCTCCTTTTCTTTGCCTTTAAACTCTACCCTCTCTGGGTGACCTGCTGTCTTCCATGCTTCAAAAACCACCTCTCTGTGGTGGTTTCCTTGGAGAAGCAATATAATTTTTATTTTATTTATTTATTTTTTATTTTTTTATGAAAGGGAGAGAGGAGGGAGACAGGGAGACAGAGGAAGAGGGAGAGAGGGAAAAAGAGGAAAGAGGAAGAGGAAGAGAGAGGAAGAAATAGAGAGGGAGAAAGGGAGGGATGGTGGGAGGGAGAGAGAGGGAAAAAGCTTAATTTTATTTTTAAGACTATGTGCTGGCTGGCACCATGGCTCACTAGGCTAATCCTCCACCTTGTGGCGCCGGCACACTGGGATCTAGTCCCGGTCGGGGCGCCGGATTCTGTCCCGGTTGCCCCTCTTCCAGGCCAACTCTCTGCTGTGGCCAGGGAGTGCAATGGAGGATGGCCCAAGTGCTTGGGCCCTGCACCCCATGGGAGACCAGGATGAGTACCTGGCTCCTGCCATCGGATCAGTGCGGTGCGCCAGCCACAGCGCGCCGGCCGCGGCGGCCATTGGAGGGTGAACCAACGGCAAAGGAAGACCTTTCTCTCTGTCTCTCTCTCTCTCACTGTCCACTCTGCCTGTCAAAAAAAAAAAAAAAAAAAAAAGACTATGTGCTTTGCCATAACTCTCAAATTTCACTTCTCTGAGCTAGGCATTTAATTTCTTATAATCTCTTGGAGGGTGAACCAACGGCAAAAGGAAGACCTTTCTCTCTGTCTCTCTCACTGTCCACTCTGCCTGTCAAAAAAATAAAATAAAATAAAAATTTCTTATAGTCTCAGTTTCTTCATTCACAAAAGGTAGAATACAGTAGACACAAAAGGTATAAGAAAAATAATACCTACCTCATCAAGGTGTTACGAGTATTAAATAAAATATGTAAAATAATATGTGTATGCTTAATAAATATGAGGGAGGTTCAAAAGGTAATGGAAAGAGTGGAATTAAAAGATAATGGGGGGTGGTGTGGCATAGTGGATAAAGCTGCTGCCTGTGATGCTGGCATCCCATATGGGCGCTGGTTCATGTCCCAGTTGCTCCACTTCCAACCCAGCTCCCTGCTAATGTGCCCAGGAAAGCAGTGGAGGATGACCCAAATGCCTGAGCCCCTGCTACCTATGTGGGAGATCTGGATGAAGTTCCTGGCTCCTGGCTTTGGCCTGGCCCAGTTCTGGCCATTGCAGTCATTTGGGGAGTGAACCAATGAATAGATCTCTCAGACTCTCTCTTTCTCTCTCTCTCTCTCTCTCTGTAGCTCTTTCAAATAAAGTAAATTAGTCTTTTTTAAAAGGATGAAAGGAGGGGCTGATGCTGTGGTGTAGTGAGTTAAGCCTCTGCCTGTGGCACCAGCATCCCATAGGGGTACCAGTTTGTGTCTCACCTGCTCCACTTCTGATCCAGCTCTCTGCTATGGCCTGGGAAAGCAGCAGAAGATGGCCCAAGTTCTTGGGCCCCTGCACCCACATGGGAGACCCAGAAGATACTCCTGGCTCCTACCTTCAGATCTGCTCAGCTCCGGCTGTTGTGGCCACTTGGGGAGTGAACCAAAGGAAGGACAACCTCTCTCTCTCTGTCTTTCCCTCTCTCTGTCTATAATTCTGCCTCTCAAATAAATAAATATTTGTTAAAAAAGGATGGAAGGAAGAAAAGATAATATGGGAGGCAGCATTTTACAGCAGCTTACAACACCACATAGGATACTCAAATCCCATACTGGAGTGTCTGGGTTCCAGTCCCAACTCCAGCTTCCTTCTGTGGTGCACTCTGGAAAGTAATAACCCAAGTATTTGGGTCCCTGCCACCTGCATGGGAGACCTGAATTGAGTTCTGAGCTTCTCTGCTATGGCCTGGGAAAGCAGTAGAGGATGGCCCAAGTGCTTGGGCCCCTGCGCTCATGTGTGGAAGCTCCTGGCTCCTGGCTTCGGACCTGTGCAGCTCTGACCATTGCAGCCATCTGGTGTTGACCAGTGGATGGAAGACCTCTCTCTCTCTCTCTCTCTCTCTCTCTGTTTGCCTCTGCCTCTCTGTAACTCTGCTTTCAAATAAATAAATAAATCTTTAAAAAAAAAAAAAAAGAGTTCTGAGCTCTTGGCTATAGGCAGGCCCAGCCCTGGGTGTTGTAGGTATTTAAGAAATACAAAGATAGAAGATACTGTTCTCTCTCTCTCTCTTCCCTCCCCCTCCAGCCTTTCAAATAAATGACAATAAGCAAATTTTAAAAATAAAAATTAAAAACAGTTAATGTAGGGTAAGCATTTGGCCTAGTAGATAAGCTGCCAGCTGGGATGCCTGCATCCCATATCAGCGTGCCTCAGTTCGAGTCCCCGCTCCACTCCTAATTACAGCTTCTTGCTAATACACACCCTGAGAAGTAGCAGTGAGGGCTCAAGTAATTGGGTCCCTGCCACCTGCATGGGAGACCGAGATTGAGTTCTGAGCTCTAGGTTTGGGCTTGGCTCAGCCTTGGTAATTGGGGGCCTTAGGGAGTGAATCAGTGGATGAGAGCTCTCTTTGTGCTTGTCTCCCTCTCTCTCTCTGTCTCCTCTGTGTGTGTGTGTGTGTGTGTGTGTGTGTGTGAGCCTCTGAAAACAAGACAAAAAAAGATTGTAGGGAGAGCCATTGTGGCACAGCAGGTTAAGCTGCTGCCTGTGACACCAGCGTTCCACATCAGAGCACCCATTCACGTCCTGAGTCCTGGTGCTCCACTCTGGATCCAGCTTCCTCCTACTGCACCTAAGAAGGCAGCAGATAATGGCCCAAGTGGTTGGGTCCCTGCTACCCACATGGGCCACCCAAATAGAGTTCCTGGCTTCTGGCTTCTGCTTGGCCCAGCCCCAGCTATTGCAGCTATTTGGGGAGTGAACCAGCGGATGGAAGATCAATCTCTCTCTCTCTCTCTCTCTCTCTCTCTCTCTGTTTGTCTCTGCCTCCTGTAAGTCTGCTTTCAAATAAATAAATAAATCTTTTAAAAAAAGATAATGTGAACTTTCTATGAATTTTTTGGAGTCATCTCAAACAGCTTTGTCTGCTAATCACCAAACCCTTCATTTGTATTAATTCCTGAAAACCATCTCTACCTTAATATTTTAAAGACATTTCCAAATCAGTGTTCAAAATTAAATTTATTTTTTCACCTCAAACTGGGTCTCTCTTCTGTTGTTTATTGTCAGTTAAGCAGAATTAACATCACACCATACAAATGTGGTGACACTGGTGTTAACTTTTATTTATTCCTACAAAACAACACACATGGGGAGTCCATTCCCTCTTTTCCACAACAGTTTATCCAAGACATAGTTCACCCCCTTTTCTGTGGCAGACATAGAGGTGGGCCACACAGTTCTGCTCCCAATCTGCTTCCAAGGAGGTACTTGCCTTTCAGCTGCAGGGAGTAAAGCTAGCAGTGACTTTCCAGCAGCTGTAGTTCCTTCCATCAGTGTCTGCCACAGGTGTAGAGAACAGTCCTGCACTAGGTCCTCTCTAAGGACCGCCCTCACGCGGGGACTGAGCGAGGCAGGGTCCAGCCATTCTGGCCAGCTGCTGAGCAACCCTCCTGAGAAGTTTTCACTCCAGAACCCCCTGCTGGGTCTTTGCTAGGTCTACACTGCAGACTGACTGCTCTTTCAGCCCAATCCCACTTCCTCTTGCTAGTAAACATCTTGCACCTCAAACCCCATCTCTACATCTACTTCCAGAAAACCCAACTTGGGACTGACTTTCACTCTTCTAAAATTCTGAAAATTTATCCCTCTTTTCTGTGAACCAAGGCAGTAGCCACTGCCTGTGTTTCCTCCTAGTCTCTAATCTCCATGTTCTTTAAAAAAATTGTTTTTATAAGAGAAAGAGAGACAGCAACAAAGAAACAGACAGACAGAGATCTTCCATCTGGTTTACTCTCTAAACATCTGCAACAGCTGGGGCTGGACCATGTGAAGCCAGGAGCCAGGAACTCAATCCAGGTCTCCCACATAGGGCAGGGATCCAAATACTTGAGGCATCATCACTTGCTGGCTCTCAGAGTATGCATTAGCAAGAAGCTGGAATCGAGAAAGGAGCCAAGACTCAAACCCAGGACTCCATTATGAGATGCAAGTGTCCTAAATGGTGTCTTATCTGCCGCACCAAACACCTCTCCCCCTCTGCGTTCTAAATAATCTTCTACATGGCAATAAAAAGCACATCTAAGATTGGCATTAGCAGTCAAGTTACAGTTTCAGATGCCTGTATCCCATATGGGTGCCTAGTTCAAGTCCTGGCTGCACTGCTTCGTCCAGCTTCCTGCTAGTGTGCACCCTGGGAGGCAGCAAGTGATGGCTCAGGTGCTGCAGTCACTGTCACTCACGTAGGAAACCTGGACTGATTTCCACACTCCTGGCTTCCTCCTGGACCAGCCCTGGTTTTGTGGGCACTGGGGGAGTGATTTAGAGGATGGGAGCTCTCTCTCAATCTATCTGCCCTTCAGGCATGGAAAGCCAAGACACTCTGGAAAAAAAAAAAAAAAAAAAAGACCTAAATGAAAGATCTCTGTGAGTGAGATCCCAGTGGAAAGAACAGGTCTTCAAAGAAGGAGGTACCTTTCTCTGAAGGGAGGAGAGAACCTCCACTTTGACTATGACCTTGTCTAAACAAGATAAGAGTCGGAGAACTCAAAAGGCTTCCATAGCCTTGGAAACTCATGACTGAAGCATAGGGAGATTACTGATGCCATAAACAGGAGTGTCAATTTGTAAAGTCAACAACAGGAGTCACTGTGCACTTACTCCTCATGTAGGATCTCTGTCCTTAATGTGCTGTACATTGAGATTTAATGCTATAACGAGTACTCAAACAGTATATTTCACTTTGTGTTTCTATGGGGGTGCAAACTGTTGAAATCTTTACTTAATGTATACTAAACTGATCTTCTGTAAAAAAAAAAAAAAAAAAGAAAGAAAGAAAGAAATTATCAATTCCCAACTTGACTCTCACTGGGATTAAACATGACAATAGGTCTGATCTGATTTCATCATCATTTAAAAAAATCATCTATTATTTTTCACTTTATGTTTCTGTGTGGGAGCAAACTGTTGAAATCTTTACTTAATGTATGCTAAACTGATCTTCTGTATATAAACAGAATCGAAAATGAATCTTGATGTGAATGGAAGGGGAGAGGGAGAGGGAAAGGGGAGGGTTGCAGGTGGGAGGGACATTATGGGGGGGGGGAAGCCATTGTAATCCATAAGCTGTACTTTGGAAATTTATATTCATTAAATAAAAGTTAAAAAAACCTATCTGGGTCGGTGATTCCGGAAGAAGCAAGAGTACGGCAAGAGCATGGGGAAGCAAAAGAAAGCAAGGAAGTATGCGACCATGAAGCGGATGCTTAGTCTAAGAGATGAGAGGCTTAAAGAAAAGGATAGATTAAAACCTAAGAAGAAGGAAAAGAAGGACCCCAGTGCACTGAAGGAAAGAGAAGTCTCCCAGCACCCTTCCTGCTTATTCTTCCAATACAACACTCAGCTGGGCCCACCTTACCACATCCTCGTTGATACCAACTTTATCAACTTTTCCATTAAAGCCAAACTGGACTTAATACAATCAATGATGGATTGTCTATATGCCAAGTGTATTCTTTGTATAACTGATTGTGTAATGGCAGAAATTGAGAAATTGGGGCAGAAGTATCGAGTGGCACTAAGGATTGCCAAGGATCCAAGATTTGAGCGATTACCATGCGCACACAAAGGAACCTATGCAGATGACTGCCTAGTCCAGAGAGTGACTCAGCACAAGTGTTACATTGTGGCCACAGTTGACCGGGACCTAAAACGAAGAATCCGGAAGATTCCTGGAGTTCCTATCGTGTATATTTCTAACCACAGATACAACATCGAGCGAATGCCAGATGATTATGGAGCCCCTCGGTTCTAATCCTTCCAAGACAAAGTTTCCTGGCCTTTCTTCGACCAACTTTATCTGTTGCCAAATGACTAAACATGCTATAGCAGGAATTACTATTCTCTACACACTTTCGCTGTATTATGAACTGAGTTTGATCAAATATACATAATTTTTTATCCTGATTTGAAACTGATATTTTTTTTTTTTTTTGACAGGCAGAGTGGACAGTGAGAGAGAGAGAGACAGAGAGAAAGGTCTTCCTTTGCCGTTGGTTCACCCTCCAATGGCCGCCGCGGCCAGCGCGCTGCGGCCGGCGCACCGCGCTGATCCGATGGCAGGAGCCAGGAGCCAGGTGCTTTTCCTGGTCTCCCATGGGGTGCAGGGCCCAAGCACCTGGGCCATCCTCCACTGTACTCCCTGGCCACAGCAGAGGGCTGGCCTGGAAGAGGGGCAACCGGGACAGAATCCGGCGCCCCAACCGGGACTAGAACCCGGTGTGCCGGCGCCGCAAGGCGGAGGATTAGCCTAGTGAGCCGCGGCGCCGGCCTGAAACTGATATTTTGTCATATTTAATATAAGCAGATGTTCCAAAAAAATCTATCTGCCTTTCAAATAAAATGAAAATAAATAAATCTGATCATGTCATTGTTCTGCTTGTTAAATTTTCTATACTTACTTACTTAAATTCAGAATTCTCAAAATGAGTTCAAGGATGTGGACAATGTGGCCCCAACCTCATTTTGAAGTTTTGTTTTCTACTCTTTTTCTATACATGTTATTTATTTTAAAAACATATTTTTAAATGACAGAAATAATGCAGCAACACAGAGTGTTCAAAGAAGACAGTTAAGGTCTCTGTTTTTTTCCTTTGATCTTTTTTTTTTTTTTTCGCCTCAGCAGTAAGCCAAGATTCTTAGTTGCAAGCAACAGAAACCAACTCTGAAATGTAAGGGGTAAATAAACTTATCAGAAGGTTATCAAGAAATCCTCAAAGGCAATGGGAAGTTCAGCTAATTGAGCTCAGAAACCAGGGATCACAGGAATGGTCTCTATAGGGATACCACATCTGGAACCACCAGCTCCCATCACCAATGCACATTACTGCTCTTCATGAATTTTCTTTTGTCTGCTGTGTCTTTACATCATTTGTCCAAGATTCTAAGTCCTTAGAATTCTAAGTCATTTCGGTGGGAGCCCCAAATGACCAAGCCTCACCTGCAAGGGGCATGGGAAAGAGAAACTGCAAGTGCCTTTGGCTTCTCTTGTGGAAAGTAGGACCCTGCCTCCCATTAAGATTCACATAGAGGGGCTGGCGCTGTGACACAGCAGGTAAAGCCACCACCTGCAGTGCCGGCATCCCATATAGGCGCTGGTTCAAGTCCCAGCTGCTCCTCTTCCAATCCAGCTCTCTGCTATGGCCTGCGAAAGCAGTGGAGGATGGCCCAAGTGCTTGGGCCCCTGTGCCCACGTGGGAGACCTGGAGGAAGCTCCTGGCTCCCGACTTCAGATTGGCACAACTCTGGCCATTGAGGCCAACTGGAGAGTGAACCAGCAGATGGAAGACTTCCCTCTCTCTTTCCCTTTACCTCTCTGTAACTCTTCCCTTCAAGTAAATAAATAAATCTTTAATAATAATAATAATAATAAACAGGTTCATATAGAGGAAGAAGTTTCAGATGCCGGGCATGTGAAAAACAAAACAAAAGCGAAGCAAAAGGCCTCTGTGTTTCACATCATCAGTTTATTTGCTCACTCAGTGAAGGTTTACCAGCAATGTTTACACATTACACAAGGTTTTGTGCTGTGTACCCTGGAAGATGCAAAATGATTAAGACATTACAGTCCTTCTCAAGGAGTTCTCTGTTTTCCTGTAACAGTGAAGTGTATGCAACTAGCAGTAAAAGAAGGCAGGGTGTTCTAATAATGGGAAGAAATGTACAAGTAAAAAAAGTTATGCTGTGATCTACTGTGGTTGCAATCATCTACATATTGCCTTATGGTTTCGGGAATTTTGAACGAGCATTTATCATTTAAAACTCACTGCTCACTGACATCTTTTTTTTTTTTTTTTTTTTTTTTGACTGAGTTAGTGAAAGAGAGAGAGAGAAAGGTCGTCCTGTTGGTTCATTCCCAAAATGGCCGCTATGGCTGGAGCTGTGCCGATCTGAAGCCAGGAGCCAGGTGCTTCCTCCTGGTCTCCCATGCAGGTGCAGGGCCCAAGCACTTGGGCCATCCTCCACTGCCTTCCCGGGCCACAGCAGAGAGCTGGACTGGAAGAGGAGCAACTGGGACTAGAACCTGGAGCCCATATGGGATGCCGGCACCGCAGGCGGAGGATTAACCAAGTGAGCCACAGCGCCAGCCCCTAAAACTCACTGACATCTTGTAAGGTGCAGATTCTCCTCTCTGCAGAGGAGGAAATGTGCTCTTGGAGAATAAGTAAAGCAGTAAGTGGCAGGGCCAGGGCCCAGACCTGTGCCTTTGTGTCCTAGGCTTTATGCTTTCGTTCTTCTACTAAAACTGAAGCAATCAGAGGAATCTGCGGGTGGAGGCAGGAGAGTGAGGTCTATAGGTAGATAAAGCATGACCAGGCACAGACAGGAAAGTAGGAGAAAAAGCTTCAATAACAATGTTCCTAAAAAGCAGATTGCATTTTATTTTATTTTGCAATGTATTTTATTTTACTTATTTATTATTATTATTAGTGGAAAGTAAAAAGTAGCAAAGTTTATTAGGGTAGGGACATCCGTGAAAACGGATGGGCACCTCTCCAGACAGGACCTCAGAGAGAGAGACCAGTCCCTCGGACTGCAGGGGTGGGGGTGGGGAGTGAGGTTACATGGTTGAGTGGAGAGAATACACCTGACCAGGTCAGGCAGGCGGCTCAGCAGAGAGGCAGAGGGCTGAGCGCGCTACTTATTTATTTGAGAGGCAGAGAGGTGAGAAAAACAGACAGATCGAGCTCCCATCTCCTGGTTCACTCCCATCCACTAGTTGACTCCCATCTGCTGATTTACTCCCCAAATGCCTGCAACAGCTGGGGCAAGGCTAGGAGCAAAGCCAGGAGCCAGGAGTGCATGTGGGGAGCAGGAACCCAATTACTTTGAGCCATCATCAGTGCCTCACTGGGTCTGCATTAGCAAGAACCCGGAATTGGGAGCTGAAGCCAGGAATCGAACCCAGGTGCTCCAATGGAGGACAGAGCGTCTTCAACACGAGGCTAAATGCCAGCTCGAGCACAGCAGATTTTAGGAAGGATAAGCAGCCCAGTGTGATTCAGGGATAGGAAAGGTGGTAAGTGACACTGGAAGGATGGCAAGGGTGGGAGTGGGGAGGGTTACTGGGCCTTCAGAACCTGGTGAAAGAATGTCTTCTTTAGCAAAAACGAAACAAAAACCAAAACAAGGATTATTGAAGATTGGTGGACAGAAAGCTGCTGGAGGTTTCGTTTCTCTTTGCTGCCTTTTTAACAGCGGGCTTCAGAGAGGCTGAGCCCCACTGATCTCAAGTTAAAGGGCCTGGCCGGGATGCTGTCCATCTATATGAAGGCCGGGTTTTATCCACTTAAATCATGGTGATGGACACACAATTCTGAATTTAGTTTAGAAATAGATGAATTTTATGGGATGTGAATTATATCTCAGGAAAGATGTTACAAAGTGGTAATAAGAAAATAATTTTGACTCTATATAAAGTGATAGTTGTTTAAATAAATGGGCAGCAAAGTTAGCAATCAAGTTAATTCCGTAGTACCTTCCTCTAAGTCTACAGAGGAATAATAAAAAGGAAGAGTTACAAATGGTTAGAACTGAACACTCTTGCACTCATGGTGAAACTAAGGCTGGGTGAATGTCAGCGATTAGGCCAAAGCTCCACAGGTAGTTGGTACAAGACAGGCAGAGTTACAGAGAGAACAAGCGAGATTTTCCATTGCTGGTTCACTCTCCAAATGGCTGCAACAGCCAAGGCTGGGCCAGGCCAAAGCCAGGAGCCAGGAGCTTCATCTGCATCTCCCACATGGGTGCAGGGCTCCAAGCACTTGGGCCATCTTCTGCTTTCCCAGGTGCATTAGCAGGGAGCTGCATCGGAAGTGAAGCAGCCGGGACTCATACCCATGTCAGTGCTGCAGCCAGCAGCTTAACCCGTTATGTCTAAACACGGGCCTCACTTCTGACTTTTTTTTTTTTTTTTTGGACAGGGAGAGTGGACAGTGAGAGAGAGAGACAGAGAGAAAGGTCTTCCTTTGCTGTTGGTTCACCCTCCAATGGCCGCTGCTGCCGGTGTGTGAATAATCACAGCTGTGTGGCCTTGGACAAGTCGATGTCTGGGAGGAAGTTCCTAGTTTCTAAGTTACTGTAAGCTCTGATAATCACCATTCTAAGTTCCTAGGTCCCAACAGCTGACAGTTGGACAACTCAAGTGTCCTGGAAGTCGCATTCCTCTTCTAGAGAATGACCTTAGAATATCTGGCTTCATCCTAGCTCCTGGCAGCTGGATGATTAGAGCTTCAAATTGGAGTTTACATGAGAAATAAACAAATCTGGAATGAATTTAAACAAGTAGGTCCCCAGCATGTTCTAAAAGCTTCCTTTTGGGTGGCCTTGCTTACTGTATTTTTAAGCATGGATTCAAACATTTTTGTGGCAAAATAAGCTTATCTTTTCATCCCATCTTTCCACAAACTTTTTGAAGTACGCTCACATTTCCGTTTCACTTGCATGCCTTGATTTTCTGGCTCCTGCTAGGTAGTCTGAGGTTCAGGTTTCTGTACCACGTTCTTCTTCCAACTCAGCCAACTGACACTGAAATCTGTTCTATGCAAAGCAGAGCTACCTCTCTTGGAGGAGTAAGCAAAGGGCAAAACGTTGCTCTCCAAGAGCTCACAGTCTAGAAGAAGAGGCATAGAAGACAGCTCATTTTACCACAGAAGGAACAAAAAAAGAGAGTAATTAGAAGCAAGAGATCTCAAGGAAAGGCTACTTAGAGGCCATAAAGTTTATCTGGGCCTTGAAGAAAATGAGAAATTTCAGTAGGTGAGGAGGGGAAACATGATTTACATTTATTTGTGTGATCCTGGCACCCAGCGTAGTGCTGAGCAAAGAAAGAAATCCAATACGTGTGTGTGTGTGTGTGTGTGTGTGTGTGTGTGTGTTAAGATTTATTTATTTATAGGTCAGAGTTACACAGAGAGAGGAGAGGCAGAGAGAGAGAGAGAAGTCTTCCATCTGATGGTTCACTCCCCAATTGGCCGCAAGAGCCGGAGCTATGCCAATTCAAAGCCAGGAACCAGGAACTTCTTCCAGGCCACCCATGCAGGGGCAGGGGCCCAAGGACTTAGACCATCTTCTACTACTTTCCCAGGTCATAGCAGAGAGCTGGATTGGAAGTGGAGCAGCCAGGTCTCGAACCGGCGCCCATATGGGATGCCGACACTGAAGTCAGTGGCTTTACCCGCTATGCCACAGCACCAGCCCCTCAATACATGTTTTTTAAATGAGTGAGCAACATGGATTCTGGCCTGATGTAACAACACAGAGGCAAAGAGGCTAAACGTATGCTGTGTGCCGGGAATGGTAAATGGTCTGATGTGGCTGCTCTGGTTATTTAAGGAAATATGGGAAATAAAATGAGACATTCCTGCACCCACTAAAAACATCACGCCAGGCCCAGCGTTGTGGCGCAGTGGGTTGAAACACCACCTGTGACATCAGAATTCCATATTGGAATGCCAATTTGTGCACTGGTTCCTCTGTTTACAATCCAGCGCCCTGCTAATGGCCTGGAAAAGCAGCAGAAGATGGCCCAAGTGCTTAGGCCCCTGCACCCGTGTGGGAGACCCAGAAGAAGCTCCAGGCTCCTGGCTTCAGCCTGGCACAGCCCCAGCCATTGTGGCCATTTGGGGAGTGAACCAGTGGATGGAAGATCTCCCTCTCTCTCCCTTTCTGTCTCCTTCTCTCTCTCTCTGTATCTCTGCCTTTAAAATAAATAATTAGGGCCGGCGCCACGGCTCACTAGGCTAATCCTCCGCCTAGTGGCGCCGGCACACCGGGTTCTAGTCCCAGTCGGGGCGCCGGATTCTGTCCCGGTTGCCCTTCTTCCAGGCCAGCTCTCTGCTGTGGCCAGGGAGTGCAGTGGAGGATGGCCCAGGTGCTTGGGCCCTGCACCCCATGGGAGACCAGGAAAAGCACCTGGCTCCTGGCTCCTGCCACCGGATCAGCGCGGTGCGCCGGCCGCAGCGCGCCGGCTGCGGCGGCCATTGGAGGGTAAACCAACGGCAAAGGAAGACCTTTCTGTCTCTCTCTCTCACTGTCCACTCTGCCTGTCAAAAAAATAAATAAATAAAATTTAAAAAAAATAAATAATTAAACCTTTAAAAAAAGAATGTTATTGATATGCTAAATGAGTTTATTAGGAAAGAAGAGCGATTACCATTTCCTGAAGATGCTATTATTCTTATTTCCTGGCAGATGTTATTACTCACACATCCAGTGTAAAAAATCCAGAAAACAAAAAGCCTCTATTTCCTTTCCTAGCCCTTCATATAACTGAAGGACTACGGAAGTGAACCTCTGCATGACAGGCCTCTCAGAGTAGCCTCAGTCTTGCCCCACCCTCACTGTATTTAGAATTTCTAGGTATTCCAATCCAGAAATCCAGCTCTCATCTGTTAGCACAGTAGAATAACTATGGTTGACAACAATTAATCTTATATTCTAAAATAGCTGATAGGATTTGAATGTTATCAACACAAATGAATTATGAATGTTTGAGGTGACAGATATGACTATTATCCTTATCTGATCACACACTGTATACAAGTATACATATTTACTCTGTATCTCATAAATCTGTTCAATTATTATGTGTCAATTAAAAGTTTTGGTGAGTCAACACTGCGGCACAATGGGTTAAGTGGCTGCTTGTGACACTGGCATGGCACCTCACAGTACCAGGAGTCCTGGCTACTGTCCATTTCTGACCCAACTTCCTGCTAATGTACCTAGGAAGGCAGTGGAAGCTGGCCCAAGTCCATGGGACCCTGCACCCATGTGGGAGACCCAGAAGAAGCTCCTGGTTCCTGGCTTCAGATCAGCACAGCTCCAGCCATTGAGGACAACTGGGGAGTGAACCAGCAAACAGAAGACTTCTCTCTCCCTCTCCCTCTCCTTCTCTCTCTGTGTAACTCTGACTTTCAAATGAATAAACAAATCTTAAAAAAAAAAAAAACATAGACCCAACTCACAATGCAAAGATATGGTACTCCAACTTCATGGAAAAGTTTAGAAAAGAGTTCAACATACCATACACAGTAGAAACTTTTACTTTTTTTTAAGATTTACTTATTTATTTGAAAGTCAGATTTTTAGTAAAATATATGGAAATAATAGACAATAAACTAGTTACTGAATTTAAGAATGCATTACTATATGAATAAAAGATGAGTGAATGAGGGGCTGGTGCTGAGGCGTAGCAGGTAAAGCTGCCGCCTGCAGTGTTGGTATCCCATATGGGCACTGGTTCGAGTCCCAGCTGCTGTACTTCTTTTTTTTTTTTTTTAAAGATTTATTTCATTTATTTGAAAGACAGAGTTACAGAGAGACGTAGAGGCAG
Source organism: Oryctolagus cuniculus (assembly GCF_964237555.1). Taxonomy (NCBI): domain Eukaryota; kingdom Metazoa; phylum Chordata; class Mammalia; order Lagomorpha; family Leporidae; genus Oryctolagus; species Oryctolagus cuniculus. The sequence continues at coordinate 22,981,068 of NC_091442.1, read as the reverse complement.
AGAGAGAGGTCTTCCATGCACTGGTTCACTCCCCAGATGGCTGCAATGCCTGGAGCTCTGCCGATCTGAAGCCAGGAGCCAGGAGCTTCCTCTGGGTCTCCCACGTGAGTGAGTGCAGGGGCCCAAGCACTTGGGTCATCTTCTACTTCTATCCCAGGCCATAGCAGAGGCTGCTCCACTTCTGATCCAGCTCTCTGCTATGGCCTGGGAAAGCAGCAGCAGATGGCCCAATTCCTTGGACCCCTGCACTCTCATGAGAGACCTGGAAGAAGCTTCTGGCTCCTGGCTTCAGACCTGTATTGTTCCAGCCTTTGCAGCCAATTAGGGAGTGAATCAGTGGAAAGAAGACCTCTCTCTCTTTCTCTGCCTCTCCTTCTCTCTCTAACCTTTCAAATAAATAAATCTTTTTAAAAAAAAGATGAGTAAATTAAAATAAATTACAAAGTCAGAATTAAAGAGAGAGGGAGAAACAGAGATCTTCCATCTGTTCGCTCCCCAAGTGGCTGCAACAAATGGAAAGAGGTCAGGCTGAAGCCAGGAGCCAGAAGCTTCTTCCAGGTCTCCCACACTGAAGGCAGAGGCCCAAGTACGTGGGTCATCCTCTGCTGCTTTTCCCAGGGCCATTAATAGGAGCTGGATGGGAAGTGGAGCAGCCAGGACGCCAACCAGCACCCAATCAGGATGCCAGCACTGCAGGTGGCTTTATCCGCTATGCCATAATTCCAGCCTTCACATAGCAAAAACTTAATCACATTCTTAGACATGTCTTTTTTTTTTTTTTAAGATTTATTTATGTATTTGGGCCGGTGCCACAGTTCAATAGACTAATCCTCCGCCTGAGGCGCTGGCACCCCGGGTTCTAGTACCGGTCGGGGCTCTGGATTCTGTCCCAGTTGCTCTTCTTCCTGTCCAGCTCTCTGCTGTGGCCCAGGAGTGCAGTGGAGGATGGCCCAAGTGCTTGGGTCCTGCACCCGAATGGGAGACCAGGAGAAGCACCTGGCTCCTGGCTTCAGATCAGCACAGTGCACCAGCCGCAGTGCGCCGGCCGTAGCGGCCATTGGTGGGTGAACCAATGGTAAAGGAAGACCTTTCTCTCTGTCTCTCTCTCTCACTGTAAATTCTGCCTGTCAAAAAATAAAAAAGTTAATAAAATAAAATAATAAAAATAAAAGATTTATTTATGTATTTGAAAGTCAGAGTTACACACAGAGAAAGAAGGAGAGGCAGAGAGAGAGAGAGAGAGAGAGAGAGAGAGAGAGAGGTCTTCCATCTGCTGGTTCACTCCCCAGTTGGCCACAATGGCTGGAGCTGTACTGATCCGAAGCCAGGATCCAGAAGCTTCTTCCGGGTCTCCCATGCGGGTGCAGGGACCAAGCATTTGGGCCATCTTCCACTGCTTTCTCAGGCCATAGCAGACAGAGCTGAATTAAAAGTGGAGCAGCTGGGACACACACTGGCACCCATATGGGATGCCAGCACTGCAGGCGGCGGCTTTACCCACTATGCCACAGCACCAGCTCTATCTTTTTTTTTTTTTAAGATTCATTTTTTTTTTTAATTTGAAAGGTAGAGTTACAGAGAGTGAGTGAAGAAACAGAGAGATCTTCCAACCACTGGTTCAGTTCCCAGATGGCTACAAGGCCTGGGGCTGGGCTGGTCCAAAGCCAGGAGCCCCGAGCTTCTTCCTGGTCTCCCATGTGGGTGCAGGGGCCCAAGGACTTGGACCATCCTCTGCTACTTTCCCAGGCCATAGCAGAGGGCTGGATCAGAAGTGAAGGGGCAAGGCTGGTGCTGTGGCATAGCAGGTAAAGTTGCCACCTGCAGTGCCAGAATCCCATCTGGGTGCCAGGTTGAGTCCTGGCTGTTCCACTTATGACCCAGTCTCTGCTATGGCCTGGGAAACCAGTAGAAGATGGCTTAAGTCCTGGGCCTCTGCACCTGAGAGGGAGACTCAGAAGAAGCTCCTGGCTCCCAGCTTCAGATCAGCACAGCTCCGGTCAGGGCAGCCATCTGAGGAGTGTCCAGTAGAAGGAAGACCTCTCTCTCTCTCTCTCTCTCTCTCTCTGTCTCTCTCTTTGTGTGTGTGTGTGTGTGTTTAACTCTGTGTAAAAAAAAAGTCTTGCGTGTTTTTTAATCTTGTAGTTTTTTGCATTTTGATTTCCTTAAATATACTACTCAGTGTCTCATTTCATCTAGTTGGGAACAGGGGATTAAATTTTATCTGTGGGGGCCAGCACTGTGGTGCAGTGGGTTAATCCTCCACCTGTGGAACTGGCATCCCACATGGGTGCCAATTCGAGTCCCGGCTGTTCCTCTTCCAATCCAGCTCTCTGCTATGCCCTGGGAAAACAGTGGAAGATGGCCCAAGTCCTTGGGCCCCTGCACTCACCTGGGAGACCCAGAAGAAGCTCCTGGCTCCTGGCTTCAGATTGCACAGCTCCAGCCATCATGGCTATTTGGGGAGTGAACCAGCAGATGGAAGACCTCTCTCTCTCTGCCTCTCCATGTCAATGTCTATAATTCTACCTCTAAAGTAAATAAATAAAATATTTTTTAAAAAAATCTGTGGGCCGGCGCCACAGCTCAATAGGCTAATCCTCCACCTAGCGGCGCCGGCACCCCGGGTTCTAGTCCCGGTTGGGGCGCCAGATTCTGTCCCGGTTGCCCCTCTTCCAGGCCAGCTCTCTGCTGTTGCCCGGGAAGGCAGTGGAGGATGGCCCAAGTCCTTGGGTCCTGCACCGCATGGGAGACCAGGAGAAGCACCTGGCTCCTGGCTTCGGATCAGCACGGTGCGCCGGCCACAGCGGCCATGGCGGGATGAACCAACAGAAAAAGGAAGACCTTTCTCTCTCTCTCTCTCTCTCTCTCTCTCTCTCTCACTGTCCACTCTGCCTGTCCAAAAAAAAAAAAAAAAAAAATCTGTGGAACTTAAGAGAAAAGATTAAGAGAGTGAGTCAAAGAAAATCAATGTTAGTTTAATGTAACTTTCTGTGGAAAGAAAATAGAAAAAGAAAAGAAAAAAATGAAAAAACAAACTCTTTGGCTCAACAATTCAGTAGCAGACAGGGCTGCCTCACCAAGCGGTGCATTCCCCGCCTGGAAGCATTCCCATGCGGCAAGTGTGAGTCCCGGCCTCTGAGACCACACGTGACAGCCCCGCATAGTTTCTAAGACAATGAACATGTTTTCCCAAACCCTCCCATCTCTAGGTTAAACATCCCCAGTTCCCTGGTATTCCAGCAACCTGATGTCATTCTTCTGTTCTTATTCCAGTTTGTCCATTTATCACGTGTTTATTCAAAATATATTTCTTGAGTGACATACACAGTCACTGTTTTCGAAGAGGGAATACAGCAGTACAGCAGAACTGTCCTCACAGAACTGCTGTCCACTGGGACACCCAGACAACAAGTAAGATTTTTTAGGGGCCAGCTCTGTGGCGCAACAGGTTAACGCCCTGGCCTGAAGTGCTGGCATCCCATTTGACCTGGCTGCTCCACTTCCGATCCAGCTCTCTGCTGTGGCCTGGGGAAGCAGTGGAGGATGGCCCAAGTCCTTGGGCCCCTGCACCCTCATAGGAGACCTGGAAGAAGCTCTTGGCTCCTGGCTTTGGTTTGGTGCAGCTCCAGCCACTGCAGCCAGTTGGGGAGTGAACCATCGGATGGAAGACCTCTCTCTTTCTCTCTCTCTCTTTCTCTCTGCCTCTCCTCTCTCTGTGTAACTTTGACTTTCAAATAAATAAATAAATCTTTAAAAAAAAAAAAGCAAGAGGCCGGCGCCGCGGCTCACTAGGCTAATCCTCCGCCTAGCGGCACCAGCACACCGGGTTCTAGTCCCGGTCGGGGCGCCGGATTCTGTCCCGGTTGCCCCTCTTCCAGGCCAGCTCTCTGCTGTGGCCAGGGAGTGCAGTGGAGGATGGCCCAGGTGCTTGGGCCCTGCACCCCATGGGAGACCAGGAAAAGCACCTGGCTCCTGGCTCCGGCCATCGGATCAGCGCGGTGCGCCAGCCGCAGCGCGCTGGCCGCGGCGGCCATTGGAGGGTGCAACCAACGGCAAAGGAAGACCTTTCTCTCTGTCTCTCTCTCTCTCACTGTCCACTCTGCCTGTCAAAAAAAAAAAAAAAAAAAAAAAAAAAAGTAAGATTTTTTAAATGACAGGGAGAAGTGTTAGGAAAATAAGGGAGGTAGGAGGGATGATGAGAGCCGAGTGTTGGTGAGATGCTGCTTTGCATAGCACAGTCAGGCAGTGGGATCACAGCTGAGCAGAGATCTGCAGTGAGAGAATGACCATGGGGAGTCTAAGTAGACGGAACGGGCACCACAGTCCTGAGGAGTGAGCTCGACTCGCTCAGCGGCCAGGGGAGCTGGCAAAAGGGAGAGAAGCAGCAGGAGGCAAATCATGTCGGGTCTCATAGGCCGACTCTAAGGACTTTGATTTTTATTCTGAGTGACACTGACAGCCATGCAGGCTGCTGAGAAGTGAGTGACATGAGCTGCTTTACATCTGAAGGGCATCACTATGGCTACCATGGGGGAAACAGAGATTAGGGGGCGAAGGCAAACTCAGGGAGCTCCAAGACTGTGCACGCTGCTAGAAGGCCACTGCTATCAAATGGTGAAAAAGCTACAGTGGCATGGCCCAGGGTGTTAATGTTAGTAAAATGGTGCGGTCTTGTCTGTGGCACGATTTACGTCTCGGACACCCTCCTAGGCTCTAGCCCCCACTGCCATTGCTGGAAGCCAGGTGACCAGATGGCCCAGCCACAGGTGTCAGCTCCACCCCCACCCTAGTGGGATTCACTGCTCCTACTTCCCTGCTGCCCCCCAAAGGTATAACAGGACCTGTTCTGGCACAAGTGCCCTCTCTCTCCACATGTCTCCTTCTTCTTCACCCTCTCTCTGTTGAACTCTCGCTCAACCCCGCCTCTCTCTCTTTTCTCTTCACCCCTTCCATCTGCCCGGTTGGAGTTCCCCCTTCAATAAACCCTTTCCTTTAACTCTGGTGTTTGGTGTGTCTTGTGGTGACCTTACAATTAATAGTAGAGATGGTGAAAATACTTGATATTGGATAAATTAGGAAGATAGAGCAGGTAGAATTAGATGAAAGATTCAATATAAATATAAGAGAAAGAGAAAAATAAGAAATTACCCCAAGAAATGCAAGTTAAAGCCAAGATACCGGGGCTGGCGCTGTGGCGTAGCCGGTTAAGCTGCCACCTACGGTGCTGGCATCCCGTATGGGCGCCAGTTCAAGTCCCGGCTGCTCCACTTCCGATCCAGCTCTCTGCTATGGCCCGGGAAAGCAGTAGAAGATGGCCCAAGTCCTTGGGCCCCTGCACCCATGTGGGAGATCCAGAAGAAGCTCCTGGCTCCTGGCTTCAGATCGGCATAGCTCCGGCTGTTGTGGCCATCTGGGGAGTGAGCCAGTGGATAGAAGACCCCCCTCTCTCTCTCTCTGCCTCTCTGTAATTCTGCCTTTCAAATAAATAAATAAATCTTAAAAAAAAAAAATAAAAGCCAAGATACCACTGCTTACTTATCAGAATAGTTAAAAGGAAAAAGGAAGGAAGAAAGGGAGGGAGGGAGGGAGGGAGGAAGGGAGGGAGGAAGGGAGGGAGGAAAAGACAGAATTGACAAAGATACAGAACAACTAGAACTTCCATACCCTATTAATGGCAATGTAAGTTAGTACAATCATGACTGCGACACTATTTGGAAACTGGAGAACGTATTAAAGTTGGATAAACACCTCTTAGCTAAGTACTTAACAAAAATGCTTGCCTATACTCACAAAAAGACATTATCTCAGATTAGTCATAACAGCATTACCTGTAATAGCCCCAAACTGGAAAATATCCCAACATCTTTCTAAAATATATTTACAAAAAGAATTATACAAGGAGAATATACAAACTTAATATACATGGCCTGAACATGAATGATTCTCACAAATAGGATATTGAATAAAAAAGCCAATCACAAAATATGTAAACTATATGGTTCCATTTATATAAGTTTCAAAGGTACACAGAACCAGCCTGTGGTTTTAGAAGCCATGACATTGGTTATCCTTGGGGAGGTAGTGACGAGAAGGGAGAAAGGAGGGTTTACGGGGGGAACGGTTTGTTTATTGGGAGCTGACTGTATAAATGTACTCATTTTGTGAATATTCACTGAGTGATGTTTACAATTTGTTCAGTTCTCTGTGTCAGAGCTTTGCCTCGATAAAATTTACATTTAAAAAGAATGACTCAGAGACTGATCTGCAGAGATCTGCACTCCTGGAATGAGGAAGTTATAAGACAGCAGGTTTTGGTGGGAAATACAACTGCTCTGCACATATTAAGTTGTACACTTATTACACATTCAATGCAAATGCTAAAAGGCAGTTGGTAAACAAGTGTGAAGTTGAGGGAAAAGATCTGAGCCAGAGACCTGTTTTATCGAGTTTACCATAAAAACAACGTAGAAACCTGGGAGGCTGGTGGGATCACCTAAGGGATAGTACAGATCAAGAAATTGACAGGGGGGCCGGCGCCCTGGCTCACTAGGCTAATCCTCCGCCTTGCGGCACCGGCACACCGGGTTCTAGTCCCGGTCGGGGCGCCGGATTCTGTCCCGGTTGCCCCTCTTCCAGGCCAGTCTCTGTTGTGGCCAGGGAGTGCAGTGGAGGATGGCCCAAGTGCTTGGGCCCTGCACCCCATGGGAGACCAGGATAAGTACCTGGCTCCTACCATCGGATCAGCGCGGTGCGCCGGCCGCGGCGGCCATTGGAGGGTGAACCAACGGCAAAGGAAGACCTTTCTCTCTGTCTTTCTCTCTCTCACTGTCCACTCTACCTGTCAAAAAAAATAATAATAAATAAATAAATAAATAAAAAAGAAATCGACAGGGGACTAGCGCTGTGGGTAGTGGGCTAAGCCTCCACCTGTGGCATCAGCATCCTATATGGACAGCCGGTTCAAGTCCCAGCTGCTCCACTTCCGATCCAGCTTTCTGCTATGGCCTGGGAAAGCAGTAGAAGATGGCCCAAGTCCCTGGGTCCCTGCAACCTGAGGGAGACCTGGAAGAAGCTCCTGGCTTCTGGCTTCAGATCAGCACAGCTCTGGCCATTGCAGCCATCTGGGGAGTAAACCAGTGGTTGGAAGACCTCTCTGTGTTAGCAAAATGGTGCCATCTTTGGATGGCTCATATGGGATGCCGGCACTGCAGGCAAGGATTAACCTACTGTGCCACAGCTCCAGCCCTAAAATTAGGTATTATAACATTTTTCTTTTCATCTATAGGGATAAACCATAGGGAGGGAAAACTTGATGATCAGGAAAAAAAGGATAGAGGAGGAGGGCTGAACATAACAAGTGAAAGACTGACTTGGCTTTGTTGTGGGGGAGGACCCTGGCTAGGTGAGGCAAGTTCTTATCTCCATGCACAGAAGAATTCAAGGAGGAGACACAGATAAAGGTGAGCAGGAAAGCAAGATATTTCGAGGCAAAGGGAAAGTACACACTCTGGAGTCTGGGAAACCTCATGGAGGAGTAATGCCATAAACAAGGTTTGGGGTCACCCTTTCATAGGCGAGGGGGTAGTGTCTGGGCAGGGCTTAACTGATATTCAAGTGGAGGCAGAGTTTGGGTGGGGCCCCATTTTGGAAAATCTCAGGAGTGTCCTGGTGTCTGGTGCATGACGGGAGTGGGTGTGCGCAGCCTGCAGCCATGTTGGGTTTTTCCAGCTGGAGCCATGCCTGCAGGGGGTAAGGGGGTGGGGTGTCGGCTGTGCCTGTGGGGCTTGGCACAGATACTGGTGGTCCTCAACTCCTGGCTACTTCCCTGCCTTCACCACCGGGAGAAGGGACAGTTCTTCCCCAGTACCTGGCAGGGCAAGAATGGGAAACTATTTTCTGATTGCTTCTGCTTTCCCAGGGAACTGGGAACCACAATAGGCAGTATCTGATAAATGCGCCGTGTAGTAATGACGCTATTACCTTCTGGGCTTTGGATATAGTGTGTTCTTTCCACAACATAACCAAACTTGTCATGAACCAAAATACTCATTTTTATTTTATTTTTTTAATTTTTATTTTATTTTTTGACAGGCAGAGTTAGACAGTGAGAGAGACGGAGAGTTATAGACAGTGAGAGAGAGACAGAGAGAAAGGTCTTCCTTCTGTTGGTTCACTCCCCTAATGGCCGCTATGGCTGGCGCTGCGCCGATCCGAAGTCAGGAACTGGGTACTTCCTCCCAGTCTCCTATTCGGGTGCAGGGACCCAAACACTTGGGCCATCCCCCACTGCCCTCCTGGGCCACAGCAGAGAGCTGGACTAGAAGAGGAGCAACCGGCACTAGTACCCAGCGCCCCAACCGGGACTAGAACCTGGGGTGCTGGCGCCACAGGCGAAGGATTAGCCAAGTGAGCCATGGCGCCAGCCAAAATACTAATTTTTATTTCTGGCACTGGCGAGGTGACGAAAATGAACCTTCCTCTCTCAGTGGTCAAGAGATGAGAGAGAGAGAAACTTCCTGAAGACTGAAGGCAAATGATAGCAGCCTGAAGAGAGAAGTTAACACTGGAAGAACATCCCCTGTGGCAGTGGTGAGTTTTCTGTGTTTTTCCTCCTTAACCCTTAGCTTCCACCCAAGGGTGAGCCAAATCTAGGAACTACACAATAGATGCAGACAGTAAGAAAACAAAACAAAACGTGTTTCTCTCCACAAGCTTGAGGAAAGGTGCCCTTGTGAGTTGGGGAGTATTGAGGGAATCTCCATTTTTCTCTCTCCCAGTCCTGGCACAAGGCTACCTCCAGTTGAGGAACTGCACTGCCAAGCAGGGGGCACCCATGAAGAGGGTAGGAGTCAGTGGTTATCAGCACAGGCACCTAAAACTCTTCAATAAGAAAGAAAACACATCGAAAAAGGAAAAAGGAAGACACTGTTGTGGATTTTGCTGTTGTTGTTGTTGTGGTTAAAGATTTATTTATTTATTTGGGAGGCAGAGGCAGAGAGAGAGGTCTTCCATCTGCTGGTTCACTCTCCAAATCGTCGCAATGGCCAGAGCCGTGCCAATCCAAAGCCAGGAGCTTCTTCTGGGTCTCCCACACAGGTGCAGGGGCCCAAGAACTTGAGCCATCTTCCACTGTTTCCCCAGGCCGGAGCAGAGAGCTGGATCAGTAACAGAGCAGCCAGGACTACTCACATGGGATGCCATATGGGATGCCGGCACTGCAGGCAGTGGCTTTACCCACTACATCACAGCGCGGACCCCGAGTGGATGTTTTAAAAATATAGATTCTCTTTATATTCAAGTATGGTGAGCTCAACAGATCAGACAATCGCCATTGAAAACAAAGTGGATTACACACATTTCCTAAAAAGGAGCATGTCACCACGCAGGGTCACAAGGGAGAATAACGGGTGTGTTGGAGGCAGAGGCAGAGCAGGTCTGGAGGAGAGCCTTTGTGTGGATTCTGAGAAAGGGATGGGTGAGGCACACCAAGCAGGCTGAGCAAATGTAGGGCTGGCTAGTTTGAATAACTCCAGCAGGATGTGGGGTCTAGTTGTTTAGTACCTAGCCCTGGAGTGATTAGGGCAGGGACATAATGGCCTGGAATAGGGGCTGGAGTTGTAGCGTTGCAGGTTAAGCTGCTGCGGGGTAACTGGTTAACGTAGGCATCCAATGTCAGAGTGCTGGTTTGAATCAAGAGAGTGGAATGACCCAAGTTTTTGGGCCTTGCCACCCATGTGTGAGGTCCACATGGGGTACCTGGCTCCTGGCTTTCAGCTTGGCTCAGATCGGCTGTTGTAGCCATTTTGCAAAGTGAACCAGTACATGGAAGATTCCCCCCTACCCCTCTCTACCTCTGTCACTCTGCCTTTCAAATAAGTGAATAAAACTTTAAAACAAACAAAAAGGAATAATACTCATTGATGAAAAACTTCCCTAAAATCGGGACTGTGTAAAGCCTTTACTGCATGTGGGCCAGCGCTGTGGCGCCAGTGGGTGACGCTGCCACCTGGAATGCCAGCATCCCACATGGGCGCCGGTTTGAGTCCCAGCTGCTCCACTTCTGACCCAGCTCTCTGCAATGGCCTGGGAAAGCAGTAGAGGATGGCCCAAGTCCTTGGGCCCCTGCATCTGTGTGGGAGACCAGAAGAAGCTCCTGGCTCCTGGCTTTGGATCGGCACACCTCTGGCCATTGCAGCCATCTGGGGAGTGAACCAGCAGTTGGAAGACCTCTCTCTCTCTCTCTCTCTCTCTCTCTCTCTCTCTCTCTCTCTTTCTCTCTGCCTCTCTTTCTCTGTCTGTGCAACTCTTTCAAAATAAATAAATATTTAAAAAAAAAGACCTTTATTCCCATCTCTTCTTTTCAACATCATCCAGAAAGTTCTAACCAGTGCACTAAGGTAAAGGAGGGAGAAGAACATATGGATTAGAAATAAAGAAATACAGTGGGGCTGGCATTGTGGCATAGTGGGTAAAGCCACCACCTGTGACCAGTTTGAGTCCTGGCTGCTCCACTTCCAATCCAGCTCCCTGCTGATGGTTAGCCTGGGAAAAGCCGCATGGGAGACCCCAGTGAAGCTCCTGGCTTCAGTCTGGCTCAGTCCTGGCTGTTGTAGCTATCTGGGGGAGTAAATCAGTGGATAGAAGATACCTCTCTCTCTCTGTAGTTCTTACTTTCAAAATAAATAAATATTTAAAAAAAAAAAAAAAAAAGAAGAAACAAAGTTGTCTCTATTAATAGCTATGTCAAGAATCCTATTAAATCTACAAAAAAGAGCTCCTGGAACTAAGAGAAGAGTTTAGCAAAGTCACAGGATACAAAATCATCATATAAAAATTGATCGTATTTCTATACTAGCAACAAGCAATTGGAAAACAAAAATAAGTAAAGAATATCACATGTTGATGGAGCAAGGACAAAAGCCTTACTTCTATTTTAGTCTCTTGCCCACATGACTGACAGCAGATCCCAAACCCTCCCAAGCCTCACTGCTATCTCCAGAGCTCAGCCTCAGCCCAACGCCTCCCCACTATTTTATGCTCCACAGCCCCAGCCTGTAAGAGAGCTCTGCTCTCTGCCATGTGTTTGCCCCATGTGCTTGCCGGTGGTGAGCCCCTCTGGGGTTTGCCTCTGAATAAAGCTGTTTTGGCTGTGAGTTTGGGGCTTCCGTCTCCTTTTTGTCTTGCCCTTCTACCTGTACACTTAAAATAGCACCAAAATAGTGAAACATTTAGGGATAAAGCTAACAAAATATATTCAGAATCCGTATTCTGAAAACTACAAGACACTGATGAAAGAGATCAAAGAAGAACCAAAGAAATGGAGAGATATGTTTACTGCTTAGAAGGCTCAATTCTGGGGTTAGTGCTGTAGCAGGTTAAAGTCATGGCCTGCAGCACCAGCATCTAATATGGGCACCAGTTCAAGTCCTGGCTGCTCCACTTCCGATCCAGCTCTCTGCTATGGCCTGGGAAAGCAGTAGAAGACGATCCAAGTCCTTGGGCCCCTGCACCCACGTGGGAGACCCAGAAGAAGCTCCTGGCTCCTGGCTTTGGATCGCTGCAGCTCTGGCTATCGCAGCCAGCTGGGGAGGGAGCCAGAGAATGACTCTCTTTGCTTCTCCTTCCCTCTCTGTGTAACTCTAATTTTCAAATAAATAATAAAAAGTTAAATCTTTCGCAAAAAAACTTACTATATTACTACACTAACAAAGATGGCATAGTACTGGCAAAAGGACAGACACATAGATCAATAAAACAAAAGATGTTCCAGAAGTAGACTGATACAAATATGACCAATTGGATTTTCCTTTTTACAAAAGTACAAAGGAAATTTAATAAGGAAAGATTATCTTCTCAACAAATGATATTGGATAAATTAGGCAATATATGCAAAAGCGAAAACCTTCACCAACACCTCACACCTTTTCTTTTTTTTTTAAACATTTATTTATTTATATGAGAGGCATAACTACAGAGAGGCAGAGAGAGAGAGAGAGGTGTTCCATCTTCTGGTTTACTCCCCATGACCACAACAGTCAGAGCTAGGCCAATCCGAAGCCAGGAGCCAGCAGCCAGGAGCCCCTTCTGGGTCTCCCACAGGAATGCAGGGGCCCAAGCACTTGGGCCATTTTCTACTGCCTTCCCAGGCCATTGCAGAGAGCTGGGTCAGAAGAGGAGCTGCTGGGACTCGAACCAGAGCCCATATGGGATGCTGGCACTGCAGGTGGCAGTTCTACCTACTATGCCACAGCACCAGCCCAGTTTATTTTCTTCTTAAATTTATTTATTTGAAAGACAGAGATACAGAAAGAGAGGAGGGAGGGAGGGAGGGAGAGGGGTAGGGAGAGGGAGAGAGAGAGAGAGAGAGGAATCTTCCATCTGCTGGTTTACTCCCCCAAATGGCTGCAATGACCAGGGTTGGGCCAGGCCTAAGCCAGGAGCCAGGAGCTTCTTCTGGATCTCACTCATGGGTGCAGAGTCCCAAGGACTTGGGCCATCTTCCGCTGCTTTCCCAAGCACATTAGCAGGGACCTGAATTGGAGGTGGAGCAGCCAGGACTAGAGCTGGCACACATATGGGATGCAGGCAGAGGCTTAACCTTCTACACCACAGCACCAGCCCCCACCTCACATCTTTTTAAGATGTTTATTTAACTTTTATTTATTTGAAAGGCAGGGAGACAGATAGAGATCTTCTATCTATGGTTCACTCCTCAAATGCCCATAACAGCTGAAGCTGGGCCAGGCCAAAATCAGAAGTCAGGAACTCCATTCAGGTCTCCCACATAGATGACAGAGACTCAACCACCTGAGCCGTCACCTGCTGCCTGCCAGGGTCTGCATCAGCAGGGAGCTGGGACCGTAAGTTAGCAGATACGCCAAGCCACACACTCTGACATGGGATACGGCTACCCCAAGCAGCATCTGAACTGCTACATCAAATGCCCATCACTGCTCACACCTTCTATTAAAAACACTTAGTTGAAATAGATGATAGAGCTAAAGGTAAAGCTATTGAACTTTTAAACAAAAGCATAGGAGAAAAAAACTGTCACCTTGGGTTAAACAGAGTTCTTAAATATGGCATTAAAGCACAATTTATAAGAAGTTTTTCTTCAGATGATATTAAGGGAATGAAAAGACAAGCAACAACTTAGAAGAAGAAAATATTTTCAAATTATGTTTCTAACGCTTGCACTTGGATTTGAATTCAGAATTTACAAATAACTTTTATGGGGCCGGCGCGGTAGCTCACTTGGTTAATCCTCCGCCTGTGGCGCCGGCATCCCATATGGGCGCTGGATTCTGTCCCGGTTGCTCCTCTTCCAGTCCAGCTCTCTGCTGTGGCCCAGGAAGGCAGTGGAGGATGGCCCAACTGCTTGGGCCTTGCACCTGCATGGGAGACCAGGAGGAAGCACCTGGCTCCTGGCTTCAGAGCAGCGTAGCTCCGGCTGTAGCAGCCATTTGGGGGGTGAACCAACGGAAGGAAGACCTTTCTCTCTGTCTCTCTCAATGTCTAACTCTGCCTGTCAAATTAAAAAAATATATATTTTTTAAATAAATAAATAATTTACAAATAACTTTCAAAATTAAATAAAACAAAAACAAACAAGTGAAAAAAAAAAAAAAGATGGGCAAAAGGTTTGCACAGGCACTTCACCAAAGAAGAGAGGCAGATGGTAAATAAGTATATGAAAAGATGCTCAACATCATGAGTCATTGGGGACTATAAATTAAAACCACAAATAGGAACAAACATACATCTATGGAAGTTTAAAAAAAAAAAACAAACCTGAAAACATCAACTACTGGCCAGGACGTAGAGCAACTGGGAACTGCACTCAGGCACTACTGCAAGCCATGCAACATGATACCTCTGTCTCAGTTTATTATCAAGTTAGGCCTGCACTGGTCATGTGACCCAGTGGTCCCTCCTAGTGAAATATTTACATTCACACAAAAAGCTTATTTGCAGGGGCTGGCGCTGCGGTGCAGCCTGTTAGGCTGCAGCTTGACATGCCAGCATTCCCGATAGGAGTGCCTGCCGGCTACAGCCCTGGCTGCCCTGCTATCAATACAGCTCCCAGCAGGGGATGATGGTCCAGGTACCTGGGCCCCGGCCACCACATGGGAGGCCTCGATGCCATGTTTCTGGCTCCTGACTTCAGCCTGACCCACCCCTGGCTCTTGCAGGCATTTGGGGAATGAACCAGCAGATGGAAGGTGGGTCTCTCTCTCTCTCAGTCTTTCCCTTTCTCTGTAGCTCTGCCTTTCAAAAAAGAAACCTTAAAAAAGAAAGAAGAACAAACAGACTTGTATGTGAATGTTTATAGGAGTTTTATTCATAATGTCAAAACTGGAAACAACTCAAATGGAGAAATGAATTAATGAACTGTGATTTATCAATATGAAAGCAAACCACTCCCCAATAAAACAGAATGAATTACTGATCTGGCAACATCATGGCTGAATCTGAACTCTGCATGCCTACTGAAAGAAATCAAAGTCCAAGGTGCATATTTTAAGAGTCCCTGTATCCAACATTCTGGAAAAGGCAATACTTCAATGAGGCCATGACCTAAGGGTAGGGAAGGTTTTGATGAAAAGGGGGTAACACAAGAGAGTTTGGGTGGAAAGTGCTGAACTGTTCTGTATTTTGATTATGGCTATGGTTGTATGATTCAATGCATTTGCCAAAAGTGGAGGAGCTGGGACTTGAACCAGGCACTCCAACATGTGATGCAGGGGTCCCAAGCAAGTCCTAACTGCTGTGCCAAATGCCCACCTTTATATGAATTTTCTTAAAACTGAAGTTTTTTTTTTTTTTTCTTAAGATTGATTTATTTATTTGAAAGGCAGAGTTACAGAGACAGAGGGAGAGACAGAGAGAGGTCTTCCATCTACTTGTTCACTGTCAAAATGGCTGCAACAGGGCTGGGCCAGGCCAAAATCTGCTCATTAGCAGGAAGCAAGATGGGAAGTGGAGCAGCCACGACTTGAACAGGTGCTCACATGAGATGCCAGAATCATAGGTGGTGACTTATCCCACAGTACCACAGGGCCAGCCCCTCTTATGAATTTTTTTTAAGTTTATTCCCCTTAAATTGCTATCAAGTCAAAAAAAATTGCTATCAAGTCACCTCTCACATACAACTGCCTTATTCCCTCTTAACTTTCTATTTCCTCTCATTCCACAGAACCTAAAGCTTCATCATCTGGAATCGCTTTCTTTTGAGTAGGTCATTCCTTCTGTCTTCATAAGGTCCAGCTCTTGTTGGGAGAGATAAAATAACAGATTCTCAGCCCTTGGCACGTTGGTAGGGATCTGTTTCTCGGGTCAAAGCTGTCACTGTGAGTGGCAGGCAGGCCTCTGAGGAGCCAGGACACAGGCCAGCTGTGCCGTGACCAGTAAGAGGAAGGGAAGCTGCGGTACAACACGGGAGAGGGCTCTGGAGGCCGGGGGGCAGGTGGAGGGCCGCCAGCAGAGAGGGCACGGCGCAGGCCGGGACGACGCTGTGCTGGCTTCACACTCTGCCTCGGGCTGCCTCTGGACCTGGGCCAGTCTAAGCTTTCATTTCCTCTCTTCCGAATCTGTCAAATCTGTACTCAAATCTGTTCCACAGTCCTGTAATCAAAATCCTCTTCCTCTGTCTCCATTTATTCAAAAAATATTTGTCTTAACCGACTCCGATAACACTCTCTCCTGTTTGTACAGCACTCCGGCCCCTTTACATCTTCTTATCTCTTTTGATCCAAGGGAAGGGAAATTAGCCCCGGTTTCCAGAGGAGGAAATAGACTCAGAAAAGTTAAGTGATTAAAGTCATGCTTTTTAATAATGGGAGGGGGGACTCTCTTTCCATTAACTGTGCTCTGCTGCCCTCTAGTGTGGACATAGCATAGTCTGTACAAAGTGCTTCTACAAACGTTCACTAAGAGCCTCCTTTGTGCAAGGAACAGACAGGCATAGTTTTTGTGTTCATGAGATTAAGATGTGGAGGGGGAGAAAGGACTGCACAAATACTTACTACCGTATGGATAGGAATCATGAGGTACAAGGTGCTGTATGAGGGTGTAAAGTAAGGTTTTGTGGGCTAGTCTGGAGGGTCAGGGATGTTTGGCATGACGTGGAATCCATTGGAACGAATCATTGATTAGGCCATGTGGGAGGTGAAGGAAAGTATCCAGGATTCCCCCAGGTCTCTGGCGTGAACACTATTACCAAGGTGGGGGAGCCTTGGAGATGAGACTGCGTGGGAAGAGCGTGATCTGACCTTTGACCTTTCATAGTCTGGGAACTCCGCGAAACAGTAAGGTGTAGGTGTGGAGCCTAGTTGGATTTAGGGGTTTGAGAGCACGGTTTAGGGTAGAAATAGAAATCTGGGAGCTGTTGGGAGGCAGATGGTATTTGAAACTACAGGTATGGATGAAATCTCTTAGTGAGAAAAAGAACAGAATGAGAAGAGGGCTTATAATTGCCCTCAGAGGGGCCAGCACTGTGGTGCAGTGGGTTAACGCCCTGGCCTGAAGCGCCAGCATCCCATATGGGCCCGGTTCAAGTCTTGGCTGCTCCACTTCTGATCCAGCTCTCTGCTATAGCCTGGGAAAGCAGTAGAAGATGGCCCAAGTCCTTGGGCCCCTGCACCCGTGTAGGAGACCCGGAAGAAGCTCCTGGCTCCTGGCTTTTGATTGGTGCAGCTCCGGCCATTATGGCCAATTGGGGAGTGAACAGGTGGATGGAAGACCTCTCTCTCTCTCTCCCTCTCTCTCTCTCTGCCTCTCTTCTCTCTGTGTAACTCTTTCAAATAAATAAATAAATCTTTAAGAAAAAAAAAAAAGGTCTGGTTTTAGACTCAGAGGTCAAGGGACCTCCTGAAAAAACTCTATAAGGCCACCATAGTCTGAGTCAGCAGACCAGTGACACGTAAAATAATCTTGAAGAATGACACCACCCAGAACTAAAGGCCATGTCCCTGAATCTGACGGGAAACACCCGTGACCACGTCCAGGATTGTGATTGCTCTGACAACAGCTCACAGCAAGGCTCAGGGTGGGCCTGGACCACGCCTCGCGCATGGACTCTGGAAGAACTGTAATTGCGGAGAAGAGTCAGGTTGGAGCCTCAACCCCAGGAACATTCTCGGGAGGAATACATATGGAGCTTAAGGACTTAGAAACAAATTCTCTTATAAAAATTAAAAAAAAAAATAGGAAAGGAAGGAGGAGGGAGGGGAGGGTGGGAAGTATCACTATGCTCTTAAATCGGTATGTGTGAAATACATGAATACATGAAATTTGTTCACCTTATGTAAACACGAAATTTAAAAATAAAATCATGAAAAAAGAAATGAATTCCCTTAAAAATACGGGACATGAGTACCCTTTAGAAAGACTGTGAGTGCCTCAGGAGTGTGGATCCCCCATTTGAAAGCCAGTGCTGCAGAAGATTGGGGGCAACCAAACCACTGCCCGGTTCCCAGTCCCTGCCATTCACCGGTGCGGCCAGCGGGCCCTGAGGGAGTCAGACCCCCATTTTAATACTTGAAAGGTGCGAGGAGATTCAGAAGCACACAGGGGTAGCCTCAGGGACCCCTGAAAGGTTTCCGGATCTAGGTACTCCTACTCCCCCACCCAGGGACCATTACAACTATGTGTGCGTTCTAGAATCAAGCTCCAGGCACCAGGGCCTGCTGGCCCCAGTGAGATTCAGCAACGCGAAGGTGAAGTACAGCTGTGATTACTTCGCACACCTCTCCAAGGTTATCCACTCCAGCTCGTTCATTCTGTCAACTTCCACGTGCTAGACAAGGTGTGAGGTGCTAGAGTTACCCCAAAAAACCATGTACACCACAGGCCACACCCTGGTAGAGCTCTGGGAGATGGACTTTGAAATAAATAATCAGAATACACGTGATAAAGAGTTGGTAAAAACTATGGGCAAGAGCTGGGAGTACATAACAAAAAATGTCTTAAATGACAAAATCAAGCAACACTCCCCAAAGCAGGCCACACTGGAGTTATTTCTGAGAGGCCTGTAACACGCCAGAGAGAAAGGAGGTGGCGTGGGGAGGACGTTCCACAGCGTGTCACCGGGGCGGCCAGTGTCGAGGGGCACTCGAAGGGCAGTGCCAGCTTCATGGACTGGAGACCTCGGTGGCCACCCAAGGCCCTGCGCTTAAAAGGGCCCCCAGCTTGTTTTAAGACTCTATTGTCATCATCTTGAAATTCTTAAATTTTTTCTTAACAAAGGGCCTTGCATTTCCATTTCATGCTGGGCCCTGAAAATTAAGTCGCA
Organism: Oryctolagus cuniculus; assembly: GCF_964237555.1. Taxonomy (NCBI): domain Eukaryota; kingdom Metazoa; phylum Chordata; class Mammalia; order Lagomorpha; family Leporidae; genus Oryctolagus; species Oryctolagus cuniculus. The sequence goes on along the minus strand of NC_091442.1, from coordinate 22,962,776 downwards.
GGTCCTGGCAGAGGGCGAGAGGCAGGGAGGTGGGCTGGAGGCTCTGGCAGCCCCAGTAAGGAACGAGGGATTGCGAGACGACAGAAGACCATCTGGTCACTGCAGAGCCACGTCATTCGTTCTAACACCTACCCAGCGTTCCTCTGTTTACATGTAGCGATTTCCCCAACTGGAAAAGATGGTCTTTTACAAAGATTTATTGGTTGACTGATTTGAAAGACAGAGTGACTGAGAGAGAGAGAGAGAGAGAGAGAGAGAGAGAGAGAGAGAGAAGCAGGAAGGGAGGGAGGGAGGGAGGGAAGGAGAGAGAGAGAGAGATCTTCCATCCACTGGTTTACTCCCCACATGGCCACAACAGCTAGGCCTGGACCAGGCCCAAGTCAGGAGGCAGGAACTCCGCCAGGCGTGCCATGTGAGTGACACGGGCCCAGGCACGTGGGCCATTATCTGCTGTGGCTATCACCGTTCTTAGGCACAGGGAGGTGCTGGCCAGAGCTGGACCAGAAGCAGAGCAGCCAGGACTCGGCATCTCAAGCGGCGGCCACACTGCCACAACTGGAAAACACTGAAGTGGATTCTGGTCTTTTGTAAATATAAGGAATGCTGAGATGAGTAATGGTCATTTGTCTTTGCACGCAAGCAAGGCTATTCATCTAGGATAAATTCTCAGAACTCGACGTGATAGGTCAGAGGCTGCCAGGACTGCCGATTTGTGCAGAAGAATGTTTCTCTATTGTGCCCTCTATAACTCTCCTCTAACGTCCAGCTCTGGGTATTTGCAGTCTGGTAGATGCAAAAGCAGTAGCTCATTGTTCTGGTTTGTCTTTTCTTAGTCACGGACGAGCTTGGTCCTTTAAAAATGTTTTCTATTTATGTGAGGACAATTGTGTCCACTGCCATGTTTTCATTGAATTATAAGTGTTTTCCTTGTTGGCTTATAAAAGCTGTCTTATGCTAAGCAAATTAATTATAAATAAATACTTGACCTAGTTTTTTGTTTGTTGCTTATTTCTGGTACTTTCTGCCTTATGGACAGGGCTTGAGCTGATACTGCCCACCTAAGTGGACTGTTATCGTTCCCACTATATTCTCGTGTATTTTTTAAAGATTTATTTATTTAGGCCAGTGCTGCGGTTCAATAGGCTGATCCTCCACCTGCGGCACCGGCACCCTGGGTTCTAGTCCCAGTCGGGGCGCCGGATTCTGTCCCGGTTGCCTTTCTTCCAGGCCAGCTCTCTGCTGTGGCCAGGGAGTGCAGTGGAGGATGGTCCAGGTGCTTGGGCCCTGCACCCTATGGGAGACCAGGAAAATCACCTGGCTCCTGCTATCGGATCAGCACGGTGCGCCGGCCACAGCGGCCATTGGAGGGTGAACCAACGGCAAAGGAAGACCTTTCTCTCTGTCTCTCTCTCTCTCTCTCACTGTCCACTCTGCCTGTCAAAAAAAAAAAAAAAAAGATTTATTTATTTGAAAGGCAGAGCTACAGAGAGGCAGAGGCGTGGGTCAGGAGTCGGGGAGGGATCTTCGATCCACTGGTTCACTCCCCAAATGCCCACAATGGCCGGGGCTGGGCCAGGCTGAAGCCAGGACCAGGAGCCCCTATCCTGATGTACTCTTTTCAGGAAGTGGCCTTTACAGATTATTAGAATCACTATTTTACAAGTTCAACTCATTGGGGCAAATGATAGCCAGAATTCTGCACCTTGAATTTTTGTCTACTTGACATTATATTTTGGAAATAATTTCCTAAAATTTCATAAATTCATAAAATACATCATCATTTTTTAAATGGCTGCATAGACCTCCATGGTATGTACACTGCTCTAAATATGCTCTTAAAGGAAATACCCTCAAATCAGGGCTGGATCTTGAGACTGGGGTCAGGGACTTTTGGAGAGCCTGAACAATAAAGTTCTTCCCGGGGCTGGTGCTATGGCATAGCAGGTAAAGCCACCACCTGCAGTGCCAGTATCCCATATGGACACAATACTTCCAATCCAGCTCCCTGCTAATGTGCCTGGGAAAGAAGTAGAAGATGACCCAAGTGCTTGGGCCCCCACATCCATGTGGGAGACCCGGATGAAGCTCCTGACTCCTGGCTTCAGATCACCTCACCTCCCACCATTACAGCTATTTAGCGAGTGAACCAGCAGATGGAATAAACCTCTCTCTTTCTCTCCCCCCATAACTCTTCCAAATAATTAAATAGATCTTTTTATATTTTTTTAAAGATTTATTTATTTATTTGAAAGCCAGAGTTACACACAGAGAGAAGGAAAGGCAGAGAGACACAGAGAGAGAGAGAGAGAGAGAGAGAGAGAGGGAGAAAGAGAAAGTCTTCCATCCGCTGGTTCACTCCCCAGATGGGTGCAGGTGCAAAGGCCAGAGCTGTGCCGATATGAAGCCAGGAGCCAGGAGCTTCTTCTAGGTCTTCCCATGCACATAAGGGGCCCAAGGACTTGGGCCATTTTCCACTGCTTTCCCAGGCCATAGCAGGGAGCTGAATTGGAAGTGGAGTAGCCGGGACTCAAACTAGTACCTATAAGGGATGCTGGCACTGCAGCCAGTGGCTTTACCCACTATGCCACAGCGCTGGCCCCTAAATAAACATTTCTTTTAAAAAAAATATGGTCATTCCCTTCCTCAGGCCTTCACCCTTCAATTTCTGTCAATTAAAAATTCACACAGAACTGTAGTGCAGCAAGTTGAGCCATTGCCTGCAATGTTGGCACACCATACCAGAGTGGCAGTTTGAAATACAGCTGCTCAATTTCCTATCCGGCTTCCTGCTCATGTACCTGGAAAACAGTAGATGGTAGCCCAAGTGTCGGGGTCCCTGCCACCATGTGGGAGACCCAGAGGTAGGTTCTAGTTCCTGGTTTTGGCCTGGCATATACCTGGCTATTGCAGCCATTTGGGCAGTGAACCAGTAGGTAGAAGATCTCTCTCTCTTGCTTGCTCTCACTCTCCTTTCAAATAAAGAAATACATATTTTAAAAATTCACTCAGCCTCCCATTGCTTATAACTCCAATTTTTAAAAAAATTTGTATTTATTTATTTGAAAGGCAGAGTTACAGAGAGGAAGAGGCAGAAAGAGAAAGAGAGAGGTCTTCCATCCACTGATTCACTCCCCAAGAAGCCTCAATGGCTGGAGCTTAGCCGATCCGAAGCCAGGAGTCAGGAGCTTCTTCTGGGTCTCCCACAAGTGTGCAGGACCCCGAGTACATGGGCCATCTTCTGTTGCTTTACCAGGCACATTAGCAGAGAACTGGATCAGCAGCAGAGCAGCTGGGACATGAACAGGTGCCCATGTGGGATGCAGGCACTGCGGGCGGCAGCTTTACCCACTACACCACAGCACCAACTCCCAGAGGGCCTAGGTTTGAGTCCCAGCTCTGCTGCTGATTCCAGCTTCCTGGGAAGCCGCAGGTGATGGCTCAAGTAGTTGGATCCCTGCCACCCACATGGGAGACCACTGGGTGCCTACCTCCTGGCTTCTACCTGGTATTTGGGGAGTGAACCAGCAGATGGGAGCTGAGGATTTTCCACGAACTTTTGAAGCCCTTCATGTTTCCTTTCTGATCTCCAAAAGGAACTTCATTTGTCTCTATTCCTATAGTTCCTGTTTCTATCTTTGGTGTTTGTGTAATCTGTCTCATTTCAGTCCCGGGGCCCTTCAGCACCAAGAGCTGTCCAGCGCTGCAGCTCCTTGCGATCACTCAACTGCTTCCTTTCCTAAAGGAAGAAAGCATCTCCACCCTGTGGTCGGGCCAGCAAGTGAGTTCCTTCCTACCGGGATGGATGGCATTCGGACGCCTGCATGACAAGCCAGTGATCCTCGGGGAAACGCGCCACGGGAGCCTCAGGAGCTGCGGTTCTGTTCTCAACTTTCCGTGCCTCACTGCGATGGCCTCCTGACCCATCTTCCTCTCTAAAAGGCTTTTGGAAAAGCTTTCATCACAGTTCCAGACAAAAAGCAACCAGAAAATGAAAGTTCCCCCCTGAGCTCTTCTCCCTACTGGTACCAGATTTAAGCACCTAAAAATCCTCTTCCCTCCTCTCGCTGTGGATGAATTATCCTAACTCACAGCCAGCCTCTCCTCTTGTACGCTTGCATACTCAAGGGCATTGCTTCCAAAACTCTCCCCATCTCCCCTGCTTCATCAGTTTTCCCCTATTGGATCAGTCGCATTCAGCATGGACATTATTTCCTCCACTTGAAAAACAATAACCCTCTTTGATTATACTTTTCCTCCAGCTGCCACATTTCTCCTTCTCTTTGTAGCAAAATTCCTTGAAAAGTGTTTATATCTTCCACACTTTCAGTTCCTCTCCTATTCCATCTTGTACCTATTCCAGTCTCATTGTTGTCCCCTGCATTTCGCCAAAACACAGCTTTTCTCAAAATCACCAATAACCTCCACAATGCTAAGTCCAATAATCATTGCTTGGTCTTTATGGTATTTGACCATATGACACTGTTGACTGATCTCTCTTCCTCCAGACAATTTCTTCACTTGGCTTCCATAATTTCTCACTCTCTTAGTTTTCTTCTTTCTGGATATTCCTTCTCAGTGTCTTTCCTTGCTTTCTCTTCATCTCCTTAGCCTCCAAATATCAGAATTGCTCCATGACCCAGTATGGGTCTCTTTTCTTCTCTACCTATACTCACATCCTAAGTAATTCTTCTGTTCCCTTGACTTTCAAATGTTATCTTTATTCTGAGAACCTCCAAATTCATATTCTACTCCCAAACTCTTTCCTGAATTCAGACCCATATACAAACAGCCCACCTGTCATATCCAGCTGGGTGTTTAATAGACATCTGCCACTAAATATGACCAGAACCGAGCTGTTGATACTTCTATTTGAACCTGTTCCTCTTGCAGTTTTCTTTCTGACAGATCATGGCAATTCTATTCTTTAGATGCCCAGGTCAAAGAGTTTGCTATAATTTCACTATTTTTCTCATATCAATATCCATGCCATTGTCAAATTCTGTCAACTCTGTTTTCAAAAATCTATCAAGACTCCAACTAGAGGGACCAGTGTTGCAGCATAGCACATAAAACCTGCACTTATGAGGCTGGCATCCCATACTGGAATGCTGGTTCAAGTCCTGCATGTTCTACTTCCATCTCAGTTTCCTGCTAAGGTGCTTGAGAAGGCAGCAGAAGATGACCCAAGACGTGGGCCCCTGCCACCCACGTGGAAGACCAAGATGGAATTACTGGCTCCTGGCTTCAGCCTGGCCCAGACCTGGCTGCTGTAGCTATTTGAGAAGTGAACCAACATATGAAAAATCTTACCCCCACACCCAGCCCGATCTCTCCCTTTCTATCACTCAGACTTTTGAATAAATAAATCTTAAACAACCAAAAAAAAAATCCAGCTGTGTCTATTTCCACCTGAACCCTAATCCAAGCCACCAATTGGATTACTACAATAGGATCCCAGTTGGTCTTTCTGCTTATAGCCTTCCAACCCAGTCAAGTAACCAATGACTTATGTTGAACCACAAGTCAGGGGCCATGGTTTTGGTGCAGGGGGTTAAGTGCTGCTTGGGATGCCTGCATCCCATGTTGGGAGTGTCTGTGATCAAGTCCCATCTCCGCTTCCAATTCAGCTTCCTGCTAATATGCCTGAGAGGCAGCAGATGACAGCCTAAGTGCTTGGGTTCCTGCCAGCCACAGGAAAGACCCAGATAGAGTTCCAGGCTTCTGACTTCAGCCTGGCCTCGCCCCGGCTGCTGCAAGCATTTGGGGAGTGAACCAGCCCTCATCTTCTAAAGCTCACTCTTGTTCCATCCCACAAACACAGCTCTCCACAGTTTCTCAAGATTGCCAGGCACACCGTTGCCTCTGAATTTTAGAATTCTTTCTTTACTGAATCTATATGAAAGGCAGAGAGATGGATAGATAAAGATCTATCACCAAATGGTTTACTCCTGGATGGAGTTCCATGCTGCTGACTTTGGCCTGTACCAGTCTTGTCTATGGCACACATTTGGGGAGTGAACCAGTGGATAGTAAATCAATCAATCAATCTCTCTCTCTCTCTTTCTGTCTCTCTCCTTTTCTCTCTGCATTTCACATAGATGAAAATAAACTGCTTTTTAAGGAAGAAAATAGTGTCTTGGCATTACTGTGGCAAGGGTTTTGGCATTCACATCTATCTGTGCCTTTGTACACACAGTTCCCTTCTACTCTGCACAGCAAATTCCAGCTGGTTGACTCAAGACCCGTCTCACCTTCTGCCATCTCTAGACAGTTGCTTGTTCCCTCCTCTTTCCTCCCATAATATTTCTCTTTTCTCTTATAGCTCATATTACATTATCTTCTTGTTAGTCATGTAAGTGTTTATTTCCACAACTGTCTTCCTTAAGACAGCAACTGTAACTGAATCTGTTTATATCTCTAGCCTCTCTCACAGTTTCTAGTACCCAAAAGACATTTGATAAATCTTTGTTGAATGAAGAAATAAGAGAGAAGGTAAACAGAAGAGGGGGCTCCAGTCTTCCCACAGTGAACTCTGGGACACATATAACATTTTCTGATCAATATCAAAGTTTTTCCTAGCATCTGGTTAGTTTATCACGTGGTTTACAAATGAGTCCAGCCTTTCATGTGGAAAGGGCGGGATCATTCGTTTCATTTTACAAATAAGATAAGGGGCCAACATTGTTTCATAATGGGGAAAGCCACTGCCTGCAGAGCCAACATCCCATATGGGTGCCGGTTTGAGTCCTGACTGACCCACTTTTGATCCAGCTCTCTGCTATGGCCTGGGAAAGCAGTGGAAGATAGCCCAAGTGCTTGGGCCCCTGTACATGCATGGGAGACCCAGAAGAAGCTCCTGGCTCCTGGCTTCAGATTGGCACAGCTCCAGCTGTTGCAGCCAACTAGGGAGTGAACCAGCAGATGGAAGACCTCTCTTTCTCTGCCTCTACTTCTCTGTAACTCTTTCAAATAAATAAATAAACCTTTTTAAAAAATAAGAAAATCAGCTGCGGGCGCAGCAGGTTAGCTCCCTGGTCTGAAGCACTGGCATCCCATATGGGTGATGGTTCAAGACCCGGCTGCTCCACTTCCAATCCAGCTCTCTGCTATGGCCTGGGAAAGCAGTTGAAAATGGCCCAAGTCCTTGGGCCCCTGCACTCGCATGGGAGACCCAGAGAAAGCTCCTGACTCCTGGCTTCAGATTGGCACAGCTCCAGCCATTGTGGCCAGTTGGGGGTGAACCAGCAGATGGAAGACCTCTCTCTCTCTCTCTCTCCCTCTCCTCTTTATGTGTAACTCTGACTTTCCAATAAATAAATAAATCTTAAAAAAATAAGGAAATCAAGGCTTAAAGATATGAAGTGACTTGCCCAAAAACCACACTGAGTTTGGCAAATGCAAGCAAGTTGAGGTCACCAGTATTTGTTTCACAGGATTTATCTATGAAGACTAAATGAGTTACAATGCAGTACAGTGCTTAGCCCAGAGCCTGGTATGTGTTAGGCATTCAATAAATGATAACTTTTTTTTACTATTATTATTTCCTCCTGTCTAGACCTTTACAGGTGTCTTCCAGCCTCTCTGCTGGGGGCACAGGGGTCGGGAGGTAATAGTCTCTACTAGAGGAGAACCAACATAGAACATTTCATCCTCATGGTAACCTCATGCAGTAATATTGGCACTGTTTTCTAAAAACATAAAAGAGCCAAGATTTGAACCTAGGCCTTAGGCCTGACTCTAAAGCCCGTGCCCTTTGCACATCTCCAAATTACCGGGTAATGGTAGAACACCATTCACAAGTTCTTCCGTGCAAACAAACTGCAGCCAACACCCTCTCCCCAGTTTCCTTGGGAATACAGCCCAAGGTCATTATCCCAGTGTTCCCCACCTTGTCCTGCCGCCCTCCTTTCCCAGCGCTGCCCTATGGGAACTGCCCAACCACACCCTGGACGGCCTCAACGGCCTATGCAGAAGGCCCTCTCTGCTCCCTCCCCTGGTTTAACTGCAGCCTTTCCCTCAGGGCCCAGCTGGAGTCCTCCCTCCAACACAGTACCTCTATTGGCCTGGGAACACCTGCCTGCAACCTTTTTCACAGCTAGTGCATGTTGTCTTTTAAAAACTTTTTTTATTTTTAAAACTATTTTTAAGTATTTATTTGTAAGGCAGAGTTACACAGAGAGGAGAGACAGAGAAAGATCTTCCATCCGCTAGTTCACTCCCCAAATGGTCACAACGACCAAGCTGGGCCAGGCTTGAGCCAGGAGCTTCTTCCAGGTCTCCCACACATGGGTGCAGGGGCCCAAAGACTTGGGCGTTCTTCCCCTGCCTTCCCAGGTGCATTAGCAGGAAGCTGGCTCAACCCACAGCGCCACAGCGCAGGCCCCTGTCCTGTTCTCTGTGCTCCTTTTGCTCACCAAGCTGTAAATGCCCACGCTTTGGGGAAATCGCCCTTCTTTTTAGTCGTTGTTGTTTAATATCTATTGTAGCCCAGAGCCCTACACATAGAAAGTGCTCAACAACTATAGCCTGTTTTGCACGAAAAATGATCATTCCAGCTGGTGAGCCCGCTCCCTCTTGGAGGGTTGGGGGAGGGCAGAATGAGCTTCACCTGAACGTCACCTAATGTCCCCCAGGTCATCCTTTCAGCAGCCCCACACCTCTCACCCTGCCAGGGGCAACCCCTTGGACCCAGGACGATTTCTTCAGCTCCTCTTCCAATCCCACCCTTACCTAGGGCCGTGCCTCAGTTCCCTCCCCTAGGCTGTCTCTCACCCCCTCTCCTCCAGCGTCAGGCCTCAGACCCTCTCCCCCAGTGCTGTTCCTTCGGCTTCGGACCCCGAGTCCCGGCCGTCCTCCCCCAGAGCCATCCCGTGATTCCACCCGCAAGATTATTCCAGCAGCCTCCTAGCTCTCCCTCGGGCCTGACCCCACGCCCCCTCCTCCACTCCCACCGCCTTGGACCCTGCCCCTGCAGCTGCGCTGGTAGCCCCGCCGACCCTCTCCGCAGCGCCGCTGCTCGGCGCCGGCCCCAGGCCCCGCCCCGAGCCCGCGCCCCCGCAGGTCCGGCCCGGGTGCTGCCCCCACGCCCCCGGCCGCCCCCTGCCGGGGCGGGGCGCGCGGAGGCGGGGGCGCGCTGGCGGCCGAGGCGGCGGCGGCGGCGGAGGCAGGCGGGCCGGGCGCGTGTCCGCGGCGCCGTGACTCGGCGGCTCCGCAGCGGCTGCAGCGGGAGGACCCGGCCGTAGCCGCCGCCGCCGCCGCCGCCATCGCAGCCGGGCGGCCGGGCCCCGCCGCCGGGATGCCGAGGAGCCGGGGCGGCCGCGCCGCGCGGGGCCCGCCGCCGCCGCCGCCGCCGGGCCGGGCCCCGCGCTGGAACTGCTGGCGGGCCCCGGGGCGGCGGCTGCTGCTGCTGCTGCTGCTGCCCGCGCTCTGCTGCCTCCCAGGCGCCGCGCGGGCGGCGGTGGCGGCGGCGGGGGCCGGCGACCGGACGGCGGCGGTGGCGGCTGCGCGGGCGACCGAGGCGGAGGCGCCCTTCGCCGGGCAGGTGGGGCTGGCGCGCCGGGCCGGGGCGCGGGCTCGGGGGGCTCTGGGCAGAGCGAGGGGCGGCGCCGGGGCTGGGCCGGGGCCGGGTTGCGGCTGTGGCTGGGGGCGCCGAGGCGGCGCGCCGGGGGTCAGCGCCTGGGGTCCGGCCGCGGCCCAGGGCGGGGGCTGGGGAGGGCCGCGCAGAGGCCGCTCCGGCCCGGAGCTGCTTCAGCACCGCGGACAGGGGCAGCGGGCGGGGGCGGACCGGGAGGGTCGGGACTGTTGTGGCGGCGGTGGGGTGTGTGGCCTGCATGACTGTGTGTGAGAGGGAAACCGTACAACGCCTCGGAGTAAATAGTAAGCGCCGCCAGTGTGTTGTGGGTTGGGAGAAGAAACCGAGGATGTTCAAGCTGGGGAAGGGGGGGGGGGGGAGCGCCGGAAGGACCCTGTCGTTGTCTTGTCTGAAGGACTGTCAGGTGGAGGTGGCCCCACAGGGCAGAACCGGGGCTACCTGAGGAGGGGGTGGGGGGTGCCAGAACACACATTTCTGCTCCATAAAGGAAGAAGTTTGTAACAATTGGAGCTGCTCAGCCAGCCCAGGAGGCGGTGAGCTGCTCGTCACGGGCATGTGCAAGCCAGAGCTCCAAGGAGGGACTGGGTGGGTACGTGCATAAAGCCTGCATGGTAACAGTAACGGCAGCTCCGGTATTCACCGAACACTCACTGTGTGCCAGGTCTGGTGCTATGCTGTATATGAATTAGCTCGTTTAATCCTTGCAGCCTCTCAGCCGGGTGATTGCAATTTTCACCCCCATTTTGCAGATGAGGATAGAGGCTTAGAGAGCTTAAGTACCTTGCCCAAGTTCACACACCCAGTGAATGATGGACTTGGGGTTATAATCTAGGCAGGCTGACCCTCGAATGTACCCATGACTTCTAAATCACATGAGGGAGGGGTAGTTGGACTAGGTAATTTCTCCAGGTTCTCCCAGCCTAGAGGTCTGCGATGCTAATAAACCATGTCGGACACTGGTATGTAGCTGGGGAAAATCTGAGCAATTGCCCGAGTTACCCTAAGACATGGAACGTGTTTGTTGAAGCAGTCTGTTCAGAAGAATCTGCCCGAACAGCAACTGTTAATTAGGCACGGGACTCAGGGGTTCATGAATTCCGGGCAGGACTGTGTTCACATCTGCAAGTGTGAGTTTCCCTAAGAGAGGATCCTAAGGTTTTTTTATGGGTACTAAAATGATTTTAAAAAATAAAATAAATAAAACCGCGGTGTGCAGAAGAACCACTCACTGCAGCTGACAGTTGTCCTCCTAAGATCTCATAACTGCTGCTGGCTTTCAGCGAAAAGTTTACCTAGCCTGTTTGTGCTTTCAGCTTTATCACATGTCCAAGTAATGCATTTCATGAATGTATACCCTAGAGAAAGTAGGATTTTTTTTTTTTTTGAGACTTCCTGCGTGTACAGGGTGAGGTGGAAAGACCCTGGCCTGGAATTTAGGAGGTCTGGGCTCTAATCTAACCTTGACCCTGGCGGTTTCTGTGACCTTGAGCAATTTCCTTGCCCTCTCCAGGCTTGGATTTCACCATCCTTCATGTAAGAGGTAGGGCTAGATGATCTCAACGCTGAAGCCTTTTTAGTCCTGTGATATTTCAAGCATTATGAGCAGGCTCTTCCCTTGAATCTGTCAGGACTTGGAAAGAAGGTTGTATTTACCTCTTCCATATCCTATTAACTTTACAGGTTTTGATTGTTCTGCCTCTCTAAGCCTCCCCCACTCCCCAAGCTTAAGTTTCCCTTAGAATAGCTATTCTGGGTCATTTTTATGGCCCTTTTCTGGATATTTTGGGACGCTAACTTTCAACAGATGTAAACCTCCCACTTGTCCCCACATGAGAGACCCTATGGCTTTGCTACAGAAGGGCTGATTTCTTTGGTTTCCAGGTGCTGTCCTGCTTCTGCCCATGCCTTTGTCAACTATCCTGATCGCAACACTTTAGGCCACTGCCTTTAGGAAACAGTCTACGGTAGCTCCCTGATTCCCTTCCTGGGTCAAAGCCGATAGCCTGGAACCCAACACCTGCATGTGGATTATTTCTGTCAGAGTGCGTCATGTTACATTTCCCCGTTGACAGGTATCTGCCACTCTCTACCTTCCTTCAGGTGTTTCCCCCACCCCCACTCCCTTCTCCTTTCCATGTCCCTATCTGAAAGGGCTTACTATGGTCTGCAGTCCTGAAATTTTCACTTTGCTCTACTTCTTCTGGATCACTCATAAAAAATTTAAGTCAGCCAGGTCCCAGCATGGTCTCTTGGGGCAGCCTGCACTCAATCCTCTTTCATTCAGAGAAGTGACCATTTATTTCCATCTGTTATTTCCTATCTCCATGTGAGTCTCAGGCCCTGATTAAAAAAAAAAAAAAAAAAAAAGAAGCAGCACCCTCAATTCCACAATGACTCCATTTTAAATGTCTATAATACTTTGTCCAAAAGCTCCTGAAAAACAGACCAAGTAGACCCACTGCTTCTCTCAACTGTTGGTGTCTAATTATCCCTTCACTGAAAATTAGTGGGTCACACGATTGAAGCCTTCTGGAAATCTTGTTGCTTTTCAACAGCAGATCATGTTGGGTACTCCTTTCTCTCTTAAGGCCCCTGGAGCCTGGTTCCACCTACATCCCCATGAGCAGCCATCTTGCCCACTGCATATCGATGATGCATCCTTCCACTAGAAAAAGCCCGTCTCCTCCGTCCTGATGAGCACCCCTGGTTCTCGGACATTGTTTACTTGTGCACCCCTCCCTGCTCATCCGAAACCTTTCTTTACAGTTTCAGCTCAAGCTTTGTTTCCTCAAGAAACTTTCTCTGACCTCTCTGGCCACCATTTACTCTGTCTTCTCTGGAGAACACTTTGAAGCAACCCCACCCAGTTTGTCATGTAATATTTTTGCATACTTAAAACATTAGCAGGGTGGGGGTAAGGGGAGACTGTGGTTCTTGGTCAGGGCTTTCCCCAACCAAAACACTTTATTGATTGAACACAGTCTTCAACTCTAAACGCCCACCATTAAGTATTCAATAGCGTTCAAGGATTCTACTCCTCACCCTCAATGCCAGAAATGGCATGAATCTGAAATAGGCACTCACAGGCATCTCAAAACCCTTCTCAGGGATGAGATTGCCTATCGTCCATCCTTCAGTGGAAATAGAAGCTGTTCCTTTTGCTGGGAGTTCCAGATTTCACCCTCAAGATCTTTTGTAACTCTGTGGGGGACTGTCATCTAGTAGTGGTGACACACAACACAGAGGGTTGGAGAGGTGACCAAGACCTTCTAGATCACCAAGTACACAGTAGCATTTAATTCATACTTTTTGAATAACCTTAAATAAATTGCCCAAGGGCACAAACCTTGATAACAGGTAATTCAGAACTGGAATTTTTCCTGGGTCTCCTAAATTCTTTATTATTATTATTATTATCTTAATTTTTACTTATTTACTTATTTATTTGAGCCTAGAGAAAGATCTTCCATCCTCCTCAGTTAGGCCAAAGCCAGGAGTCTCCACCCAGATCTCCCACCTGGCTGGCAGGTACCCAACTACTTGAGCCATCACCTGCACCTCTTAGGATGCACATTAGCATGAAACTAGAATTGGAAGCAGAGTCCAGACTTGGACCCAGGCACTCTGATGTGGGACGAAAGCATCCCCAAGTAGTGACTTAACCACTGAACCAAAAGCCTGCTCCTCCTAATGTCTGTTTTTTTTGTTTGTTTTTTTTTTTTTTGTTTTTGTTTTTGTCTTTTTTTTTTTTTTTTGACAGGCAGATTGTTTAGTGAGAGAGACAGAGAGAAAAGTCTTCCTTTTGCCATTGGT